>NC_092864.1:73403704-73454161 GCF_032062135.1 Pyxicephalus adspersus | reverse complement strand
GATGTTTATAGCACTCCTAAAGGTATAATTCACTTAGGTTTGCAAATGGGGTAAAACTCTACCGAATTCAACAATCCAATCACGAATGGATCTTGAAACTGTGGCATGGATGGCCATATGTTATTGAGCAGCAAATATAATGCCCCAAACTTAAGGTAGAGGGATCATTTCCAGGAGTTATAATCACATGCAAGCAAATAATTTTTAACATTACCTTTCATGTGATTGGGTAATCTTTGCAAAATGCATTTTCTCTACATTCACTAATCTAAGCGAATTATACTTTGCAGAATAATAGTTTTTCTAAACCCTAAACCCCCTTAGTAAATCAACCCTAAAGTGTACATGTCAATAACAACAATTTCTTAAAATGAAAAAAAGAAGAACTTTTACACTTAAACTGTGCTTGTCTAGCCAATCATCATACATAACCATTGTGTAAGTGGATGTGTTCTACAATACCACGTACAACTTTGAGGCATCCCTGATACCTGTGACTAATTGGATTTGTGCATTTTTCACTTTGGTTTTAAAGCTGTATGAAAAGGTCTTCCAACTCACCATGTACATTTTTTCGTTAACCAATGTCATCTACAGCTATTTGTTGGGCAATAACATATCCAGGGCCACAATTATCCACCAAAATTTGCCCTATATTGCCATAAATTTAATTTTCTGTCTACAAATATTTTCATAGATTTGCTGAACTCTGGGTGAATTAAATTTCAATTGGTTTTATCAGCACTGGCAGGAATTGACCTACATTGACTTCCATGTTAGGTGTGTGTTTTTCTACAGTGCAAAAACGTAGGAGGGTCAATTTCTCTGCATGGAGTTGCCGGGGGTGTGGCCCTAAGGTTTGTACCACTAGTAAATGTATGTATGGATATGGGAAACTGATGTATAATACCACATAAACACATAGAAATCAGGTCTGCAGAACATATCAGGTAAGGCAGCATTTAGTCGAGGGCAAAGTTGTGATTTGATTACATAGGTGCAAAGTCAGATCCATCAAGTTCAACCACTGGGCAAATAAACATATCCCAGATAAAAACCCTATAGACATAGGTGATCCAGAGGAAGGCAAAAAAACCTGGTACATTTTGCTTCAACAGGGCAAAAAAATTCCTTCCTGATTCCTTGAGAAAATCGGATGTTCCCTGGATAAACAGTCACTGTTATCTTTACTTTAAAGCTTTAAAAATAGTAATTACTGAAGATCAGATCTGCCCAGGCTCACTAAGTTCACTATCAGTTTGGTGAAGTTCTCAAACCAAGTTGAAGACTATGGGGAGCTAATGCTGTTCAGTTCTAGGCGTTTAGGGGTTAGGACGCGTGGCCCTGGAAGAGAAACAAATGGCATAGTAAGGGCGAATTAATGGGCGGAGGTTGGTCTTTCGAACCTGTAACTTTGCCCGGAATGGACAACATAAGAGAGTCTATGTAACTTTAGACAGACTCTACAAAAATAATAGCCAAAAAGCACAAAATTCTATAATAAAAAAAATAGCGTCATTTACCCATTATTTTGCAATGTAATGCGGTAGCCAATCATAAAGCAGCTTTTATTACATCTTGTCTCTCATTCTCGCTGGACGCTCACTGGTTGCTGCAGTTCTGTAGCTTTCTGTATCCTCTCCTCCTGATTCCTTCCGCTCATTACACTGTGAATATTACCCCGTGGTTGATGTGCTTCCTATGTGCTACCTAAACAAATCTTTACTTTTTATCACTGACACCCTAAGGCTGATTTCTCAAGGATGTCTCATAAGTCCACAAGTACCAATCAACATCAAACTGTGAAAGATGATTGTTTGTTCTGAGTATGATGTTTTGCTTTTTTTTTGTTCCAGCACTTTAATAAGCCTGCGGTTGTTTAGGGACCGAAGATCTGTTTCATATTTATTTTCATTTATATATAAGCCATTAACTGGAGATTTAACCAGTAACAACCAATAAGACTGTAGTACGGTGGTTCAGAGGTTAGCACTCCGAATCTCAGACAGGACACTATCTGCATGGAGTTTGCAGGTTCTCCCATGCATATGTACACATAGATACAACAGCTAGTGCATACTTTAAAGATGATTGTAATTACAATTTATTCAAACAGGCAATAACAAGATATAAGAAACAAGAATCTTAATTTTTCCTATTGATTGTTTCTTTGAGTTAATCAAAATTTGAATTTGAACTACATAGCAGGTACATATGAATGCACTAACGCACTGAACATTCAATATCCACAGCTAGTATATGGGACGAGTTCAGCAGGGTCTGGGCTTGTGTCAATGACATCAATTAGACATAAGGTTGAATTTGACATGTATTTATTCTGCAGCTCCTTTTAACCTGCTTTCAAAACCTAATTGAAGTATCTGAAAGTCCATCGACAGAGACCCTTTTCTTTTCACTAATAAGAAGCCGAGACATGGCTAAAATTTACGTTAGAAGATCTAAACTAAAATGACAAATGCCATGCTTTTATTCTTCCATGTCACTATACAAGGCAATGGCCCACTAGTGCCCTATGATAAACATGCCCCCGGTGACATTTTACAGAGTCCAGTGCTCAACCCAGAAATTTTTTTAAGCCGGGTGGGAAAAAATTGTAGGTGGGTGGCAGCCCCTGTATTGTGACTAAACTCTTTAGTAACCACCCAAAAACAGCCGGGTGGGTGTTGAAAAGTGCCGGGTGGTGCGCCCAGCAAAAAGGGCCTGGGGAGAACCCCGGAGTCTGTGCACATTTATATGCACCAGGACAAAGATGTTCAACGTTAGTGTTTGTACATCCAAAGAAAGCATAATAGCATAGTTCTTTGTTTCTTTGGTTCATAACAAAGGCAATGTTACAATTATACTTTATGACATGACACAACAAGCATTACCAGATATGTGGAATACACAGGAGACATTGTCTCAACATAATACAGCAGTATTCCGCTCACTGCTGAAATGTCCCATAAACATTAGCAATCATCCAAAGGTTAAACCTATCCCTATACCTGTCACAATGATCTAGAACATATTCCAACAAACTGAATATAGTTGACATTTACTTGGGATACTAGAATATGGCAGTAGAAATGTTTTGAGAAACTAAATAGAAATCATATCAAAAATTACACTAAATGCTTAAAGCATTTGATTAGGTGGATTTCATTCATTTTGCCTAATTACAATTTTCCAGTAAAATTGTAGCCGAAGCCAAGACTTTATTTTAGTATCCGGATACAGTGGTGGGGGGTTCAGGCGACCATTGTCACTGAAATTGAAGATGAGAGAAATCCAATTTTCTGAGCTGTCACTGAAACAGCATTAAAGAGGAAATCATTCAATGACTGTTCTGGTAGGAGATTGTCATTACTTTGCAGAAATTTGTTTTCACTTTGGAGGTTGGCATAAATAGTCATGCTTGATGTACATTTTGCAAACATGTAAGATGTTTGTATTATTATCATTGCATGTCATCACATATGTTGTTACTGACTTACAATAAACTATTTTTTCATTATATGTATTTGAAATTACATTATTGATATAAATGAGACTGAGAGTGAAAACCCTATTATACTATATTTTTTCACTTTCTGTTATGTCTATAGGACAAGTTGTAAATGAATGTAAAGGGACCTGATGGGACACTCACAGCAACACAATCCAGGGGAACTAAACTCAAAAATGCGTAAAGCAAAAAAAATACACTTACCTTCATTTCCGCAGCGCAGACGATTGGTCCAGAGGTCTCTTCCATCGGGTCCTGCGTCGTCCCGGCATCTGTCTCCCAGCTGGCACCCTGGGTGGCACCATCTTCGACTTTTCTTCCTGGTTCTTCTTCTTACGTCATCCGGCTCAGGCCCAAGGACAGGTGACGTAGGTTGGAAGAAAAACTTGCCAATCTCACTGCGCATGAGTGAGATCAGCAAATTTTCTCTTCTCATGAAAAGGCTCCTTCTGCGCATGCCTGAGCATCTCTGGAGCCTTATCACGAGAAGAGAAAAATTTGCCGAAGGAGCACCCAAGAGCATCCTGGGATGCCCTTTTATGTAAAGTGACATTTCTGAGTTTAGGTATGCTTTAATTATTGCTTCCTTAAATTGAAAACCAAAAAAAAATTTTTTTTGCTTTATATATCATATTCCAAGGTTAGGGCTACAGGCAGATGGGCAGTTGCATGTGGATGTCATCATTGTTTGGGAAGGATGAGTTTAGCTTCCACAATCAGCATGGCGACATCAGTTAAATAGGCCTTGATGTTGGTTCTGGGGTACCCTGATATTGATGAATATGTGGAACAAAAACTGTGATTTGTTTACAGCCCTGTGTGCTTTTATCTTATGTGGTGTATGATTAAGTGCCCTGGCTTGTGTGGTCCTCGCATTCAGGTTATGAGTTTGAGAGAACGAATTTATTTATTTTAGATGTGATTTGTGTATGCAGTTACACATCTCATGATGGCCCTTACCACCCCAATAACTGCATCTCATTAGGGTAGGGTCCTTGACCTATGGTCAGCTCCAGGAAGGATAATTCTCAAGACCTTTGGCCTTTCAAATATGCAAGCATTGCTTGGTATTGCGTATACCATCCATCAACTATCAGCCCAAGGGCCCCAGAATTAAATTGGCTTTGGGACTAGTTTGAAGGCTTACCCTCATGTTTATAGATGCATATAGATACATACATGGGTTTTACTTTTACTGATGGGTTTGTTTTAATATGCCGTGTGTTGCACCATGTTGTAAGCATCGGCTTTCCTCTTCATAACCTATTTAGGTCTGCTAGGGAAAATATAGTTTAACAAATAAAACCATGATATTGTTTTTTTAGAACCATGATATTGTTTTTACAATTACAGTAAAATAACTGCAAATATAAATTATTTTGTGTTTATTTCATTTTCATGTACGTGTCCAAAAAAGAAAATAATGGAAATGGTGAAATAATGGAACAAGAAAGTGTGACCAACTCTTTAAAAACAGTTAAACTTTAGGCAGTTTGCTGGTCTAGAGCATTCAATTGCGTGCTAACACAATACCAAGGAGCAAAGACATCAAACGTGATCTTTTAGAAGCAATTGTTGCTGTCCATCTATCTAGGAGGGGTTATAAGGCCATTTCCAAACAATTCGAAGTCCACGATTATACAGCGAGAAAAAATATTTACAAGTGGAACACATTCAAAGCAGTTGGCAATCTCCAAATGACTGGATGCCCCAGTAAATTTATTAAGGTCAGACCATGCAAAGCTTGAAAAAATGGTAAAAAAAACCAACAGCATCATCCCAGACTCAACAAGCCTCATGTAGCATGGTAAATATTAAAGTTCATGACAGTACTATTAGAAAAAGGCTTAAAAAGTCTGGCTTGTTTGGAAGGGCTGCCAAGTGAAAGTCTCTTCTCTCCAATTAATTAAAAAAAAATGGCAGCACGGCTTTGGTTTGCAAAGCTGCAATCAAACAAAACACACAAATTCTGAAACAATATTGTTTGGACAGACAATGTTAAATGGAGTCATATATTGCCATACAATGTGTAATGCACAGCACCATGTATGGCAAAAACCAAGCACAGCAAATCAGCAAAAACACCTCATACTGGCTATCAAGCACAGTGATGGAGGGGTGACCTGAACACTTACAGTGATTGGGCCTGATTTATTAAAGCTCTCCAAGGCTGGAGAGGTTACAGTTTCATGAGTGAAGCTGGGTGATCCAGCAAACCGGGAATGGATTTCTTCAAAATCATTTACTATTTGCTAGCAAATGTTTTGTTCTGCGGACCTATGAATTTGCCTCCTTTGTTTTTGCAGTTCTTATGTTTGGAAATTTCTCAACAATGTACTGAAATTTTTATGCGTTTGCTTTACTTATGACCTTTACAAGGTTCTTCATCAAGCTAGGCTTAGCTTGATATGAAGAGGTGGCAGAAATATTTTATGTGATTCAACCAGAGGCAGGAAGTTGACACTGCTTCTTCCTGGCTCATAGCTATATCTTAAATGCCAGACACAATTGACATAATGTACTACAATAGCATGGCTATCCCAGAGGCACAGGAAACAAGTATTTTGTGAATCCTGCTTGCATTCCCACTAACGTGCCAATGACCTTTAGGTCAGTGGTCGCCAACCTTTTGGACCTCACAGACCACTACATTCATAAATGTAAATCCGGCGCATGCGCGGGTAGCCGTGTGTCACTCAAAGGGGAAAAAACTTCAAGATGCCAGATCCCACCCCCTCTCCCATCCCAGGCTCAAATCTGCTTGCTAGTTATCCTGGGAGGACAGTAGCGTATGTCTGTGGACACAACAAAAGTTGTGTCCATACGGTGGACATGATCAGCGGGATCCTTCTTCTGACCCTGCTGATCATGTCCCCCATATGGACACAACTTTTGTTGTGTCCACAGACATACGCCATTGTCCTCCCAGGATGTTTAGCAAGCAGGTCTGAGCCTGCCAAGGGGAAATTTTTCTCACGGACCACAGGTTGACGACCGCTGCTTTAAAACACCACTTTAGATGAACAGAATGGGCAATTGGTAAAATTGGTTTGCAACTGCCACCATGCAGTAGTACTGCCTCCAACTTATTTGAGAGGAATTAATAAAGAAAAGGAACATGCTCTTGTGACAAACTGTTGAATAGTCCACTAATGTCATGGCATCATCAGTGAAGAAAAATGTCAGGTTATGATTTTGTTTTTTGTAATGAGTTATGGTAACACTCTTTCATGCAACTGCTTCTGCTGAAGCCTAAAAAATTCTGCTTTGTCTGTAGGAAGATACAGATTACAAACAAGATAATTCAGCTCTGCTTGTGAAAAAAATCTCTGGTTCTGAATCTTCATCGACCATGTAATCAGGTTTGGATGATTCCTTATTGTAACCAGTCACACCTTCACTGTATTGCTCATCACCTTCTACAGAAGCGAGTCCATCCTATGGTTTTACAGGAACAGGCAATGAGGAATGACGAACAGGATTGCAGAACCCAGGCTGGGACATACAATTTGGTGCATAGTTTTAGTTGAGAATCCACTTGTGGTTAAGCAGCAAAAATAGCAATTGTTTATATGGTCTTGGGGTTTCCCCTACCACTATAGGGATTGCAAATAGTATTGCTGCCTTTCCATTGGAACAACTAGTACAGATGACACGTGGAACCAACATTTATCCTGGTCACCAAGTGAACAGTAGAAGTACAATTTGTATATTTTAAAGCAGACCGAAACTCGAAAAAAAACTTGATTTGTCATAAAAGGGTAGACAACCCTTTTATTTACCCCTCCTAGCATTCTAATTCTGTCCGTATTTTCATGCAAAAAGCGTTATATTGTTTTGCACGGAAATTTATTTTTCATTGTAGGCTTATAATTCTCAGGCATAACTCACCAAAATATGTCCAATATTTAATAAATTTAATAATAAACCTTTAATAAAAAAAACACAAAAATCTGTTAAAAAAGAGTGCAAAAAATACTGAAACCTGTAAAAAAACTGTACAGTAGAATGTACTATATATATATATAATATAGGTATATATATATATATATATATATATAATATAGGGATTTCTTTGTATTGAATTCTATAGTTATTTTGTAATAAATCCAATACAAAATTATTTGAATTTCCCGCCGTGCCTCCTGCACGAACCAACGCATGCCCCTGGAAACCCCGGGGAACATCAATGCATTCACTGGCTGAATATCAGAGGAAGAGGACGCCACCTGAGGACCTCCACGGACCAGCAGGACACTAAAGGAACAAGGTAAGTGGGTTTTTTTTGTTTTTAGTGACCCTAAATGTGGCTCGGGGTTTCCGCTTTTTGCATGTATTTTTTACCCTGAGCCACACTCGTGAATACTGCTAAGAGGGTTAAAGTGAAAATGTCATACACCCTAAACTTCTTAAAAAAAAAGGGTGCAGCACCTCCCCTTTATGTCTAGATCACCACGATTAAGACAGAATGGGCGCACAAAGGATCACGGTATGCGTGGCGTAGATATCCCAGGAGACTTTGCACTCTCTCTTGGCTGCTCCTTCTGTGCATACCCTGATCTTAGGCATAGACTGAAGGAGCTCTTTCATTAATGGAAAAAAAATTGCATGTGCAGTGAGATCGGCAATCTTTTTTTACCCATCTACGCCACCTGATATTGCACCTGTGCAGTGCGAGATCGGGTGACGCAGGAAGAAGAACCCGCAAGAAGAGAGAAGAAGATGTTGTGCTGGGGACCCAGATGAAGAAACCTCCCGACGGGATTAAAGGTGTGTTGTTTTTTTTTTTTCATTCTGAGTATAGTTCAGCTTTAATATCTGCGGTAATTGGTCGATGCTGTGCTTTCATTGTGAAAGGAACCACACACATAAAAACTTGATGATTAATACAATTCCTAGGCATGGTAGGAACTTAAGTCAGTTGCAGTTAATGATGTCTCTAACATAAAAATACAGAAAAATTCCCTTAGATCTTGTAATAAATGTAAGATAAATATAACAAATATGATGATATATAAAATTATCCTAATCACAAAAACACTTATCCTAATCACAAAAACTAAAAGTGCTATAGAAAAACTAAACGCAGATCAAATCGGCATGAAAAATATTACACAACCCACATAAAATATCACTAATGAAAACAGCCTGTTGACTTGTAATGTGGTAATTTTTGTTCAACCATATAATGGAAGTGGGTTCTGTTTCCTTTAATTACTAATATAATCTTGTAACAGTTTTCTTCTTAGAAGCACAAAGACATGCACACTTATAACCCACTGAAACACATGTTTAGTTGCTCAGCACACTCCCAGCCCCAATCCTATTTTAGAGGAACAACAGATTTTTGGACAAATAATCTACCCCTCTACCACCTTTCTTTTCTAAATGATTAGCAGTGGACATCAGCTACAATATATGATATACCACAGACATCCTGACTGTCCCTTGATTTTAGAAATTTCTATTAGCTCAGATAACAATATTTTAATTTTTTATATACCATGTACAGACTGGCTTAAAGGGTTAGGATTAAGTGCCATTTTGTTTAGTTTGTTTTTCTTGTTTTGTATTAATTACTGTGTTCATTTTAAGTGATTAATCACACATCCAGAAAAGCACAATGCCTTTACTAAATATTCTGGAAGGAGCAGGTGACAAAGGTCAGAACTTACACATTTTTCATGATTTTATTTAGTTTTGTATTTTGTGTTGCATGATTGTTAAAGGTGTTCATAACTGATTTCTGTCATTGCATGAGTAGGAATCTTCACACAATTTACACTACTATTATTAAAAGCATTAAAGCTGCACTCCAGGCAGGCTGCAAAGTACTCTGGTTAAAATTTCTTAGTTCTGTGCAGCCAGCTTTGTGATGTCCAGACAGTTTTGCCAAAAATCCACATCAGTTCCTTAGCTTTCACTGCAACAGTGCAGTTAGAACACAAGAACACTCCAAACCTATTGAAAGGACAGTGAAAGAGATGGAACACAATGATAAGACCATCTCTTTGCTTAGACCTCTTTCAGACAGCAATTTTGTACCAAATGCCAACTGCACTACCATTGGCTCCCATTCAATTGTATAGGAGTGGTTGGGAACCACTTTGTGCAAGTGTTTGCATTTGCACTAGGGGGGTTGCAGCATGGTTCCTGGAAACGGCTACTTGCTTTTTCAGCAATCTGAAGTCTGAAATAGCTTATGGTGATTGCAACTTTGCTTGCAAGTATGTCAGCCCACTTGAAGGGCAACAGAGCCCAGTTGACTTAGTTCTGGCTCTCTCCTCTCCAGGCCTAAATGGAATTACAGGATAATATTGCATTTAAAATTACTGACTAGCATGAGCCTTGTACACCACATCATAGAATAAAGTTGAGTGACTAAAGCTTCCTAACTACAGAAACTTCAGAAAGGTTTACATATATCAATGGTAATTTTTATTGTAACATATTAACTTTGCTATTAGTATGAACAGATGCCAGGTACACAAAGGGGCAGTTGTCCTGGGAGTGTGCTGGACCTGTTTTTTTACCACTACTATTAATTTCTGTTTGCATTGAAAATGACACCAGTGGAAAATTACTGACTGGAAACATCGTGATTGCTCATCCACCTGCCAAGCCAGAGGGAATCTACTCACATACGAGAGGACGTTACTTTAGAAGACATCATTTTTCTCAACACATGCATTTCTAAATGAATGTGTAAATACTGTCCCTTCAGCAAACGAGGTTTGGATAATGGGGTTTGGTTAATGATATGTTTGAATTTCCTATACCTCATCCCTTTCATTAGCTCAAATGTGTGTACACATTTATTATTATTTACATTACATAAGGATGGCTTAAAAAACACCTTTGTACTTCAAAAACCCAACACACAATTGATGCAAAATAAGTTTCATGTTAAAGCGTACCTAAACTCAACATAGACAACGTAGACAACCCTTCTAAATAAAGTAAAAATGTTATTTATTCATTTTTCGTTAAAAACCCTAAAAAAAAGAATGCAGCACCACCGCAGTAATCAAGACTTAATGGAAGAGCAGAGCATCCCAGGGTATCTATATCATGCATCCCCGGATTTTTTCCACCATGGGGAAAGAGACGCCAATTTCACGCATGCTCAGTGAGATCGGCTCTTTTTTTTCCACCTTTACATCGGCTACGTCAACCGATCTCGCACCTGCGCAGTGCGAGACCGGGTGATGTAGCAAAAAAATAGAAGCGAAGGGAGAAAATGGCAGCGTCCAGTGCTTCCTCCAGGCCAAGAGGAAAAAGAATCCCAGGATGACGCGGGACTGGATCGTAAGAAGGGCCAGTGCCATCAGGGGATCTGGGGGATTAAAAGTAAGTGTCATTTTTTTGTTTTTAGATCAGTTCTGCTTTAACAACCTTTCTGTTTTAATAAATCTGTTTAATTTTCTGAAGATTTTATCCTTATATATTTTATCCTATATAAAAGAAATGTATAGGCTTATGCATACGCTTCAGAAAGAACATACCAAAGGCCATAACTGAGTATAAAGAACTAGAATGGCAGTGGCAAGGTACAAGAGAGTAAAACATAAGCCAAGATCCCCCAACATCTACCCATGTAAAAAAAAGAAAATTACAGCAAAGACAAAAGGAGATCAAAAAGTTCCTGCATGTCTGACTATCCAATGTACTGTTTATTATCTCTTTTATCCTGAAGCTGGTCTGTATAAAGAGTTAGTGCCGATATCAGCAGGTGATTCTGAACTTTTCTCAATTTATTTTTTAAAAAGATCAGCCAAGATGAATTCCTTCAGCATTTTCCAGTCATTAAACATACGTCTTCTAGGCCTGATTATACTCTGTATGCAGAGACACTTCTATCTCGTGTTAAATATATCCTGTCCAGGGCCATCCGTGGAGAGCCTCAGGGTGGCTTTATGTGCCATGCTGATAGACTCCCACCCAAGAAGACTGAATGGTGTAAATAAATCAAAAGTTATTTAAAAATAAATAAAATAGTTAAAGGGTGTGCACACTCATGCAACCAACTTACGGTACGTTTTTTTTTATACACTTTTTATATATAAGCTTTGTATTTATATCTATATACTTTTTATACAAAAATTTAGTTTAAAGGTATTACCAAGAAAAAAATATGCTAACTATAAATGGACACATATGACAATTGTTTTATTACAAAAAGTTAAAAGCACTCCACCATATTACTGTTCCAGCATTCAAACTTCTATGAAGATTCTAGGAAGATTACACATTGTCTGGCCCATGACAAATTATTGGCGGTGTGGGAACCCTGGATTACCCTTAGTCATCTACATCTCCACAGGTCCACAGCTCTTTGTACATGCTGCAGGACCCATGGTTGCCTATTTACTACAGGCATTCTTTGGGCACAGATTCTTCTCTGTTCTCTCCTTCACCTGTTTCTTACTTTCTCTATCCCCCCCCCCACCCTGGACATTATAACCCTTTCTTTTACCTATGGACTTATTTTGCCCCCAACCCGCTTCCCCCCTCCTAACTGAATATGTCTGGACGCTACCGCTCCGAACATCCAAGACACTCCTACCCTACAAGCGGGTACTGCTTCACGTATTGCTATAAGTAGGGTTGTCCTTTGGCAGTTTTCAGCTGTTGTTGACTATGTACCATTACTAAAGTATAATGTTCCTGTCACTCCCACTCATTGTCAGTATACCCTCTGAATGTTTATTCCCCTAATATTTGCATTTTTCATTATATCCCTTTTTTATGATTTGTTCCCCATATTCATGATATTTCCTTTAATAAAGATTATTGTTAATGAAACATCAACTGGTCTTCAAGAACAAAAAATGTTGATATAATTCCTCCTAATTTTCTCAGAATCACAGCCAATCAGATGATATGGAATTAATTGAATATGACAGGCAGCTTTATGTAAATTTAGAGCCTGTGAACAAATACACAGTTACATAGTTACATAGTAAGTCAGGTTGAAAAAAGCACTGCGCTCTGTAATATGTTGGCGCTATATAAATCCTGTATAATAATATTAATAAACTGCTTAAAAATCTAACAATCCCGCGGGCCACTGACCTTTGTTGTCAGGGCTAGTTTGACCCTGCCACCAGTCATTTTGTAATGTAGATAATGACCAAGGACTGTATTTACTAATTTTCTAGTTACATAGTAAGTCAAGTTGAAAAAAGACATAAGTCCATCAAGTTCAACCACTGGGGAAATAAACATATCCCAGATAAAAAACCCTATAAGACATAGTTGGTCCAGAGGAAGGCAAAAAACCCTGGTACAACTTGCTCCAACAGGGGAAAAACATTCCTTCCTGATTCCATGAGGCAATCGGATGTTCCCTGGATCAGCAGTCTGTTATCTTTACTTTAAAGCTTTAATCTCCAGTTATATTCTGTGCTTCTAGAAATCATCCAGCTTTTTCTTTAAGCAATCTATAGTAGTTGCTGAAACTACTTCCTGAGGCAGCCGATTCCACATTTTCACAGAACTTACAGTGAAGAATCCCTTCCTTATCCAGGGCTTAAACTTCTTTACCAGGTTAGTTAATGCGAATTCCATTGCATTTCCATATTCAGGGGCTAAATGTTGACAATGATAACATCTCACTGAAGTATCAATATTGGAGTAAAAAAAAGTTTAGATGGACTGCAACAGCCAAACATTTAAAATTAAAGTAAAGATTTACAATAGTAGGTTTACATAAAAAGGTTTCACAGAATTACAGAAATAAAAGATTTGAAACAGTCATGAAGTAGCACCCAGCAGTCTGAATTTAGATATTGTTTTATGTTAGTGGGATGTTATAAAGCCAGATTTACTTCTAATATACAGTTTTAATGTACAGGTAGTCCCCGGGTTTAGGGCATCCAACATACGGGCGACTCCTAGATACGAACAGGGCTTCCCTGCTCGCTTGAGTGCAGGATTGAGGCTTGATGGGGCTGAGGGAGGCAGTTTGCATGGCTTGCAGAAAAAACTATTTGATGTAAATCTCTGCATACCATTAGGATTCATTGCAGCATTTAGCTAGATTGATAACGGAACATAATTGTGGAAAAACTTCTGTTTGCAGTATGTACATTAGTAACCCTGGTTACTGCACCGGTCAGAGCTGCACTAGAAGTCCTTATAGCGGACAGAACTGCTTCATCATGATAGCCAGAGCTGGAACATCTGTCACCAGAGCCAAACAGCAAAACAGCATCCATGAAGAACACGGTGTTCATAATGATTTGCTTGGAACAAATCAAGCAGTTGAAATTGTATTTGCTTCCCCAAATATTTATAAAGAACCATATTCATGAAAAATCCCTCAGTGCTTACTCATGATATGATTAACTTTAGTTAAATGTGATTCCAGTAATTTTAAATCATAATTGAAAACACTTCTTGCACACCTGTTTATTTTTTTTGCATGTCTTGTAAATGTCAGTAAACATGCCTGTTTGATCCTGCAACTATAAACCTAAACCCCTGGGCAGTTAACATGTAACATTTGTATGGACTGGTATTCTGGCAATTCTTGCATCTACTGGAAAGAGTAAAGAAGCAGTTAGATTGCCTATGGAGAGCTCAGCCTTTAACAAAACAGCAATGGTTCTCCTATTCTATGAAGGATGAAAGTCTTCCTCATAGAAAATATTAATACAGCAATTAGTATGTGTAATGTTAATTTTCACAAATGTTATTTAAATGAAGAGGCTACTCAGTGAATATATGTGTGATTTTGTAAAACATTTTGCCTATTTGTACCTTCAATCAAATTGACCCAGAGGTTGGACTAAGTTGTCACTCTTCAAGTCCAAGTTGAGTCCTAGGTCATTGACACCAAGTCCCAAGTCGAGTCCCAAGTCAAGTCACTTAATTTATCACCCAGAGGTTGGACTAAGTTGTCACCCTTCAAGTCCAAGTTCAGTCCGAAGTTATTAACATCAAGTCCCAAGTCGAGTCCCAAGTCAAGTCACTTAATTTATCCGTTGTTGCCAAGTCTGTTATATTGCCTTCCTACCCACCTTCCTTGCATTCTAAGTCCACAGCTTTCTCCACTGACAGCTAAATGGGACAGTGAAGAAGGCAGTGAGGCTTCTGTAACACTGCCTTCCTCCTTGTCCCCTTCAGCTGTCAGAGGAGAAAGCCATGCACTTAGAATGCAAGGAAGGCGGGGAGGAAGGTGGTGTTACAGAAAACTCACTTCAAGTCAAGTTGCAAGTCGCTGGACAAAACCCCCAAGTCGAGTCGCAAGTCATTTTATTAGGTGGCTTAAGTCGGATTTAAGTCCAAGTCCAACCTCTGCAAATTCCCCATTGTAAAAAGTAGTTAGGTTAAAATAAGGTTTTTCCATATGGTGTTCCGAATACATTTTACCTTTTTTGAATTGAACACACATTTTTAAAGGTGTCCGTGCGAAAATAAAATGGGAGAAAGTCTGTTGTGCTAAACAAATTAACACTGGTTTCAGTGTTGTGCCTCGCCCTCCCTTGCATAGGTAACACTTTTTACAAAGTACAGCCACAGCATCATGGCTCAGATAAGGAGTACAGGGGCAATTGCAGAAAGTGCTCTGCTGCATTAGGGAGCTAGAACTGCAGCTTTCTGATGTAAATATTAGGAGCCCTCTGTGGAGCTTAAAAGCTTTCTAAAGTTGTTAAAAATGACATTGCGTTAATGCAACATAAAAAAACAGAAAACTTCATGTGCCTGAAGTATGGGCTCTAAATATCATTGCTAAAATTCCCTTCATCAGGCATTAGACAGAGCGAACTAATGTTTCCATACGTGACTTATGCTGTGCCAAGTACTAAGAAAAATCTTTGGTGTTTTGTCCTTTTTTAATAATACTTCATGCCTTCAGGCTCATCTGTTCTCATCCTTTGAGCAGGAAGGTCATATATTATCTACAAAGGCTAAGCTCATGGTACATATACCATCCAGTACAAATGCTAAATGATAAACCTTTAATGTCAAAATCTGATACCAGGAAAAATGTGCGGCAAACATTAAAATACATACCACTCAAAACATTCATTTTCAGCTTTGAATAGAGTTGGGAAGGATTAGAATGCAGGTATTTACTGTTCTCTGATTTTTTTATTAGAATGATTTCTTTATTAGAATAAGGGAAGGTCAGAACTCCTGTCATATTTTTTTCATTTCAGTAAGTGTCCATGTCGAAGATTGACCATTATATCCTACCTGGTAAAACCATTGTCAATGTAACAGAAAGCGAGGAAAAATCTAACAGAGCCCAAAATAGAAAAAAGTGACAGTTTTCTTTTCTAGGTAAAAAAAAAGTTAAAAGTTGTTCACTGGATATACAAACAACATTTTCAGTATTCTTAAAACCCAATCTAAACTCACATGAAACTTACTTTGAAACTAAACTCACATGAACCTTACTTTGAAACTAAACTCACATGAAACTTACTTTGAATGGCCTCAAATTGACTACAAATGTGTTTGGTCTTTTTCAAAACTCTTTCAGTTTTTCTGTTAGATATATATAATTAGAAAAAAAAATCCTACCTGAGAACTTGGTATGATGGCCTTCCACCAATGTCCTCCTTTTACAAGGTCGACTTCACTTAGCGGCATGGACACTTTACCAATAACACAGTGCCTAGAGAATTTGTCAAAATCCACCACAGTTAAGAGCAATGTTCTTCTTTGGGCTTCTAAAAATGGGATTTCAAAAGTATATCGTTCTTCATATACTGGGTTCTGAGTCTTACGCTTGACACCAGTTTGCTTAGAGTTCTTCTGGTCTGGTAGGAGACATATCTTCACATATGGGTTTGAATGAGCCATGTCTTGTCTGGAGCCATCATAAGATATTGGTGGGGGCAAGTCTCTGGCCTCAATCACCCTGACTGTCAGATAATTGTGCAGGAGATCATACTGGGTACTAAAATGCAGCATACCTAACTGATACTTGGTTAGAATTTCATCGTCAGTTAATGAATCCACGTCATCATTACTGGAATCAACAGGATATAAATGAGGTTCAAATTTCCTGAAATAGTCTTCGGGGGTGTATATTTTCCTCAGCACTGTTGGCTGTACGATCTCTTTTTTAGCTCCCAATGCACCAAACTCAATTGGTTTTATATCAATTAATGGAGAACTTGGTCTTCTAGATTCCAAACCTAGAACACATGTAATTATAACAAAGTTATTGCCAATATATCAATAATCCAATAACACAAGTAAAACATTTAAATAGCTAAATACCTAGCTGAAATATATGTTAAGGGTGACACAGGCCATGCAAATCTGTTTAGGTGTTCTTGCAATTTTCACATCTCTACCACACTACAAAGCCAGGAATATCACTCTTACACTTCCAAATTCAAATTGAATTCTTTTCCTTGCTTTTGGCGGAGAAGTGATTTCTAAAGTTTTTTTGCTGAACCAGGAAAAATGTTTGCCGCATGCCTAGCTATGCAGTCTGGCAGTTTTTTTACAAATCATAAAAAGAGCTGAAGAGAATTATATTCTGGCACGTATATCTATTCATTGCTTATGTTTATTTAGCTGTTTACCTGACGTTCCACACGTTTACAGACAGCAGTAATGCCATTCAAAGATGAGGTTTACCTGAGGCTGTTATCATATTGCAAATGTTGACATGTATTAGTAAAATCAGTTAGTCATATATTCATATCATTCCACATATTAAATCCAAACAATAAAACCAATAATAGAGTCACAGCATGATATAACACCCGTAGCGTGTTATAAACAGCCTATACAAAATGCAAGCATGTTATCCACTGAATTCACAACAGAAAGAAGAAAACAATATTAGAAAAGTGTTTTTCAACCAAGGTTCTCCAGAGGTTGCTGGGGGTTCCTTGAGCAATGAGCAATTTGTTCCTCTCAGGTCATTATAAGTGACACCAATGATCTTTTTGGCTATCTGTAAGGGTGACGTTCTTCCCAATGACCAGCAATGTAGGGGAATTCCTTCTACGGACCACCATACTAATAAACCGTGACCTGTGGAAATAGTATTTATAGAAGGGGATCCTTAAGACCTGAAAGTTGTTACCAATGGTAAAATGGTGAAAAAACATTGTTTTAGATATCAGGAATGTTCAGGCTCTACTTCTGGCTTTGACATTTAGATCTGAAAGTGTAAAACTTTATGACCAGTCTTTTCCTAGATGCATTTTATTTTCTTTAGAGCCATTTTGGAGTGGAGATTTGTAGCAGCAACATTATTACTCTACTTAGTAAGTAGTTACACTCAACTTGTAATTTAATTTTTTTCAACCTACAAAATCACCAACATCAGTAGAAAAATCAAGTTATGTAATGCAGCTACTATTGATCATGGCACAACAGCAAACTGAAGCTGCATAAGAAAATATTGCAGTGAATTCTTGTGGCTTATTTTTGTGGCCAATTTGGTGGGACTATGCTTTTAAAACAAACTTGGTTGTTACCCAGGGAGTCTCATAGAGTACTATAATAATTTATGGTGATGCATACATTGTGGCTGTTTCCCACACAAATAAACAAAATGATATGAAGTACAGTTCCTTGACCCCCATTGACTAGTTTGATAATGACAGACTGAATATTACTGCATGTGAATCTAAATATTGGTCCTCCTCTGAAAAGGTTCAGAAATGGAGAAGGAGGTGAGATATACAGAATTTACACGTCCACACTTGGAACACTTGATGTTGGTAATAAATGTTCCTGTGTTTGGAATGTGATTCCAATGTGCATGGATGTCAGTTTTATATCCTCTGAAAAGACTGTTTCCACTGAAAGAGGTGAGTGAAAATTAAGAATGAGAGTCTAACAGCAATAATGTGTTTTTTTTCTATAAAGTTTAAAGTTTTTTTTTTATAAATTATTTATAAATAATTTTTTTTATTTTTTTTTATATCACATTTATTGATTTTTATTATTTTTTTATTATTTATTTATTTATTTTTTATTTTATTATTATTTTTTTGATATCACAATGATTACTTTAGAGCAGCAAGTGCCACCATATCTACCTTTTCATAAGTTTAGCCAGTGACACTGAAAAATAGACTGAATAGGGGTTACAGTCACTATGCGGCCTTTGTATACATTAAGACACTGCTACATAGAAGCAAAAACTTAAAAATAAATAGCAATTGTGCCCGTGCTAATGGATAGCACATGTTGTAATAAAAAAACTACTACTGTTCTACTGAGTTGTTTACCTGAATATATTTATATAGGATTATTTAGGATGATACTTCTTACCCGAATGACTGGACATTCCCTTGCTTTTTACCCTCAAATAGCTCTTTTCCATATCCTGCTTGAACTCACCCAGCTACTCTTAATACTCCTACCCCAAACTCATTTAAAATTGAAAACCTTTGCTTGCTGGTGGCTAAAAAGTGCATTATGTGCAACCATTTTTGATAAAAATAGAGGCTAGTGTGCATTTACAGACTCACCCTTCCTGCTTCTTCAATGCCAGGATGACTTATTAGTAGGAGGTGAGATGTCTGGTTTATCTTCTAAACATAACATTCCCTAAAGACTACATAAATCGCTATTGGTCACCCTCCACTACAGTGGAATGGTATTTGTACACTAATGTAATATTTTTGCTTACATAAATATGTGACTTAGTGTCAGTTGCCTCTACCCATTTAGCCAAGACGTACATATTCACTCAATAATATATTGGCCCTGATTTAATAAAGTTCTCCAAGGCTGGAGAGAATACACTTTCATCAGTGAAGCTGGGTGATCCTGGAAAACCTGGAATAGATTTCTTCAAAGTAATTTGTTATTTGCTAGCAAATGTTTTGAATCCTGCACAAGATTCATTCCAGGTTTGCTGGATCACCCAGCTTCACCAATGAAAATGTATCCTCTCCAGCCTTGGAGAGCTTTCATAAATCAGGACGACTGGATCAATGTGTGTTTATTTGTTTATCTGTTAGTTCAATCAATAACTCATAACCACTTTACTGTTTTACTTTTTATTTGCGCAGGAATACCCTTGACTAGATTTGAATAATGTTTTCTAGTTACCCTTACCTTTTTCTCTCTACACCAAAAATTAGGGGGATGCAACTATGCAAATGTTAATACGTCTGTGTACTTTGCAACACTACTATACATTTATAATCTGTCATAGGCTTGATACATTAAAAAGTTGTTGCATAGGCAGTGTTTTTGTGAAATGCTTGCTATACGAATATATATATCCTAATAAAACTATATTGAAAACAAAAAATAGGATAACAACTTTTCATCTGTGCACAAATATGGCCTAAGTGTTTCTAATGAAATGACATGTCATGATACATTTCTGCAGACAGGGATAAGAAAAAACCATAGCTGCATTTTCTTCTCGCTTTGTTATCCTAGCTTCATCTATATCTACTATGACCTTAATAAATTTCATGTCCTATTTTGCTTGGATCATTGGGGTTCCAGACATGTGACTCTAGCCAATGTCAGAAAGTGTTGAGGGTTCTTACTTGAAATGCGTCTAGTAAGGCTATAAGTAGATCTGGATGTATCTGAAGATGACCTTCTTCTGTCTGGTGAGGTCTCGTGTGGTGTTGGAGGTGGCTCACTTGTTGTATTGTCTGAATCTCCTTCCTTTTCATCACTGCGATTATTTATCCTATGTAAAAAATATATATATATTAAACAGTTTGGTTGTAATTCTAACAGAATAAATGATAACAAAACAATACTAGAACATCAATAATAAATAAACCATTTTCTGGCCCTATTTTAAGGGCATGAATTGTTCTGGTGAACTCAATAGAAAAATATCAAAACATTTTGCTTTATCTACGCCAAAGTGACATGATCGTTTTTCTATTTTCTACTATATTCTAATATATATTATAGCATAGAACAGCTACAGAATGTATTTGTAAAGAAAGTATATTGTACAAAACAAAAGAATGTGTTTTTTAAGCTTTAAATGATCAGTTTGCAGATCAGTTGCTGTATTTATTTACAATGGATGTTAAAGTGAAAGGTAATGTATATAATTTTTGTTTGTGTTGCTCAATGCAGACCCAATGCAACAGGAAGCCAAATTTGTATTCTTGTAGTTTTTTAAAAGTATCGTTTAAACAATAATAATATTGTATATAGTATTTAGTAACTACTAAACGTATTATAGTGGAAAAAATCTTTGATTAACAAAAAAACATGTATTCATACCACTGCTATAGAATTTAGTGCAGTGACAATGCATTGGTGTTAGTATAGACTTTTGAAAATAGTTGGATTTTGGCTTTCTATTGCATTGGGTCTGTATTGAGCAACACAGACAAGAATTATTTCTGTAATACTTTGTTATCTTAGGTAAAAGTTATTGCAATATAACAAAACTTTAAATAATGATTCAGTTATACAGCTGATCATGAGTTATACAGCTGAAGTCGTAAATAAATATTTTCACCTTATTTGATAGCTATATCACACAGCTGTACCAATACGGTCAAAAACAAAGATCTTTCTTTTCACTATACTCACAGCCATGGTGGTGTCTGTGCAGGAAAGGGTCCCAGGATCTCCACTTCATCTTCACTTGACTGGCAGCAGGTGCAATCATAACACTTTTGGCAGCAGTTTCTGCAGGTCCAACGACACAGTAGCAGATCCGAAAGTTTGGACAGGAACCCCTGTGGGAAAAAAAGCAAGAAGCACTAGTTTACTGCATGCTTTTTTTGTAAGGATAATACTTTTTCTGTTTCATTTAGGTGGCTTAGGGGTTAGCACTCCAGCCTTTGTGGCACTAGATCCCAGGTTCGAATCCCGGCCAGGGCGCTATCTGCATGGAGTTTGCAGATTCTCCCCGTGTGGGTTTCCTCCCACATCCCAAAAACATGCAGTTAGGTTAATTGGCCTCTCCCCAAAATTAACCTTGAACTACATTAATGACTATGGTAGGGACATTAGATTGTAAGCTCCTTTGAGGGACAGTTAGTGACAAGACTATGGACTTTGTACAGCGCTGCGTAATATGATGGCGTTATATAAATACTGTGTAATAACAATAATAATCTGCAAATTACTGTGATATCTGTAACAGGTGTAACATCTTAGGACATTAAAGAAAGCACTGTCATAGATACATTTTTACCCTGTGACTATATAGATACAAAACACACTTTATGTGTAAAGCTATGTTCTCATGGGGTTGTAGTGCGGTTACGGCTTCCTCGTGTCAGGGAACTGCTGCCTCGGAGGAGATGTTACATAGTTACATAGAAGGTTAGGTTGAAAAAAGACATAATCCATCAAGTTCAACCACTAGGGAAATAAACATATCCCAGATATAAAACCCTGTAAGACATAGTAGGTCCAGAGGAAGGCAAAAAAAACCCTGGTACAATTTGCTTCAACAGGGGAAAAAAATTACTTCCTGATTCCATGAGACATGTAACCTCTCCTGGCGGTAGCCCCATAGAGAATAAATAGAGGCGGCAATGAGAGATCCTGCTAGACTTCGGACAAATGTGCAGATGTTGTGATTAAGCCTTTCTCCAGTACAGGGTTGTGAAAGACGCTGGGATTTAATGCAGGAGCTGTCAAATGTGCAGATGCTGGTTCTTTAAGAACTAGGCTTTTCTCTTTACTTCGAATGACCAAGAGGTTGGCAAGGTGCTAAGCTGCTGGGAGCCGCAAAGGATAACTAAATCCTGAATGAAGCAGATCTGAATCTGCCCTAAAAGTTCCTAAAGAGAAAAAAATGTATCACCTAAAAAAACTGTTTAGATTCCTCATTATGACAACCTGCACTACTGAATTATTGTCAAGGAACAAATGAAGTATGAAAAAGTAAGATTGTTGTACATGTTTATTCCTGGTTAATTTAGTTCATCAAGTTCAGCCACTAGGGAAATAAACATATCCCTAATATAAAACCCTATGGACATAGATGGTCCAGAGGAAGGCAAAAAAAACCCTGGTACAATTTTTTCCAACAGGGATGTTCCCCGGATCAACAGTCACTGTTATCTTTATTTTAAAGCTTTAATACCCAGTTATATACTGTACAGAATTCAAATCAGCCAGTGGATCAGCATAACACCAATGCATATACTAATATACCCATGCATATATCTCGCATGCACAGTGAGATCGGCAATTTTTTCCCATCTACGTCACCCAATCTTGCGCCTGGGTCGGATTAAGTAGAAAGAAGATCCCGGAAGAACAGAGAAGATGGCAGTGCCTAGCGCACTGGCCCGAAGACTGATGCCAGGACAATGTGGGACCCAATGGAAGAAACCTCCGGACGGATTGACTGCTCTGCCAGATTGAAGGTAAGAGTAATATTTTTTGTTTGTTTGGGGTCGTTTTTGGGTTTACTTCCTCTTAAGGAAAGCTGTATATACCGTAGCACCCTGCGACACCCACTCCCACCAACCATGATCTGCCTGCATTTCACAAAAGCGCAAACAGATATGGTAATCATGTATCTGGGTCTAAAATAAAGTATAAAATGAAAATAACAGTTTTATTTTTAAATGTTGGAAGCGTGTTTATGATGGCGAGTAGGTAATTAGGAACCAGGAAAGGCAAAACAATATTCTTAGCTCTTATATATTCTTATAGCCCTTTGAATAATCCTAGTTTATTTTGGTTAAATTTGTTTTTTTTATTCTCACTATAGAGTTGTTTTAAAAGGAAAACTGCACTTTTATCTGTGTTTTATAATGTTTGACTCTTTCTTATGATCTAAACTAACCCACTATTCCTTTCCTGATGCATACTTATTGAAATCTGATGACAGGCCTTCCTCTGCTTGCATCCAGGACTTTTTTTTACTATGCCTTTAAATTACAGCCATGCAGATTTTTATGGGACTGTCTCTATTTACCTTGGATCACAGTCCCATAGAAACTCATAGGGCTGTAAAGTGCCGGCACAATTAGAAAGCGCTACATGTAAACAAACATCAGATCCTGGGAAATATGTGTGTGTTTAGGTCAGAAGATGGGGCAAAAAAATGCATGTTGTTTAAATAGTGCATTCATTCTTACAATACTGATTTATTGTATGTGCAGCACAACATGCAAACTAATGCAGAACAAAAACAAATAAAGAGTTTCCTATTTTATAATTCATAGATTGTGTTTTTTACTCAAGAAACAGCAATAAAATATTGCTGTTTACAGATAAAATACTCACCAAAGCCGAGCAACTGAGGGGAGTCGGCGGAGGGAAAGGCATGACCAAGGACGATGGGGAGTGGAGTATAGGTTTGGAAAAGTGGGGTGATGGGGAGGCAGGTCAGGGATTGGTATAGGTTTAGGTGGGAGAGAAAAGGTGTTAAAGAGAAGGCAAAAAAGAGATCAGTGGATACAAGGAAGAAAGCGAGCTTCCCGCCCTTCCTCCCTACGTGTGATTACTTCTTTAGGGGGGAGGTAAAGATGGCGGCTGAGGTCTTCGGAGGTGGTGATTGGCGATAAGAAAAGGTGATAAAATGGGGGCTGTATGTATAGGGTCTCCTGAATTGGTGGAAGGTAAAAATGGTGTGTAGGGGCTGCTGCAAAGAAATGTCCTTCCGGAAGCGGAGTTTTGCAGCTGGGAACAGGGTGCCGGGATGGCAGCGCCAGGTGGAATGGAACTATGTTTGGGCCTTCGAGGCCCAGCCTGGTAAAGTAGTATTGTTGTACTGTTGTTGTTGGATTTATAATAAAGTGATATGGTATGTTTTTGAAAGTTGAAAACTTTAAAAGTTGTTGTGAATAAACGGCCGGTATCAGCCATTTACCCACCCTTACTGTGTCAGTGTCAAATTAAGTACACACGCAATAGGTGTGTTCCTGTTTTGCTTCTGACATGTTTGTTAGGTATTTTGGCAGGACATGGTATGCAGATACTAAAATGGAATATAAACATGAGGTAGTAAGTAAACAAAAACACATGGTAAATGAAACTTAGTATGGCATGTATTGCAGATTGACCGCAAACTGATCCTTAATGCAAGCCATTTGGGACTACAGCTGGGACAGAGGCCTCTTCTGTGTTCTGTACAAGACTGAAATGTCAAGCTGACAGCTAAGTCCTGAAGATTATATAAAGCAATCAGTGTAACAAATGCACACGGTTTGATAGCTGGGGTCCTGCTCTGCATTAATTTCTAAATAAAGTACAAGCACAGATTTTATTCAAGAACTACTGTTGAGTGTAAAATAAAACTTTGTTTCATTCATCTCTTAAAATTTTTTTAAAATATATTCCTTTGAGTTGGCAGAATATCAGAATATCATAAAATTCACAAAATAAAATTATTTTTTGACATTAAACTTTGTAGAGATATTGTCCCTTTACTGTTTAGAATGACTGACTTGTATGTGTGTATTTGTGTGTGATTAGCACCCCACAAAAACATTATTTAGTTCCTAATTAGTTTTCATTTATTCCTTTTTTTCATAATTGAAGAGTTGTAGGGGTAACACTTTGGCAACTATGTCTTCGGTACCTTGTCCCAGCACCATATATTTGCATTACTAAACCTGACACCTTTATACGAGGGAGTGCTGAGAAGTTCCTGGCTTTGCCCCCTTCCAGATGAAATAGAAAAATGAGTGTGGGGGCATATGACAGCCTAATATCTTAGTATGTAACTGTGCAAATATCAGGTCTTTGTGGTTCTTAAAACTGTTTTTTCTTTTAGTGAGAAGCTGTGATGGCAGAGGCACAAGCAAGTTTCACATCATTGGAGTTAAGGGCCATCACAAAGTTTTTGATTCTCCAGGGAAAGTCAGCAAAGGACATTCACACTGAGATGTCACAAACACTGGGGGAGAAGTGTCCTTCCTACAGCACTGTCATAACCTGGATATCTCGTTTGAAGACTGGGCATTTCACCGTTGAAGATGAGCCCCGCAGTGCGCACCCCCCAACCTCAACTGACCCGGCAACCTGCGATGCTGTCCAGGTCAGGACCAGTGAAGATCCACAAAAAAGCCCAGATACTTGACATCTGACAGGACCGTGTTGAAGTGTTACCATCACTAATCTAGACATGAGCAAGCTTTCAGCGAAGTGGGTGCCAAAATGTTTGAATAGTGATCAGAAGAAGGAATGAGTTGAAGCATCCAAAGCTGTTTTGGCCCATTTTGAAGCTGCACAGGACTTTTTGGCTAGGTTAGTGACTGAGGATGAAACCTAGCACCACATCTATGATCCTGAAATCAAGGAACAGTCAAAGGAATGGCGCAACAGCGGGTCCTCGTGGTCAAAGAAGTTCCGAACCAAGAAAACGGCCCTAAAAGTCATGACTTCTGTTTTCTGAGACAAAGATGGTATTCTGTTGGTGGACTACCTACCTCAGGGCTCTAGTATCAATGGGCAGTATTATGCTAACGTCCTGGACCGGCTGAAGGAGGCATTTAAGACGAAAGTTGGAAAGTTTCTGCAGGACAATGCACTTGCGCACACGTCCAACGTTGTAGCTGCCAAATTGAACACCCTGGGTTTCCAATTGGTCCACCACCGCCTATTCACCTGACCTGGCCCCTTCGGACTATTATCCCAAATTTGAAGAAACACCTGAAGGGGCAACGTTTTAAGGACATTTCTGACGTCAAAGATGCTGCTGAGAGCTGGTTTGCGGCCCAACCAAAGGATTTTTATTTAAACAGCCTAGAAAAGCTGCAAATACGCTGTACCAGGTACATCAGTCCCAGGGGGGAATATGTTGAATAAATGTGTTTTTTTTATAACTCTGGCTCTCTTCTTTCTGGGCAAAGCCAGGAACCAGATATACTGCTAAATAAAATCTGATTATTGTCAGAAACTCCATAAATCCTGGCCTGTAAGGCTCTTTTTACTACAATTTAAGCTATATTTTGAAGAATATTTTCAAAGATAAATGTCACTTCTCATACTGAAGGAAGCCCTTAGTTATGCCTGAGAAAGATATTTTATTAGTTTCTACAGTTATTCAAAACAATAATTACTATTTGCTTACTTTTATCAGTGTCAAACATTTTATTTTAATACATTTCCATGAGTCTGTTAGTTTTGGTGTAAAAGATAATCCATTACCATTGGGAATTGTAACAGAATGTCTCATCTAGGACAGCAATGATCTATGTAAAAGAGCAACCACACAACCTCTGACTTTGTACATTTATGTGATCACCAAAGCTAAACTACATCAGGGTAGCTAAAATTTGCAAACCATACACTATCTCTCAGATAACAAAAAACAAATTTATGGTGAACCAAAGTAACCACTGGGGTTCTTTTGTATTTAAATCAATGAGTTTTAAGGCCAATACTTTGTTGCACTTAGACACTCCATCGGCTTAGAGCTACTTTCAAGCCTCCCAAAATAGCCAATTGTTAAAGTTGAAAAAGATATCCAAATGAGACAGCTCGGTTGGCTCAGTGGCTAGCATTATTTTTTTTTAAATTTTTTAGTTTTTAAAAATATTAAACAAAAAGTATCAACAAATATAAGAAGATATAGAAGAAGCCAAGAAATACAAAGTAATAATTTAACAATAACCAGGAATAGAAAACATATATATGACTCTTGTAAAAAAGTAGTGCATCACAGATTTCAGTATAAAGTAGCATAACACAATATAATCATTCCGGATAAGAGGTAGCAGTGGCTAGCATTCTTTTGTGCATTCTTTTGCGTGGACGATGGTTTCTTTCCTCCGGGGCACGTCTGTTTCCTCCCACATCCCAAAAAAATGGAGCTAAATTATTTCGTTTCCCCTGAAAACTGGCCTCAGACTTTGTTAGTGATGTATGACTATTATTATTATTAAACAGGATTTATATAGCGCCAACATATTACGCAGCGCTGTACATTAAATAGGGACTACAGTAGGAACTTGACATTGTGAGCCCCTTTGAGGGGGCGTAATATATAAATATATGATAATATTCAGCTCATTAAGAAACAAACTAAAATGATAGTGGGCCAGTTTTACTATATTTGGTAATTAAGTTTATTAACTTTACTTATTTCTATTTTACATTTTGAAAATATGTTTAATATAGTAAAATGTACGTTTTACAAACTATCCAAGTGCATAGCTATGTATTTATACACTTAATAAAATAATTGAATTGTTTCAAACTTGAAACATTACCATTTTGTTTAGTTTATTCTGTACATCTGGCATGTGGTATTTGGATCCTTACTTAGGCGTAGAGCTGCCAGCCCACTGCTTGGTATACATTTACCCCTTCTTAATGCATCAACACTTTTTTCAGATACTGTAATAAGTATTTGGGTAACTGTGATATGCACTTACCTCATTTATTGGTTCCAACTGTCCTTTTTGATATCCACAATCAAGCAAATGGAAACATGAAAGAGAAGAATAAAATCCAATTTAGTGTTTTACAGATCAGATAAACAAAACGTTTCACTATATATTTTAAATAGGAAACATTGTGGAATGTTGAGCCCTTAATCTAATTAAATGATTTTTCCCATGCAAATTCGACGTAGTTTTTTTTCTGGATCATCTGCAGGTTAAAGGTTCTGCTAAACTAATAATGTTTTTAAGTTTTATTTTTGTAATGTGTCTTTTTCAACCTATGAAATAATTATCCGATTAAACACTGCGTGATAACAAAGTGATTGTTTTTACGGCTTTCTGTCTATAAGTGATTGTTTTTACTGAGAATACACTGTACTGTTTACATCATCATTTATTTTGGCTACAGTGAAATAATTAGCGGCGCTATTAGAGAAGTTTTCAAACCCTTTTTGCTTGGGGTTAAATTCTGGTCACCACGGCTTAGTTAACAACAAGACCTAAGGCAGCACTAAACATTAACACTCATTAATTTGGCTGTTATCGAATGTTCCTTATGGTTTAACAGTCACCGTCTAATGATCAATGCTTCTAACTCATTTGCAGTGATACTCCCACAACTGCCTGTAACTAATGAGCCCTTCAAGGCCTATCTGATTAAACATGCTTTTATTTAATAAAAATTGTGACAATGTATTTATTGCCCTGTATTTTGATAGCAAATCCAAAGCTGTATAGGTTTTCACAATCAGACATCACTGGTCCCGGTAACATATTTGTGTAAAATAGGCAATTTTCACCTGACACTGGAGGCAATAAGAATGAACCAAGTAGTCATTATAAAAAAAAAAAATATCTACCTTACTTTGACATACTCTACATTAGTAAGAAACATACTGGACCAATTGTCTGTGGTTGAAGTTACAGTGCGAAGTTACATCTGCATCACTTTGCCGTTCCAAAAGAACAACTAACTTTATTTTAGTGTCAGTCAACCCTGGGATGAGAAAATGGGAAAATGGGAAAATTTACTAATGGAATTTAGGCTCTTTACTTTAGCTATGTATACACACTAGATGATTGTTCCCCGACCATCAATTCACCCACCTGTGAAATACAACTCACAAGGGGATAATTCACTTTGGTATATTAACAGCCTATGTTCCTTTAGTAACTCAACCCTAATGAAGTAAAAACCCTACAAGCTATATTACCAACTGGCCATTTCACATGAGCTTTAAGTCACTCTCAGGTTTAGAAATATAAATTTTACTAGCTTCTTCTGAATCATGCAAATTGTGTCCACATAATAGTAATAAAAGCCAAAGAAATGTATCCTAAACAACCACAATAATGAATATTCTCAATTAATCAACAACTCTAAATAATCATAATGATCTAAGAATAATTACTTTTATTAACAATTGATAATTTATCCCAGGAGAAAATACAATTCATATAGATAATCAGTTAGTGCCCTTTATTACATAATTACTATAAGCATGGGAAAATATATTGCAAATAAGCATGTAGTGCCCTTTATTAGATAATTACAATAAGCATGGGAAAATATATTGCAAATAAGCATGTAATGCTGACACGGCTAGCTTTTTAAAAAACATGGAATGAATTTAAATGTTTAATGCAATTAGTTTAGTGAAATTTGGCATGGTATTTTCCTCTTGCAATACCCTATACAGTAACATTCAGACTGAGAACGCAAGAAGCAGGACTGGGAGTCAGTAGGGTATACTGCATGCAAATATGCCGACATGGAAGATTCTGATGGAAGAAGAAAGCTTAGTGAGTGAGATGAAATTTGGCTGCATTACTCTGTGGCTGTTCTTTAGAAGTACGATCAATTTGCTTGGAACACAGGACACTACTTACTACAAAGTAAAACAGTAACCAACAACCAGTAGATAGGTGTCACTGAATAAGGCTATGCATAAAGGTGCTTGCCAAACCCCAGAAATTTAGAATATGCACATAAATAAGAACAGAACAGAGGGGTCTTTATAGGCAAGATTATTATATTAAAGATAAAGTATTTCCCCAAATACAATATCAAAAACCAGAGATCCTTACACTTGTACGTGATGTCGTAGAAGGCCATCAAGAGATGGCACTATACAGTTACCAACTATTCACAAGTAACACATAGTGATCCAGAAGTCCAGACTGTAACCTGGAGATCTGTAATTAGCAAATGTTCAAGAAAATACCCGACGCGTATTTATGTGGTTAGAATTGTCAACTATGTACAGCTCAATTATGTACACCTACAAGCAAATGCAAAGTCGCCAACAGTGCCAGGGTCAGAGAAAAGTGTTTAACATTTCTTCTTGATAATAATAAAATAAACTAACTAATAAAAATAATAAAATAAACAAAACTCAAAACCTATCCACATGAGTAAAAATGTATTTTTACTAAATTACTGCATGTGCAACCAGCAAGCTCACTGACTGTTCTCCGTAATTCATTTTTCTGAAGCTCCTACTCAACTACATACTGGATCCAGTATCCTACTGGGAGGAACACCCTCATGCTTACGCTCAAAATTTTTCTCCCTTGCTCCACAAGATATGTCGGGATCTGGTGACATGGGACCAGGGAATTCTTTACTGTTCTGCCATTGCAATGTACTCAGAATAGGAATGTAAGCTGCATGCTTTTTATCCAGAATTCTCAGATCACTGTTAGTATTGTGGTTTAGGGTCCCTTTTTGATATATTTTGAAAATGTCCATTTTACTTTAAAATGAATTCCCAAACATTGGAACCCCTCAATATCTAAGTTTCAAAATGTAATATTCTGGCATCAAACATTCTTGTCCTTTTCAATGGAACTCGAAGGCCATTGCATACTTAGGGGTCTGTATTCCAAGGGAACATGGTGGAAGGGAACAGGTGGCCAACGCTGTTTGACCTGAAGGCTTATAAAGTGTTCCCGCATTTGGAAAACCTTCAACTTCACCACTTTTTATTTTCACTCCTCCTATTACCCGGGATAGCTTTTTACCTGCTCATTAAGCATTTGTGCTTGGAGTAGGGTTTACCATGTAATATCATTGCTCCCATCCTGTATTACTAAATAGAGAAGAAATATAGGTGTTAGATTTAGGGATGAGCAAATAATGAATATGAAAAAAATCCTAATCAGTAAGGCCAACCAAGAACTGAATTACAAGATTCTCACCTGCTGGTATAGGTCCAACATAAGCTGCATGCTTTTTATCCAGAAATCTCAGATCACTGTTGGCATTGTGGTTTAGGGTCTCTTTTTCATATATTAAAAAAATGTTCAAAGATAAGACCCCCTTATGAAATTGTCCTCCCGGGGGCCAAAAAATTTATGAAATTTAAAATTCATTTTACCTCTAATTTCTCAACTCTACATAATTATGGGGAGTGACTTTTCTTGTAAGTGGTCTACTGGACGATGTGAAGTTGCATATCCCAGCAATGTGGTGTCAGCCGAGGCCCCCTACATCCGAAGGTTTGACCTGACCTGTGCCTGGAATCTGTCTACATCTGTCTGCGCCTGCCGTGACCTTTGCCTGGAATCCGACCACATCTGTCTGCCACCTGCCCTGACCTGTGCCTGCAATCTGTCTACACCTGTCTGCTGCCTGCCCTGCCCTGTGCCTGGAATCTGACCACGTCTGTCTGCTGCCGGCCCTGACCTGTGCCTGGAATCTGACCACGTCTGTCTGCCGCCTGACCTGTACCTGGAATCTGACCACGTCTGTCTGCCGCCTGACCTGTACCTGGAATCTGACCACGTCTGTCTGCCGCCTGACCTGTACCTGGAATCTGACCATGTCTTTCCGCTGCCTGCCCTGGCCTGTGCCTAGAATATGACCACGTCTGTCTGCCGCCTGACCTGTGCCTAGAATCTGACCACGTCTGTCTGCTGCCTGCTCTGACCTGTGCCTGGAATCTGACCACGTCTATCTGCCGCCCTGACCTGTACCGGGAATCTGACCACGTCTGTCTGCCACCTGCCCTGAGCTCTGCTTAGAATCTGACCACATCTGTCTGCTACCTGCTCTGACCTGTGCCTGGAATCTGACCACATCTGTCTGCCGCCTGACCTGTGCCTGGAATCTGACCACATCTGTCTGCCGCCTGACCTGTGCCTGGAATCTGATGACGTCTGTCTGCCACCTGCCCTGACCTGTGCCTGGAATCTGTCTACGTCTGTCTGCCATCTGCCCTGACCTGTGCCTGGAATCTGATCACGTCTGTCTGCCACCTGCCCTGTCCTGTGCCTAGAATCTGACCACGTCTGTCTGCCGCCTGCTCTGATATGTGCCTGGAATCTGACCATATCTGTCTGTCGCCTGCCTTGACTTGTGCCTGGAAACTGACCAAATCTGTCTGCCGCCTGCCCTGACCTGTGCCTAGAATCTGACCACTCCTGTCTGCTGCCTGGCATGACCTGTGCCCGGAATCTGTCTATGTCTGTCTGCCACCTGCCCTGAGCTCTGCTTAGAATCTGACCATATCTGCCTGCCCTGACCTGTGCCTGAAATCTGACCACTTCTGTCTGGCGCCTGCCCTGACCCTCACTGGGCCCTGGACTGCATTCGCCTGCCGCCTGTGTCCACACCGAGGCCGCTCAAGCCTTCCTCCTCAGGTAGGGTGACCCTGAGTACAACCTGGTGGCATTCTTCAGCAAAGAGCCTGGTGGCTTCTAGGCTATTGGCCCCTCACCCCTTGAGATGTGCCCTGGTGAAGACCTGGTGTTGATTAGACTCTGCCCCTCGGCCAATCCCGTGCTACCTGCCTGTGGAGTTCCTGACAGCTTTTGCTCCTATGTTTGGGAGATGATGACAGAGGGAGTTGTTATGTAGGCTAAAATCTAGCTACCAGCTAAGGGCGACAACTTTGCTTATCCAATGATACAATACAGTGTAATAAAGTGTTGTCACCCTAGAACAGAAAGTGCATTGCTGACAGGATCAAAAGTAAAATAAAAGGAAAAAAGGCAGGAAAAACAAATGTAGCCACCACACCTAAGGACTGGCTAGCTGAAAAGTATTACATTTTAGTCATCATAAACTTTAAGAGCATAGGGCGCAATAGCAGTTTGTCAACACATACAATAGATACGTGAATGTGACCTGTTTGAATGCAGAGAAAAACAGTTTGATTGTTTAATTTACTTGATGGTTTAAGAGTAGGCAGAAGGTGACACAAAAATAAGTGAGGCGTAAAACAAATAAGAGGTTTTCCTCTGATTTCTGTGGTCTCTGCAAGTACTGAAGCCCAATCCCTGTCGATTTTCAATATAGCCTGTGACCTTCTGGTGAAGTGCCCGCTCAGGGGAGGGGAAGGCTGATCTTTGTATTGTTCTGCCATCAGAGGACAGAACATCGCTAGGAATTAGCCGAGGCTGTAACCATAGAAACATCTGTGAAGGATGGCACGGCTGCAGACCCTCTCACCTCTCCGGGGAGACGGGAATCAGACACCACCAATGAATCCTCTGGTGTGCATTAGGCATTTACAAGTACAAAAAAAAACAAAAAAACAGAGACTTTTCTGGTTTTACACATGACGTGAATGCCTACCTTCTCTAGCAAAAATGTAATATACAAGCTTTTCAGATGAGAATGCAGACGGATTTCTTGGCAAGGTTATTTAAATGTCATTTGACATCAGATACCAAAAACAAGAGTAGCTTCATACAGAATGCGTGCACGGCAGAAGTAGTAGAGGGTCTTATTATGTTTGTGATGCAACACGCCACTTAGATACACGCCTACATTGGAAAGTATCAGTCCAGGAATGAAAGTTTGAATCACATTGGTTGATTTGGGCCAGCAATACTACAGTTCTGTTAGAGCCAACCAATAAAAAAATACTGACCACCAACTGGTGGTCCGCGAGCTCTGTCCTCCGTATGGACACAAACTGCTCACTCTCCCATCGCAGGCTCGGACTTGCTTGCTAAACATCCTGGGGGGACAGGAGAGCAGGGCTGAGGAGACAACTTTTGTTGCTTCCACAGCCCTGCACTTCCGTCCCCCCAGGACCAGTGGGCAGGTTCGGGCATCATGACGTCACTCTGGGGGAATTTTCTTTCCTTTTGAGTGACACATGGCTCTGGCGTGGATTTAGTGGTCCGTGAGGTCCAAAAGGTTGGCGACCACTAACTTAAACTGTCTTTATCTAAACTACTTTTAGTTGACGTATAAGTGACTTATGAGTTTATGACTTATTAGTGAATTATAACTTTTCTGTTTCAATACATTTTATTTATGTTTTCAAAAGACATGCAAAAAAAAAAACAGTTGAACTAAAGTACGTAGATCATATAAATACAATGTTCAAAAATAAAGACACTACAGAGTACAAAATACTGAAAACAATGCAAAAACTATAGGAGAGATAACATGAAAAGAGGGAGTTCCTCGATATACATTGTGGATCCGGAATAGGGTCTCTGATAGACGAAGAGGTAATGTCCCGACATAAAAAGAAGGTAAATTATGGTGGAAGTCCATCAGTCTGCTGCAAATAACCTGGGGTATATGGGTTGGTACCTAACGTTAAACTCTATCAAACACAGGAACTCAGACAAAACTCCGGGGGGTGGGGTACAGGGGAAAGGAGGGAGGAAAGGGGTCTGGCTGGGGTGAGGCGAAGAAAAACCATGGTATCGCAACCTCTTCCACAAAACCCGCAGTTTCTTTCTCACATGTCCTGGTGCAGATCCTTGATTTAAATCATTAATAGAACCAATTAAAATTAGGTGGTATATAGTGTGTAAACCACAGTTCCCATACTCTCTGGAATTTATCATGTTTGTCATGCAAGGTAGCTGACATTTTCTAATTGGTTAGATACCAGGACATTTTCCGTTTTACTTCATCCACCGTAGGAGTGGCTGAGCTCTAAGCCTTAGCCAAAACCTGTTTAGCTTCAGTAAAAATGAACTGTAGTAGTCGGAACTGGAAGAACGTACAATGTTCTGGTTTACAATTTTGTAAAGTAACCTTGGGGTCTTCTTTTGGTATGAATCTTCACAGCACCGTGTAAACAAGCTGAAACACAGCAATCCAAAATCTGCGTATCTTTGGGCGTTCCCACTAGACGTGAAACAATGTGCCCTTAACCGAGCACCCTCTGAAACACATTTCGGAGGAAGTGGATGAGAATCTGCAGAACCTAGCAGGTACCATGTACCCATTCATTAATAATTTATAATTAGCCTAGGTGGCATTACTATTGGGAGAACATCTAGATGTACTATCCCATATTTGGCACCACATCTCAGGGTCATGTTTCATTTTTAGATCTGTTTCCCAAATAGACATATAGGCATGTGGTTTAGATGCTGTGTGATTTATGACTTTTAGGTGATGTATGAGAGCATTGTTATCAAGGCTCCTATAGAATAAATGCTGTTCTGTAATGGCCAGGGATACAAAAAAAATTGTAGTATCTTAAGTCAGATATATATGTAAATGGCATACTGGGATATAACATAATAAAAAAATCTCAAGTTTTTTTTACACAAAAATAGAAGTCATCAGATCACTGACTTTTCTAATATGGCATAGCTTAGTGCAAGGTTTTTATTAGACATACTGCTCCTCAAAGTAAAAGTATCTGTGCTGTATTTTTAGCCAACATAGTGCTTTGTGAATATTTTATCATGCATTGTATTACTTATTTGTAAAAACAAAGACTGCATGCAAATAAAAAATATAAATACCACAGCTTTAAACCATATAATCAAATAAAATGAGTAAAAACCAATACAGTTCCCCTTCTCTATTTTTGATCAGCCCAACATCCATCAGATTTTACTGTTGTCCATGTTTTGTATTGAGAAGGTTTGCCCTTACTGCCTTTTCCAGTGACTTATCACCATTTTCAGAACAGGGCATGATGGGGAATCTAGTTAATTAAGAACCCAGACAGTAAATGTAAACCTGACAGAGGTTCTATATTTGTCTAACTTGACTGGTGTTCCATTAATACTAAAGTGGACTGATTAAGAAAAAAATAAAATATTATTTATTCTAAATAATAATTATTATTATACAGTATTTATATAGAGCTGACACATTACGCAGCGCTGTACAAAGTCTTTAGTCATGTCACTAACTGTCCTTCATAGGGGCTCAAAATCTAATCCCTACCATAGTCATATGTCTTTAATACAGTCTAAGGTCAATTTTGGAGGGAAGCCAGTTAACCTAACTGCTTGTTTTTGGAACATAGTACCTGGAGGAAAGCCATGCAAAAACAGGAAGCACCTGCACACTCCATGCAGACAGTGTCCTGGCCAAGATTCGAACTTGGGAACCAGCACTGCAAAGGCCAGAGTGTTAACCACTGAGCCACCGTGCTGCCCATATAAAGTGATACCATGATGTAAAACCTTGATAATAGCAAGCAATTTCTTTCTAAGATTACATCTATGACATCTGACAGCCAAGTGTAACCACTGCATTCTGTGGTCAGAATGTCACAACTGAAAACACTCTTAGTTTTAGGGCTCATGGGGTGCCCTACATATAAACCATTGACATATGCAAGCACCAGAAGGTGTACTACTGCGATTCCCTGAAAATTAGACCTAACCCGAAAAAAACCCTAGCATGCTAGTCATGCAAGTGGGAAATGTAAGCCCTACCCCAAAAATAAGCCCTATCGGCTTCATCGAAGAGTGCAGTCACGGAGTGAAAACAAAAAGAGAAGAGGTAAGTAAGTCTTGTATAAATACTTGATTTATTGGTAGATTGAAGGGAATAATATTTTGACCTCCCAGACAAGATGAGTACAAAAAAGAAAAAGCTATTCCGTGCAGTACAAGAAAGGAATCGTGGAGGACTCCCAGGGCAAAAATCTGACAGCTTTCTGCATTGAGAAGAAGTTGGATCTCCGAATGTCCTGAAAATGGCGAGCGGAGTACGATAACCTCAGTCTACATGTGGATGGGGGAAATGCTAAGAAGCGCAAGTGTGGATCAGGTCGGCAACCAATATATCCTGAGCTGGAAGGCATCATCTGTGAATGGATTGCTGACAGGAGAGCAAAGGCTCTGGTTGTGTGCAGGGCTGATATTCAAGCATTTGCCCTTGCAAAGGCACCACAGTTAGAAATATTCACAGAAGAATTCAAAGCATGACAACACTGTTCAAGCTGGGAGATAGTGAAGTTGTTAAACGTGCACTTGCATTCAAGTCCTTTGTTGATGGCATCGACTTTCCCAAATACCAACTTTCCAACAGGATTGCGATAGATGAAACTGCAGTGCTTATGGACCAAGGTTCTCAAATAACATTTGATCAGGAGGGTGCCTCGTCAATCTATGTTCCCTCCACTGGTTACGAAAGTGCACGTGTTACCTGTATTTTGGCATTTTGTCTGAATGGAATGAAAGCCCCACCTTTATTCATCAGTAAGGGCAAGAAGGATAAGATTGAACGTGTTTCAGGCGTTTATGTTCTTGAAACCAGTTCTAAGGAAGTGGGGCGATTTAATGCTGCCACCTGTTTTGCGAGGTGGCCAAAGAGGTCTGCTAGTCTGGGATTCAGCTAGCACTCACCACACTAAAGACTTGAAGAACTTCCTTGCAGAGAGAGAAATAGATAATGATTCCTGCAGGAATGACCGCCTATCTCCAGACCATTTGCGTATGGAAATCAATAACTACATTGAAAAAAGAATGGAGAAAAATCAGCGTGGAAACTTTGTGAAGCCTGGCCTGCAAGAGGTCGTTACTTGGGTGAAGAATTCATGGGATAAAATCACTGATAGCTGTCTTGCCAATGCACTACAAGCAGGCTACATGGACAAGAAGTGCTCATTTAAGGGGAGTTCTATTGCTAGACATGAGAGATTCGGGCCAATGGTTCTACAGGAAATGAAGTCGCAAGAAATTCAGGCCGGAATTCAGAGTTGGAGAGTTATGACGATGTTCCAGAAGAAGATGACATGATTATATTTGAATAAAAATAGATTTTTGTACATGAAAAAAAACAGATTTTTATACATGAATATAGATTTTTGTACCTCAGAAAAATAAGACATTCCCTGAAAATAAGCCCTAATGCGATTTTTAGAAGTAAAATTAATATAAGACCCTGTCTTGTTTTCAGGGAAACACGGTATGTAGTTTAGGTAATGCTTCAAAATGACATGGGTTCACCTAAAAGGACAGATGTAGCCTAGTATACTAGTGTAGCCTTGGTTCCTTTTAGTTTAATGTACAGGGAGGGTCAGGGATGTTCCTCCACACACTAAAACTGTACAAATGTGGGGATTATGCCCAAACCCATGATTGACTTTGTGTTGCACTTTCATTTTTGTAGAATTCAGTATTACTATAGCCTGATAGTCCACAAAGTCTGATCAATTCAGCTTCCTCTTGGTATGTCCCATTTGCTTTACTTATTATCTACCACCCTGTTCTGACTTTTTTACATTTTCTTTGACCTAGCATTCATTCACTTAACATTCATCTACCAACTTTAAGAAGATCAGATAGACTTTAAGAATTAAAAAAGAGCAACAAAAACACCTAACTAAACTCTAACCTTTTCTGCTCTACTGGGACATACCACATCACATTCCTATACTTGCACTGCTTGCATTTTAAAACTAAAATATATTGTTTACGTCTTTAAATCTGTCTATAAAATCTTTTTAAAGTCGTTTTTATGTCTTTTAAAAATAACAATTTTACATGTTTTAAAAGATACATTTATATACATTCTATATACTATGCTAGAGTATGAAATAGAATCACAAAACAATTTATTTTACAAATAAAAATTTATATTACAAATAAGCCCATTTAAACAATTTATTGTATCTTCTTTTTAATTTTATACTTAGCTTGCCTTTGAAACTGAAACATCTACTAATTTCCCAGCAAGCATCAATTACAGTCAAGACACAACTAATAGAAAATGTTTGAAAATGGTGAAAATGCCAAAAAAATGTTAAACCATGTTTATCAAGCAACAATATTAGGCATTATAACAGATATTTACAGGTATTAGGTTACCAGCAGTAACAGGGGTGTCCTGTAGTCAGGGTAGAATTTCCATAATCCCAAACTTCTACATTTCTGGTTTGCAAAGTTTAGCATACATGTAAACTGTTGTGGTTCATAGAAACTAGTGCTGCTAGTTGTATTTTAACTACTACAGATAATATAATACATTGATAACACAATGATAAGCCATCTCCCAGCAGCAATAAATATATCTAAAAGGTATACAAAACATTAAAATGGAGATAACTAGCACAGTATACTCTAAAGCTGCGTACACACGGCAAATTTTTCTCGCCCGATAATCGGTATCGGCCAATTATCGGGCGAAAATCTGCCGTGTGTACAGTCGGTCGTCGTCCATCGTCCGACGACCGTCCTGGCGGATCCATGGACGATGGACGACGACCGATCCTAATGAAAGGGAAGGGGAGAGCGCGCAGCAGGGTGCCGCTCCGTCGCTCTCCCCCTCCCCTCTCCATAGAGCATGAACGGTGCTGTATGTACAGCATCGTTCATGCATCGTGCAGTCTTTTCTCGTTGGAAAGGATCGTGAAAGATCCTTTCCAACGAGAAAAATTGCAGGTGTGTACGCAGCTTAAGACAGCAGACAGGAGCCACATAGTAAATTGGAGTCTCGTCCTCCAGTTGTACAGAGTCTGATTGGGCCAGTTGCTCTTGTGGGGGACATGAATTTTTAGAAATAAGTATAAATACATATCTGCCATACAATATATAGCCATATCACCCTGCATTACATAATATAAATTAAAAGCAAATATGTGTTCTTCCTGTTCTTAGGTGGGTTCATTTTTTTCCAGTGATGGAACACATTGATATGCTTTATTGACTAATCAAAATCTATGTAATGGGACGTATATTTTTTTTAGTATAATGTGTCGTCTTACTAAACCATGGCGGGAACCAAGTGAAAGGTGATCATGGAATATAGTAAAGAGGCAGAATAAGAGCAGATCATTGATAATAAAATGAACATAGATGTGGGGAGCAGGTGCACATGTACAGGACAACAGTAACTGGATGTAAAACAAGGGGGTAGGGGGTGGAAGCTACAAACAGAGTGGTGTAGACAGGACAGAGTAACAACTGACCAAGAAAATAACAAACTGTTCAAAGACAAATTGGAAAGGATGAAAAGGTAGGATTGTAGATAATCGGAGAGAAAAGATGGACCCTTAATGTCACTGGGTGAATGTAAAAAATGTACCCCCCAAAAGGGGGATAAATGCAGGAAAAAGTAAAGAAAAATTAGAAAAAGAAAGTAGTTGGACATGGACAAGAGAGGATAGCAGTGGAGTATAATGGATTAGGTGTTGAGGTACATGAGCATGATCTGATTATGGATCATTTAAAGTATATGGAGAGTGGGGTTGAGAATGGTTGGAGAACAAATGGGCTAAAATGAGATAACATAGAAGCCCGTGGACAGTACAGAGTTGAAGCATTATGAGTATGAACTTATTGCTAATGAGGAGTGGTAGCTGATAATGTCCTGCTAACAAAAAAGTCAAATGAAATGAGACTGATTGTGAAATAATCAAGTAATGGGGTGGAGTCGAGAATGGAGAATAGATGGCCATAGACAAGGGAAAGAAAGAGAAGTCAATAAGATATAATCAGGGATGGGATACAAAGGAGGAACTGTTCATAAAATGGCATAAAGTGGGACAGGAGTCAGAGAATGAACATATTTAAGACTGAAACACGGGGTAGGTAGAGGCTGCCGTAAATAAAAGTGTGGAGGGGAAAAAAAGATGCTTTTAATAACTTATTGGTGTAAGGTTCCTGTCCAGCACATCAGCTACCAATCCCCCAATCTAACACTGCGCTCTTCGCCTAACACAAGCCGCCTTCTAGTTGCGTTGTTCCAAAACACGATTGCCCCAATGACTTCTGTGGGCAAGGGATGGCATCTGCCGAAGAACCAACAGAGTACCAGGAGGCCACAGATAAAGCAGTATGAAGATTCCAGCAGAGGCAAGTCCAGAATACGGAGCCTGAGGTCAAACACCGGTAATCAGTCCTCCAGACGAGGTTTCCAAGGGGAAACACAAAAGAGAGTCTGGGGTCACAGGGAAGAGGTCAGACAAGCCAGTATACAACCCAAGGGTCACGAACAGTAAATCTAACATAATCATATACTAGCAGTAGTTCGGCCCATCATAACGCTACAAAAGACATTGGTGACTGGGAGCAGAGAGGCTTTAAAGTCCCAGCAGCCAATGGAACCGCAGTATTGAGATGAGGAACTACTTTGCTTATTAGCTGCAGCATAAACTCTAAATCCCCTTACATGCACACAAAGCAGAGCAGAGGATGCCAAGAGACCATCACAGCCAAAGGAAAACCGGGAGTGCCGCAGAATACCGAGCAGAGGACGGACAGCTATTTCACTGATCTTCTAAGCGGTGCCGTCAAAGAGAACCAACAGGGTGCGCTGACCTTCACAGGACTTTAGGCCAAATAAATGTCTCCTAACAATAGGTCCCCCAAGCATCTAAGGTCTTACTAGGAGAGCTTACATAGATATCATAACGTGAACCACCATTTTTTTTTTTAGATTCCCAACAACCTTGCTCACCCAGGGCTACAAAGAGCTTTGTTTTAGCAAAGTTGGCTATTTCACCAAGCAATTCATGGATAAAAAAAAAGTTTCACGCCACCTCAACTCCTAAAAGCCTCTTATGCAGGCCACACACAGTCTTTACGGACTTGAACTGTGTAGACAGTTTTACATTATGCTCATTGATCTAGTCTGTCCATATAGAGCTACACGTCCCATACTACCATTTGTAGTATGGCCATTACCCATCTCTCAAAGTCCAGTCATTTCTACCCCCTCACCACCACAATTCTCACACACACAAGAAGACATCTACATAACATTTAATTTAAGGACAACCACTGACACTAATTCCATAGTTTTATAGTATATATATAACATATATATTATATAATAAATATATCCAGTTTACCAACACACCTGCTCTATCTGCATCGCTGGTCTGTCTTCTTTTCAACTGTTTACAGGAACCCAGATTTCACTATTTGTCACAGTCTCTTCTTTGCCCAAAAACAGACCAAATGTGCTAGTTTTATATACAGCATGGCTCACAACTGCTTGTTATATCTGAACGAGGCTCACAAGCTTACAAAGGCTGGGGAACCCTGCTGCACCACAGTAACAATGCAACAGCTTTATATATTTCACAAAGGGACAGTTTTATTGTTATCAGGAGGAATATATCTAAAAGGTAGATATTTCTGATGCAACAGATCATTCCAACATTGCTTCATTTTCCAAAGGTCTAAATGTACTGTACACAATAAACCTTATAAGTATCTTTTTTATTTTTCTGCATAAACCAATCCCGCATGTAGTTTACATTTTTATTCCAAACACCTGTGAACTGATATTATTTCAGTATTGTAGAACATAAGATATAATCCTTTATGAGACCAATATTTACCATAATGAGACTCACAGGCCAGTGTTTTTTGGAATTTGACAAATTATGATTTGATTATTTATTCATATACAAGTAGATGTGATTATAAATCAAAAAGGAAATTTGCTTCCAAAAGTAAAAGCTTTGGAATCTGAAAATGTCAAAATACAGTACTCCTTTTTATATACTGTATATATATTATATATTAGTTTCCTTTCTCTTATTATTCTGGTAAAATTCTACTTTTATTTTTTTATATCTGGCAATGCAAACTTTCTTCCCCTTCATTTCTATCATCTCCTGAATATGTTAATTACAGGTAGTCCCCGGGTTTCATACGAGATAGGGGTTGTAGGTTTGTTCTTAAGTTAAATTTGTATGTAAGTTGGAACATGTATATTATTTTAATAAATGCAATAAGGACAGATGTTTGTCTCAACATATTATTAGGCAGCATGGTGTCAGTTACTGTATAAAATCCTCAATGTGAGTTAATCACAAACAAAGCAAAAAAAAAAAATCTTTATGAAGCCTAAACATTTATTAACTTGTGGAGCAACCTGTGCTCTGATATGGAAAAAGAAACAGCTGCAGAGTTTTTCTTGGTCAATAAAGATGCTACAGATCAGCTCATCTCTAAGATCACCCACAACATCAGCTGTGTTTAGCAAAAGACTTCTTCTGCAAGTCATGCAAACTCCCCCTTCAAGCACAGTAATCACACATTCTAATGTTAGCGCTTTTCATCATTATGATCTCTGCGATCCCCTGAGGAAGCCTTAATAGGCGAAACGCGTCAGAAATTTGAGATAAGCCCTAAAAAATCTCTTATCACTCTTCACAAGTGTAAACACTACATAACGCTGCATTTATATTTAAGAATTGATTAATGTTTAGATCAGAAGTTCTTTGTGATTTTTTTCTTTTTGATCAATAAATATGAATCCTTTATTTGCCTTAAAAAACCTACTCACTTTTCTCTTTCTTTCTCTTTATCATATTACATTAGGCATGGCAATACCCTAATACTGTATCTACAGCTACCATTAATCTGAAAATAACCTTTCTTTGATTATCCTAATCTCTACATTAAGGCAGTGTTTTTCAACCGCTGTTCCGCGGCACACTAGTGTGCCTTGAGAGATCTTCGGGTGTACCGTGGGAAATTATCCAATTTCAGTTAATTGGTCCCAAAATGATTTATTTACTGCAAAAAATTTGTCTTCATTTGTCTATACCAGCGATGTATAGTGATAGGCAGAACCAAAAAAAAACTCTTCCACTAGATGGCAGCAGGTAGCTAATTTACGTGTCTGACTTTTTGGTGGTGTTCCGTGGGATTTTTCTAATTGTAAAATATGTGCCGCAACTAAGAAAGGTTGGGAAACACTGCATTAAGGTACAGTTAAATAGTAGGAGAGCAAAGTCTTACCTTTTGCTTTCCTTGTAAAATGCTCCAAGCCTGTGCAAAAATCCTTCACTTGTTGTCGACTGCACACAGGCCCACAGTGTTGTGAGAGCATTGGCATTCTATAAAGCAGTCTGAGTTACCTATAAGACCCCCCCCCACTTGCAGTTACATTTCCCTTTTCTTTCGGAGAAAAAATTGGGGTCCATGAAAAGTAAGGGGATAGCTATATGTGACAGGGTAGAATTATATGATGGGTAAAACATTTTAATAGGGAAGGGGGGACAAAAGAGGTTTCCTACTGGCTCCACATTTCCAATTGCCGACATGGAATGTAAGTGACCAACTCTGTGTAACAGGCACCCATCAGCCGCTCAGTCCCTCGCACCCCAGCCTCTGCAGATTTGACTGCAGGTATCAGTGAGCGGTTCCGAGCATCTCCCCCTAGGCAGGGTTCTATAGGATGAGGAAACGGTAAACGCACCACAACCCCACCGCCAGTCTGAACGCAGCCTTGCAGTTTTGTGAATGAGCATGTATATATTTGGGGCACCATAGCACAGAGCAAATTGACTATACCCTAATGCAGATTATCATGGAAGAGCCCCCAGGGGTCACTAACATTTATGCCCCAGATATTTAATTTGGGGACCCTGGTCTTAAAATAGTGCCCTCCTAATGTGAAAATATGCCTGATTGTTATTAGAATTTTATGCTTGTTACCCCGTATCTGGCAACTTGTTATGTTTAGGAGGCTGAATCAAATTTGGTTTATTACAAGCTCTCAGGGTCCCGTGTACCCTGGAAACTTCACGTTTCTTTGACAATCGGTAAAGGAAATATGGTTTATACATGGGGGCAATGACAGGTGCATGGACACAGACACCTCTCATGCTGTTGGGATTATCTCACAGTACAAGGTGGGCCGGGAGCAGCCATAGCTGGAATGCTATAGTACACGCCCAGTTTCAGGGAGCTCACACTGAGCATGCTCAGAAATCTCCCTCTCCTGGTAGCATGATCTAAGAAACAAAGGAGGTGTGGGCGCCCCATCCTTCCGTAAAACAGAGAGGGAATGAGCAGAGGGCCGCATGCGGCCCGTGAGTTGTATGTTGGCCACCCTTGCTATACATCATACACATAAACTGTTGCACTTTGTACACTGTGCTAAAATATATTCCCAATATTATTATTATTATTATTAAACAGGATTTATATAGCGCCAACATATTACGCAGCGCTGTACATTAAATAGGGATTGCAAATGACAGACTAATACAGACAGTGATTCAGGAGGAGTACTACAGAACTTTGTTGTCTGAGATGTGAAATGCAAAAAGATCAGTTTGAGAAGATTAAAATTTTAAGTGTTTTTAACATAATGATCATGAGAGCCAGGCAACTTGGATTGCAGAAAAAGAAGTAAGCAATGGCAACCCATATGTCTTTTTTTACCAAGAAACATTCCCAATTAGCAGGCAGCAGACTGACTTCAATGGGTTACAGAACATTCCCTCTCTACAGAAAGCAGAGTGCCTGCACTGAGCCACTGAGAGCTCCCTCCTATGACTAATCTACAAATTTCTATATAAAACAAAAATAAAATATATATAGGCAAACAACATAAAATGTGAAAGTTAAACAAATTATATTTTAAAGCACATTGTATGCAGACACTGAAAATATGCAATACTAGTAAAAATATGCTCATGCTGGATAATCATATTTTTTTTCTTATAAAAATTGTGCAGCTGAAAACCATGCAGTAAAAAGCCAAAGCCATTGACAATAGTTAGTAATCAATGAAATAAACAAACACACTCATTAAACAGCAATCAGGATTAAGCTAAATCCAATTTTCTCTCCTTTCAATAACTGCAAGTCACAGCATGTCATGGTAACATTTATTGTGGTTTGCTATACATAGTTACATGACAGCCAGTTGACCACTTCTTGAAATGACATAAACGGTTATTAAAGCCAAAAAAAAGTTGTAGTGCAGATGACAAATGGAGTACAAACAACCATTCTCTTAACACATTCATAGCATAAAGAGCACTGAAAACCCTTCTTTTGTAAAATTATTGAAATATATCACAAATGTGAATTTTAAAAACAATTCATTATGAACTATATATACTATATATATATAAATATTAACTATATATACATACAGTATGTGTGGTTGGAAAAAAGGGAGAAATGCAAAAGAATAATGGAATGCAAGTATAAACTAACTATGGGTTAACGTCTGGAAGCATGGCGTCATAGAGAGAATCATTTACAGGTATGTTTAGAGAATCACTGTAACCAACAAGTGATATTCTATTAACGTAATAAAATTTAAACAATTCTCCCAAATCTAGATGGGATCCTAATGTTTTACAGTATTATTATTGATCAGTTCTGCACTGTCTATGGCACTTTCCCTATTAGAAATATCACTTTCCCTTTAAACCACTGAGCTCTACAGCAAATACCCCAACTCCACTGCTCCCTCCGCATTTGTCTAACCTAATGTGTATATAAATATTATATATATAATATATATAATAAAAAATAACATCTACATGTTTAATTCTCACATGTTTTCTACATTCGTGAGAAAACAATCCCTAAGTAAAAGTTGCATCCATGTTTTCGGTAAACAGTTACCACCTGTACCCCCCCCCCCCCCAATAACTGATTAATTTCTCCAACAGATCCACCGATACCACTACACAATGTCCGTAGCGACTGCCAACCAAGCTTCAGACGCCTGTTTTCAGTCATCCACACCCTTTGTATATCCTCACAAAGACACATAACAGACAGCTTTTCAATAGTAATAAGATGATAAGTGACATTATCTGATCAGCAGAGTCAAAATAATGTAATTCTCCAGCTTGTCACAGTGATTGCAGGCTTCTGCTACAATTCAGAATACATGAATTTATGCTGCCGTATTCTTAGTTATACAAACACAGAACTTTACTTTCCATAATAACCATAAAATAGAATCATTAAAATATTAGGCACTCCAATATGTTTTAAAATCAAATACGACAAAGAGTCTATGAATATATGCTATAGGAATACTTACAATCATTGTCTTTCCTAATCAATGCAAGGCAGACTGTGTGTTTGCTGCACTGATATTCCAGAGCCACTGATATATTAGATTACATTTGATTACAGTGAGATAGTTGCGTAGCAATGGCTAACTATGTGCTTGCTCCTAGATTAAACCAAAGAATTCTTCATATATATATATGCACGAAGAATGGGTAGGGATAAAAGAGGAGATGTACAGGAGTGGGTGGACAGAATCAATCAAAGAGCATGGAGTCAAGAGTGGGAGGAAAAAACAACATAAAAGATGGCGGGGGACAAAAAACATGGGGTCCAGCAACAATGACAAAAGAACTGATGAAAGAAATGTCATATATGGAGTTAACTAAAGAGGTAGAAAGTATCTGAAGTATGTTGAAAAACATAAGCGGTAGCAGATCACCTTTCATTTGGGATTCCATATATCATAAAATCAAAAAAAATTAAAATGGAACTTTTTTGCAGCTTTTACACCATGGTATATGGTAATTAAAGTATACCTACTCAGAAATTTCACTTTACATAAAAGAGTAAACAATCCTTTTATGTTGAGTGAAAATTCTGTTGTTGGTTGCATGCGCAGTGAGATGCGCAAGTTTTTTTTCCATCCTACGTCACCTGATCTTGCGCCTGGGTCAGTGACGTAGGAAGAAGAACCCAGAAGAAGGGGAGAAGATGGCAGCGCCCAGAGCGCCGGCTCAGGGACGGATGCTGGGGCGACGTGGGACACCCACCGATGGATCGGACTGCCCTGCGGGATTGAAGGTAAGTGTATTTTTTTTTTAGGCACTTTTCAGTTTAGTTTCTCTTTAAAGTTTACTTAAACTCAACATTTTTACTTTACATAGAAGTGTAGACAACACTTCTATGTGGAGTAAAAATTATTTTTAAGGGTGGAGCACCGACCCTTTAAGTCTTAATTGCGGTGTCAAGACTTTCCAAGAATACCTTTGTCATGCATCTTGGCAGGCTCTGGCTGATCCTTATGCGTATGCCTGATCTCAGACATGCACAGAAGGGGCATCTTTTCCTCCTAGGGGAAAGAGATGCCGAACTCACGCATGCGCAGTGATTGCGCAGCGCATGTGCAGTCTTTTATTTTCCACTTCACATCGGCTAAGCCACCCGATCTCACACCTGCAAAAGTGCGAGATCAGGTGACACAGCAAGAAGACAAGAAGGAAACGTAAGAGAAAACAGAAGATGGCAGCGCCTGACACTTTCTCCGTGCCGAGATGAAGAGGAATTCCAGGACACGGGACTGGATCATGGGAAGAACCAGCGCCCGTGAGGGATCTGTGGGATTAAAGGTCTCCAGTCTTTGATTACCAGTATTCACACATTTGTGGTTTTTCCTGAACAGACAGCAGTAATTTTAGTAAGATATGGTTAAAAGTGTCAGAGGCTGACTGGATTGGAGTCCAACATATCTGATCTAGAGGCATAGACAAGAAAAGAGAACGGGAAAAAGATACTGGAACCTAAACAAATAAGGGTGTAAAACAAAGTTTACTGACATACCTAAGAAAATACTTTATTTATTTATAACAGTTCTGAAAGAAAAAAATGCACTTCTAAAACTAAACTTGAATTAAGGAATGCGGCAGACAGAAATGTGACCTAATTATGCAGTACAGGACCACCAACATAAACCTGGGGCAAGGTGGTGAAAAGTTTGGAGGATACCATAGTCTTGTAACTGTATCTGCCATTGGTATTCTGGCTTGACTCACTATTAGTCCTTGTCAGCTCTTTCTACCTCCTGCTTACTAAGTGCTCTGGGTCAAGAAGGCAAAGGGAACTGGACCAAGAGGAAAGGATACCTGGATGATGGTTGGGAGACCCGGGTACCTTGTATGTTTTTTAGTTCCTGGAGTGTATGTCATGGACCATGTACCTTGTGATTAAGTTACAGTTCTATCCCGTACAAGCATTTTCCCACATTCATCTTTGTAAGTAGCATAGCTGTTCAGATTTATGCTACGTACACACGTGCAGAAATTGTCGTTAGAAAACGAACAATTAACAACCAATCAACGATTATTCACGAGTACATGCTGAAATGATACAATCGTTCAAATATAATTCACCAATGATGTACACACTAGATACAATCATTCGAACGATGCAGGAAGTGACGTGTACCGGAGAAAGTGTACCACAGAACAATCCACGATCACTGAACGACGAATAATAATAATAAAATACACAATAGATAGCAAAAGATTGTCCCCCAATCAGATCCGCCGGGACGGTCGTTGCCAGCGACATTCCTCGTTCATCCGCATCGTTGGCCAGTCGTTGTGCACTTTTTTTGTTAACAATTATCCGACGATCGGTCGTTAGTCGTTCCTTTTCAATGATAATTATTGCAGTGGTGTACGTAGCCCTAGGTCACAATATTGATTATTTCTTTTGGTTTTACAAGAACTATCAAAAGGACTGCTGCCCAAAATGCTTAAATATAGTATGTTTAAGGGGCCAAGAACTGATAACTTTTACTGTTGTGGAGACTGTGGAATTACCAGTATTGTATCCTCCAGGATATTTAGAATGTACTGCAGGCAGAGCCTATGTAAGGTAGAGAAGAACTGTAATGTCAGTGTGTTTTAAGCAGTCATTTTCATTCTGATTGTTTTCTGCTGTCTCTGGGACATCTGTAAACATTGAGCAGCATTGCTGCTGATGGTCTGCACATTGGGCCTGATTTAATAAATCTCTCAAAGGCTGGAGAAGATACACTTTCATCAGTGAAGCTGGGAGATCCAGCAAACCTGGATATTCAGGCTTGCTGGATCACCCAGGTTCATTGATGAAAGTGTATCTTTTCAAGTTGTGCTCTTTTAGGTTGGCAGTAAGTAGGCATGCATTACTATTATACAAAGTTTCCTCTCAGAATTTACTTTAAAGCTCCAAACAAATACTTTCCCAAACAGATGACATTTATAATTCTAGTAAAGATATTTGTTAAAATTAATTTTAGTACACAAACACAATACAATTTCCTTTTTTATATCATATAAAACGTCAAGTAAATGAACCACTCAAATTTGTCTGTGCCCCATGAATGCTGGGGGCAGAAGGATTCTGTATGTGTTATTTTTTAAATTACTTCTGTCACTGGGATTAAAAGTTATAGAAAATCAGGTCAACGCAGAGCACTACCAGGCTGAATCCTAACAGGGAGACTGAAGGATATATGTTCATTGATTTCTCTATTTTGATGCTGGTTTTGTTGACTTGGGCACCAAGCAAAGCAAATAAACCCAGGAACCACGGCATGAATTGAGTGTTACTATCAAGAATATACAAATTGTCAATTGGTTTTACAGCTGCCCAGATAACATTTAAAACACATCACAAAGTCAGATTAAAAACGTAAATATAAGCCAAAGGTATTGTATCATGGAGCAGGTCTGCACCCTCTTACTGCCCCACCAGATCATTTATAGCTACAGCAGTAAAAGGGTTAAAAACAAAAAGGCCCAAAACACAAAAAAAATTTGGGTAAAAAAATAAGTCCACCGCCTCCATTAGGATCCTTATGTCTAGTTCTAACCTTTTCCAAAGTACAATAGACTGATCCTCTATGTGGGTTACCCTGGGTTTGGTCTCAGGCCACACACCCTGATAGTATTTTACTTAAGCCTTGCAAAACTACTAAGAGGTCCA
>NC_092864.1:73396871-73403114 GCF_032062135.1 Pyxicephalus adspersus | reverse complement strand
GCTGGAGATTGGAGGAGCAGGAGAGATTGGAGGAGCAGGACGTGTTCCCAGGACGCCGGGAGATAGCAACGGAGCAAGGTAAGTGGGGTTTTTTTTTTTAATTAAAAGCGACCTTGAGTGCGACTCAGGATTACCACTTTTTGCATGTACAATCCACCCCGAGTCACACTCGGGATTACCGCTAGGGGGGTTCAGGTGTTAAAATTACCTTATCCCTCACTCACCCCACCTGCTGGTCTCTGCTATCTGACATTGTGCCCCCGTCATCATACATTGTAGGGCTACTAGTCCTGTATTATATGAAATGATGTCGGAGAGTTGGTCAGGCAGCAAACGGAAGAGTGAGAAACATTAGACATCTATGACTTTATTCAGCCTAGGCGAAAAGAGCAGTTGGCTCCTGTACTAGGGAGCAGAAATTCAGCTGTAATCTTCAGCTAAAGCAATCTTCAATCCTTCCTTTTGCTCTATTAAACACACCACTAAAATGGTTTAGTAATATACACTCCGAGTTAAAAAAAAGGCCTGTGGGCTGATAACTTCCTGTAACATCTCCATTATTATTATTATTTTTAATAAACAGGTTTTATATAGCGCCAACATATTACACAGCGCTGTACATTAAATAGGGGTTGTAAATGACAGACAGATACAGACAGTGACACAGGAGGAGGAGAGGACCCTGTCCTGAAGAGCTTACAATCTAGGAGGTGGGTGATACATCACACTTCTTTTCTGTTGATAGTTATCAGTGGGTTGTCCTCGGTTGTTCTTGGGTTGTTCTCAGCTCTCATTGTGGATACAAAACACCTCTCTCTATGGCTCTGATTTATTAAAGCTCTCTAAGGCTGAAAAGAATACACTTTCATCAGTGCAGGTGGGTGACCCAGCAAACCTGGAATGGATCTGGTCCAGGATTGAAAACATTTGCTAACAAATAGCAAATTACTTTTAAAAAAATGTGTGCAGGCAGGTTTTTATTCTAGTAGGTATAAGCTATATCGCTTCTGCAAAAAAACAAACATACATATCTGTTCATGATTATTTACTAAAGTTGCCTTTCCTTGCCCCCTTGCCAGCACAGATATTTTTACTCTTCTGGGTTTAGGATCTTTGGCCATCTTGATTGGCCAAAGCTTAAAGAAGACCTAAAACCAAAACATTTTCACTTTACATAAAAGGGTGGACAACCTTTTTTTAAAAAAAGAAAGGGTTCAGCACCTCGCTGAGGCGATCAAGACAGAATGGAGTGCAAAGCCTCCTGAGATACCTACGTCACACATCCCGGGAGGCTCTTGGCTGCTCCTTCTGCGCATGTCCTAATATAGAACCACTTCTTTAATGGAGAAAAAAAATTGCCAACCTTATGCATGCGCAGTGAGATCGGCAATCTTTTTTCCCATCTACGTCACCCAATCTCGCGCCTGCGCTGTGCGAGATTGGGTGACGTAGGAAGAACTCAGAGGAGGAGAGAAGAAGATGTCGGTGCCTGGTGCTTCCTCTGGATTAAAAACAGATACTAAAAAAAAATGGGACCCAAACGCAGAAACCTCCCAACGGATTGACAGATCTGTGGGATTAAAGGTAAGTGTTGTTTATGAAGAAGATTCACACATCACATACACCTGACCTGTATATTGTTAGGATCTGTTACATGCAATGTTGTATATGATGAAGTTTTGCAGCAAATAGCAGACATAGAAGCTGTGGTCCTATGATGGATGCACAGCTGTTATTATATGTCAGTGTATATCCTGTGACTAGTTACTTGCTCTACAAGTTGTAAGTAAACTCTTCCAGCAATCAGCAAGGTGTCACCTACCTGTATATACGCCATCTTCATTCAATGTGCCCTCTGCTGCCAGTTCTGTCTGTGCATGGTGCTCCTGTCTGTGCCCTCCTTACCCTCAATAATACACAGAAGGAAATACAAGGAGATGTGACAGCAGGGATTGTCCTTATGGTGACTCTTGCTCTAAGTAGACAGGTTACTAAGGTTTGGAGTTGCATGCCACCTCATCAGCTGCACCCAGGTTTACTTGTGGGGCATTTTAGGTGTCACAGCAGGGCAGATCTGCCTCCTCCCTGCACTCTGGGGCTTTCATTACAAATCTCTCTATTTGCTTCCCTGCTTTGTTTTCAATGCTGGCTGTCAGACACAAACTCACTGTCGCCACCTAGCGTACAAGGTGTGAGCCCTTCAGTGTTTGTGCTAGGAGAAGCTCATATTTGTTTCTTTTACACAGAAAGTTCGGCAGTAAAAATGGTATTTTTTTTTATTTGACTTTTTCCAAAATCTTAAATGGCAAGGGAGGCTTTACTATAATAATAATATTAATAATAATAATAATAATAATAATAATACTAAATATAGAGCACATACACACCCAATGCTACAGAGTCATAAACAGACACTTGCCTACAAACTATAACAATAAATGTATTATATATTATATAGGTATTGTTCATTTGTGTGAGGTTACATCCCAGACGGAATAAATGGCTCTGTTAATGGCCTTTAGGAAGCTGTAACACAGAATGGCAGCAGGTGGGCTCTGTGCAGGGGGAGGAAAGGCTGGTTTCATGGCGCCACCTAGTGGACACTTTATACCATCAACAATTGTGTCATGTCAGTAGGTTGCACCCATCCTATATATCTATATAGAACACAAAATATATCATAGTATGGAATAAAACAGCACCCATCCCATATATATCTATATAGTACACATAATATAACATAGTATAGAATAAAATAGCACCCATCCTATATATATTTAGATCTATATATAACAGAATATAACATAGTATAGAATAAAACAGCACCCATCCTATATATATATATATTTCAATATATAATAGAATATAACATAGTATAGAATAGAACAGCTCTCTACATTAAGGGATCAAAACACGACCATGGCATTTCTAAATTTGTGAGCTTCTCTTTTAACCAAATGCTGTAAATCTAAACAAGGAAGGAAGAGTGCAGACTTTAATGAGAAAGTAGCTTTAGTTTACTACATTAACATCCCAACCTAAGGCTTGTGCAGGATCTCCTTGCTAGATAACTAGGTAAAGGTAAAAATAGATAGATAGATAGATAGATAGATAGTCAGAAAGCTTGGCGACCGCTGTTCTAGAGAGCCCACGTCATCGGGAAGAGATGTAAGCACTGTAGAAGAAACCCCCGCCACTGGGAGTAGGAAAAGAAACCAGGATTGGATAAACACTAATTTGTGACACCCAAAATTAGGGGTCAATCCCACTAAAGTCTATGGGGAGCAAATCCTGCTGTTGAATTAAGACAATTAAAAGGGCTAATTAGCAAACTATTGTAAATAATGTGACTTCGAGAGCAATATGTTAAAACACTAATCATTTAAATTATGTGGTTTTAAGCTGTATGTAGCTGTATGTAGAATTACAGAAAAGAACTATTACATATTACATATTGTGGATGTGCAATTATTTTTTTACTTTTATATTAGGCATGGCAATTTTACAGCAGCAACATCATAATTTTATCTATGTACACATTTACAAAATGCATTTTCAGCTTTTGTTGCAGAACGGAGGTGGACAACAGCACTTCAGATCTACAACCCATCATTCTCTGAATCCCCTTTCATCCCAGTGTCTCTAAATATTTCCTAGTCACAATATGGGCTTCAGATATTTATTTGGAAGAAATTGGCTGTAAACAAGATTGTACACAAACACAAAGGCAGGCTTTACCTTGCACTAAAAGTTAGGCTAGGTACACACATGCAAAAATTGTCGTTAGAAAATGAACGACTAACGACAGATCAACGATTATGCACGATTATTTTGAACGATCGCTGCCCAATCAGATCCCCTGGGAAGGTCATTTGTTTCCAGCAACAATCCTCGTTCATCAGCGTTGTTCACTTTTTTTGTTAACGATTGTCGAAAGAACGGTTGTCAGTCTTTCGTTTCCAACGATAATTATTGCACGTGTGTACGTAGCCTTAGAGTGTTATCTTAGAGACGATAGCCACAAATATTGTTAAGAGGCTGGACAATATATAAGCAGCTTGGTTAGTTCACTATATAGATGTTACAAACTAGAAGGTTTTATATTGAATTTAACATTGCATTGCATTATTGGAGAGACACTAATAGGTACAACTATTGTACAAGGGATGGACAGCAGCTTGGTAAGGCTGCAATATAAGAGGTAAAGCAAGTTTTATCTTAAAATAAACATAGTATGTGTTGTTTGACAATAGCCACAAATAATGTATAGAGGCTGAACAGTATGAAAATTGTTTGCTTAATGAGCAACACAAAAGCATGAGATAAGAGATAAGAATATAAGTTTAATCTAAAAATAAAAAGTAGATTTTTTTATCTGAGAGACCATAGGCAAAAATATTGTTCAGTAACTGGACAATATGTAAGCAGCTTGGATAAACTGCAACATATGAGGGAGAGATGAGGTAAGTTTTATCTTAAACTTAAATTAACAATTACATGCAATGGTCTAAGACAGTGGTCGCCAACCTTTTGATTGTCACGGACCACTAATTTCACAGACTCCAGACCGCGAATGCACGGGTAGCAGTGTGTCACTCAAGGGGGAAGACACTTACCCCAGAGTGACGTCATGATGCCAGAACCTGTCCACTCTCCCATCAAAGGTCTGAGCCTGTCCAGAGACACAACCCACCCACCGCCCCGAACCTGCGATCTGTACGGGGGACATTGGCCGCGGTCAAACTTTTCTCGCAGATCACCTGTTAGCAACCGCTGGTCTATGACACGAAAGCCACAAGCATTTTTGAGGCAATATATTAGGGTATAAGGAAGGATGCAGAAGGCAGAAAAACTGATATCCTATTAGGGTAGATATATAGGGAAATATATAAAGTGAAAACTCCTACAGTCTATTAGGGTCTATCAGGGTATAAAAGGTAGGTACAGAAGATAGAAGAGCTCACCATCTACCACCAGCTATTTGGTATAAATGAGGATACAGGAGAGTTTAGTATACAGGAGAGTATACAACATAATAAATGGGTATAATGGAGGATAAGAGGGTAAGTAGTGCACAATCTATTCAGGAGTAAAGTAGTACTATAGAAAACTTACTATGGGTGAGAGTATTTGTTATTTTGATTCTATTAGTTAGGAATATGAAATATAGAAGGCTAGTCTGAAAACCCAAACTATGCTTTGCTGTATTCATCTGCTGCCTGCTCATCCCGTATTACCGCTGCCTCTCACATCAGACCTGCCAGGCCTTTTTTTTATATATAAATATAAAAAGAATTGCTTAAAGCAGAACTAAACTAAAAACCAAAAAAGCAAATTTACCTTTAATTCTGCATGTCCCGCGCTGGTCCTTCCAACGATTCGTTCTTAAGTCGTCCTGAAATTCCTCTTCGTCCTGGTGTGGAAAAAGCGCCAGGCGCCGCCATCCTCTGTCTTCTCTTTCCTCTGTCTTCTTTTTTGGTCATCCGATCTCACACTGCACAGGTTTGGGTGATGTAGCCGCTGTGAAGGGGGGAACAAAAAAAAAAAAAGAGGGCCAATCTTACTGCTCATGCATGAGATCGGCATCTAGGAGGAAAAAATGCTTTTCCGCGCATGCCCAAAATTGAGGGAATGCGTAGAAGGAGCAGCACGAGCCATGACCGAGGTATCCTGGAAGGCTCTGTGCTCCCATTAAGTCTTGATCGCCACGACGGTGCTGCATCTGTTGCACTTAAAAAGATTAAAAAAAAAACACAAACATTTTTAATTATTTACATGGGTTGTTTACCTATGTAAAGTAAAAATGTTAAGTTTAGGTACGTTATAAATTAATGAAAGCCATAAAAGGGGGGTGAATTGTGTGGGGCTTTTGTGCACACTTTTTTAGCATGCAGCAAAGTGCTGGAACCAAAGTGCAGTTTTTCCTAGATCAGTAAGAAGGGTACATTGCACATGGCAAAACAAACAAAAAAAACAAGCAACAGAAAAAAACAAAATTATACCCCCCCCCAAAAAAAAAAATAAAATAAAAGGGTTTACGGATGTGGACAAAGAGAACACTTGATAAGATGCCATTTGGTATACCTATATACCTATACCCTATACCCAATACCGGTTTTCATTACACTACCCCCTCTTTAAGAACATGATTATGGTGATGAACTAGGTGACAACAATGATGAAGAGCTTGAAATTAAAGGGATTTGATCAGCATGAGTTGAGTGATTTGGCACGTGATTTGGG
>NC_092864.1:73386271-73395515 GCF_032062135.1 Pyxicephalus adspersus | reverse complement strand
GCTCTCTCTCAGCCTGGATCCCTCTGGCTCTCTTTCAGCCTCTGACTGCTCTCTCTCAGCCTGGATCCCTCTGGCTCTCTCTCAGCCTCTGAGAGCTCACTCTCAGCCTGGATCCCTCTGGCTCTCTTTCAGCCTCTGAGAGCTCACTCTCAGCCTGGATCCCCCTGGCTGATTACTTCCTACTCACCTTGCATCTGAGTGCAGGTGCATATATCCCAGTATCAGGGTTTGGCCAAGGAACCCACCCTTTTCACTCCCTTGGCCAGCTCAAGGGCCCTAAAGAACCTGGTTTCTTTTCTAAAAACCTAATAACACTTGCTCACTTTCATTTCCCTGGAGCAATTTTTTTACACTTTCCCTGACATTTTAGGGACACACTACCACCTATCCCCCTCCTCTGGTTGACCCCCGTGGGGTTGGACACATTTTGCCCATACCATTAATCCTGGCTGGGGCAACTGCATTTGTTTTCTAGGCCAAAACACAACCACACACACTAAAAAAATAATTTTCTTTTTAGAGACCCGGTGCTCTGGACCAAGTTGTCTCTGGTATCTTTAAGCGACTTCGGCAAATCGTCTTTTCTTTAAATCAGTTTCTTCCAGATCCTCACTGTACTCCTGAACATCCTTCAGCTCCAGAAATTCTTCCTTCTCCTTTGTTAGTAACTTCTTCTGCTTTTTCAGCTTAGTGCAGGTATCACTCAGAATGTCAATTTCCTCCTTTGTTAACTCACCCAGTCCTTGCTTTATCTTTACTACCTGGTTAAACCTTCTTGCTTAGACCGCACTTTCTGCTTTCGTCCAGGTTTCACCCTTTTTGTCGTAGAGCCTCTCCTGTGCATCATGTATCTTCTGATTGGCATCTTCATGTTCTTCCTGGCATATTCAATCAGGTCAACTGTAGACTGTAGCTGAGCAATGGCCTCCTGACTTCTGCAATTAGTATACCTGAATCTTGCCAATGCTTGATGGTAAGCAGGTTGGCGTGCCTTGGTAGAGAGTGATCCCAAGCAAACACATTAGCTTGCTTTGTCGCCTCCTTTTCTAGTTCCTTATCAGTTGGTGGTAGGTATTGTTTAGGAAGTTTCAAACTTTGAAAGAGCAGTATCAACACCACTACTCATTTTGCGCACTGCACGGCTCCCAAGCACAGTGTTGATGCCTCCATTTACAACAGATTTAGGCATCGCCACACTGTCATACTCTGCTCCCTTGGTCTTATCAACCACTCCAGTTATACTTTGAATTACTGCATCTTTAGCGCTAACGAAAGCCTCTAAAGGCAGTTGCTACAATCTTGTCACTTGGCTGATACAAAATGGTCAGCCTCTCTTCAATCGTATCCAGTCCTATGCCAGCAATGTTGTTAGTTACAGCAAGCTGAGGTTCCAGTTTCTGTATTATTGGCATGACACCATTAACAGCCACTGTGGTGATGGTCTTCACACTTTGCCACACCCCAATAATCTTTAAATGGCTTTTCATTTTTGTGAGACTTCTGATGTTGAATAAGGGCATACCGGTCATCACCGAGTGGCACTTCTTTTCTTTTTCGGTAGAAGGACGCTTCTTTCTTAAGTGAACCCCTAGATCACTTTTTCTTGCAATAACTATCACAATGGGGACAGGGAACTTTGGCTACATTCTCAGTAGGCTTTTGCAGTATGTGCATTTTCACGGTTCCACCCTGTGTTAACCGTACATGACAAATGTAGCATTCATTCAGCTTTTCCCCAGAACGAGTTCTAATGTGCCTCTGCATGTGACGATCAAGATTTGAGCTTCTGGGACAAGTATAACTGCACAGCTTACATTGAAAAGTTTTCTTTACACATTTCTTTGTAATTTTTGTTGGTTTTGGAGGCTTCATGTTTCCAAGCACTTTTCAGCTTTCACTTCCACTGATGTAACAACATCTTCCTCAATATGCCCCTGAGCATCCTGTTCATCAGGCAAAACCCGGACAGCTTTTCCCATCTTCATTTCACTTATTTTATTAAACTCTTCCAGCACCTTCTTGGAAACAGAGATACTTTCATTGGCTTCTTTGAAATCTTCAACCTTCTCCTTGATGTCTGGAAGAAGCCCATTCAATTCATCCATTTCCTTCTGAATTTTCTCAGTGGATTATTTTGCAGCTTTTTCCAACTGTTCTAAAAGTAGAGCCACTCTCTTCTCTATGACTTGAGTAGACTGTGTGAAGTGAGATGGCACTATCATGCTTGCTACTGTACTGGTAGGCCAAGCCCAGTTGCAGATTGCCAACTTCTTCCTCATCCTCTTTCTCTTTTGTCCCTTCATTCTCTTTATCTTCAGATTCAACATCTCCCTCTCCAGCCTCCATTGGCTCAGTGTCTTCTTCCGGCCCTTCAGGCTGTTCTTTTGTCTCAGCTTAGACTTCAATTGAAGAGGAAACTTTTCCCCAGCCAACACGGAAACACATTCATCAGCTTCAATCTCAGTCAGTACAGAAGTATCCTTGTCAGTCGTTACAGGAACATTTTATTCAGCCTCAATCTCAGTTAACACCTGAGCATCTTCCACTGTGAAATTTTCTGCCGTCTGAACCTCAGTTGGTGCAGGAGCAGTTTCTTCAGCTGAAGGTTTCGCAGTTTCAGTTTCTTCAGACATAGGTTTTGATACCTTAGACTCTTGTGGTGGGGGTTCAAAAGAGGCAACCTTTTCAGCTGGGGCTTCAGAAGAGTCCGCCGTCTTCTCAGAAGCTTCCATAACCTCATCTGCAGCTTCTGTCTCTTTAGCCTTTACTTTACCTTTTGCTTCTTCAGCCTTTGACTCCCCAGCATCTTCCGCCTTCTTGTCCTTAGATTCATCTTTTTTGGCAGAAGTAGCTGTTTTTCCTTTAGCGACAGGAGGTAAACAAAACTGCTTCGTTTCAGCCACAAAAGAAAAAAAATATAAAAAATAAGAGGCTTACTTCAGCCTAGTGGTGTGAAATGTCCTCAGTCCATCAACATGAGCGCCACGGTAAGGACAAGTCCAAAGGTCTCTTGTAAAGGTCCAATCCCCCAGCCTGGGGTTTGCACAGTTCAGCAAACAAACAAAGAGGTCTACATCCCCTGGACAGCAACCTCCTTCAGCTTGATTCCCCACAAGCTCGCTTACAGGCCACTTCCTGCTCAGCCTGGAACCCTCCGGGACTTTCTCAGCCTGGATCCCTCTGGCTCTCTCTCAGCCTGGCATCCACTCTGGCTCTCTCTCAGCCTGGCATCCACTCTATCTCTCTCTCAGCCTGGAATACACTGGCTCTCTCTCAGCCTCGATCCCTCTGGCTCTCTCTCAGCCTCTGACTGCTCACTCTCAGCCTGGAACCCTCCGGCACTCTCTCAGACTGGATCCCTCTGGCTCTCTCTCAGACTGGCATCCACTCTGGCTCTCTCTCAGCCTGGAATACACTGGCTCTCTCTCAGCCTTGATCCCTCTGGCTCTCTCTCAGCCTCTGACTGCTCACTCTCAGCCTGGAACCCTCCGCCACTCTCTCAGACTGGATCCCTCTGACTCTCTCTCAGCCTGGCATCCACTCTGGCTGTCTCAGCCTGGATCCCTCTGGCTCTCTCTCCAGCCTCTGACTGCTCACTCTCAGCCTGGATCCCTCTGGCTGATTACTTCCTACTCACCTTGCACCTGAGTGCAGGTGCATATATCCCAGTATCAGGGTTGGGCCAAGGAGCCCACCATTTCACTCCCTTGGCCGGCTCCTAAAGAACCAGGTTTCTTTTCTAAAAACCTATTAACACTTCCTCAATTTTATTTCTCTGGAGTCATTTTAACACTTTCCTTGACATTTTAGGGACACACTACCACACATTTAAATTGTCAACAAACTGTTTATTTTTACCAACAGATTTGCCTTGTTTTAACAAATGATTTACTGGCACTCAAAAACGCATTGCACACTTCACTGGCGCATTGCTGTAATTGAGAGGTGGATTCTAGAAACATCTGCTAGCTAGCACATACACAAGGTTTGCTCCCCTTATGATTATTTGGATGCAGACATGGATAATTATGATCATAGAATCTAAGACCTGTCCTCCTCCATTCACTGGAACTCTCAAATAAGGGTTATTAGGGTGCAGCTTGTGGGCAAACTGGTTATTTTTAAGTCAAGACTCTAATGGACCATTGCAATTCCTAATTACTATTATTGCTCTACATTCAAAGTTTGCAATGGTCATCCAACGCACAATCCAAATATAGAGAAGGCCAATTATAAAATGCATCCTTGAGAAAATGTTTATTGTGGGTTATTTAATGCTGTCTCATCATTAGCCACATGTGCACTTTGGCATCTTTGATGTTTAGAAGTTTATTTAAGATTTTAAGTAAAGATTAGAAAAATAGGGAACATACAGTTAGGTCCATAAATATTTGAACAGAGACAACTTTTTTCTAATTTTGGTTTTGTACATTACCACAATTCCTTTGTTATGTCTATATCAGTTAAGCAGATAAAGGCCTGGAGTTGATTTGATGGGGGTGCTTGTATGTAGAAGATTTTGCTGTGAACAGACAACATGCGGTCAAAGAGCTCTCCATGCAGGTGAAACAAGCCATCCTTACGCTGCAAAAACAGAAAAAAAACCATCCGAGAAGACAACAGTGGTGGATGATCGCAGAATCATCTCCATGGTGAAGAGAAATCCCTTCACAACAGCCAGCCAAGTGAACAACACTCTCCAGGAGGTAGGCGTATCGATATCCAAGTCTACCATAGAGAGAAGACTGCATGAAAGTAAATACAGAAGGTGCACTGCAAGGTGCAAGCCACTCATAAGCCTCAAGAATAGAAAGGCTAGATTGGACTTTGCTCAAATACATCTAAAAAAGAGAGCACAGTTCTGGAAAAACATTTTTTGGACAGATGAAACCAAGATCAATCTTCACCAGATCAATGGCAAGAAAAAAGTATGGAGAAGGCGTGGAACAGCTCATGATCCAAAGCATAGCACATCATCTGTAAAACATGGTGGAGCCAGTGTGATGGCTTGGGCGTGCATGGCTGCCATGGCACTGGGACACTAGTGTTTATCCATGATGTGGCACAGGACAGAAGCAGCCGAATGAATTCTGAGGTGTTCAGAGACATACTGTCTGCTCAAATCCAGCTAAATGCAGTCACATTGATTGGGAGGCGTTTCATAATACAGATGGGCAATGACACAAAACATACAGCCAAAGCAACCCAGGAGTTTATTAAAGCAAAGAAATGGAAAATTTGTGAATGACCAAGTCAGTCACCGGATCTGAACCCAATTGAGCATGCATTTCACTTGTTGGAGACTAAACTTCGGACAGAAAGGCCCACAAACTGAAAGCCGCAGCAGTAAAGGCCTGGCAGAGCATTAAAAAGGAGGAAACCCGGCGTCTGGTGATGTCCATGAGTTCAAGGCAACAGGCTGTCATTGCCAGCAAAGGGTTTTCAACCAAATTATTAGAAATGAACATTTTATTTTCAGCTTTTAAGTTGTCCAATTACTTTTGAGCCCCTGAAATGAAGTGATTCAACCCACTGAATTAAAGCTGAAAGTCTGCAGTTCAACTGCATCTGAGTTGTTTCATTTAAAATTGATTGTGGTAATGAAGAGAACCAAGATTAGAAAAAAGTTGATAGTATTTCCACTATCTATCATGACCACTTCCTAACCATAGTGTTTTTTTCAAATCTTTTTTAGGATGAATTTACACAGAGTATCTGCAGAGCAAGTAGCTGACAGCCATGTCACCCACTTAACTTTTGTTATCCCTGGTGACAGGAGGCCTAATTCATTCACTGGGTAAGTGTATGCTGCTACCTGCTGGAGATAGCAAGAATTAAGAGGGCAGAGCTGCCATCATCTAGCCATTCCACAACAGCTCTGTAGAAATCCTGCTTTAAAGACTAGCTATTGTTTCTATCTATGTCTTCCATGCTGTTTACCCAATTTTTAATGGTGAACAATGTGAAAATGACAAAATTGCTTAAATCTGTTATTGCCACTTCTTAGTTATATATATATATATAAAAGATAAACCTAGAGAGAGGAATAGAGGGATAAAGAGATAGAAAGAGGGATAGAAAGATAGAGGGAGAGAGGGATAGAAGGATTGTCACGCTTGGGGAGACAGGGACACTAGGGCGCGCTACTGCTTGCACCGAAGTGGTGTGGGCCCTGAGAAGAGGCAAGGCGCAGAGTCTAAGCAGTAACCAGGTCTTCTCCAGAGCCTCTAGTGGTGAGGATGTTGCACTGCTGGTTACTGCCACGTTGCTGTCATTGGACACACCAGGGTGGGCAGGATGATACACAGTACCAAATCAAAAAGCTGAAGAATAGTCGAGGAAGGCCGGGGTCAAGCCAGGCAGCAAGCAAGAGAGGTCAGGTCACAAGCCAGGGGTAAAATACCAGGGGTCCAGGAGACAGAGAGCAGTGACACAGGGGCCTCCGCAGACACAGGGAACACAGGAGACACTGGAAGCAACAGGAGGCACAGGTGACACAGGAATATCCACAGACAGAGAGGAACACTGGAACAGCACAGGGATGTTGGCTGGGAACCAACAGACTGGACAATGTGGGGTTAACACGGGAGCTGGACACAGGAAACACTGAATTAGTCAAGAGGTGTACAGGAACTAGCTCAACAGAACTAGGGGCTCGGCACCAGTGGAGACACGTTGCACGAACGCTGAGTGCTGTGTCTGAGCTAGCTAAACAGCCAGGGATGGTTAAGAGGCTATTTCCTGATTGGTCAGCGAAGCTGATAAAGCTTGCGAGCATAGGCATGCCCAGAGTCAGAACTGCTCGCATAGGCAGGAGAGGGGCGTCTGTGCTTTAATGAGGAAGAGGTAAGTGTGACAAGGATGGAGAGACAGAGAGATAGAATACCAAAAACAGACTACTGGTTGTCTTTACATAGTGCACATTAAAAGCAGAATGCTTTTAATCAGTCTTCCGAGCTTCTAATCACAATATTCTGAAAACATACACTAAAAGTTCATTATTCATTCAACAGAATCTTTGTTAGTAATAGGTGCAGTTAGGTGTTTGTAGGCAATAAGAAATCTCCCGTTTTGGTCTTTCTTTGATGAAATGTAATTCCTTTTATAGCTGTGTACAAATGCAACAATACTGACATTGCAGGGAATTACCCAACAGCATACTGCACATACAAAGAAGATGCTGTAGCTATTCCATCAAATCATACTGTGTAAATAATAGGCTCGGGTAACACTAGTCCCAACAGAGGGCCCTGTGCACAGCACAAGGAAATGCCAAGGTTTGCATGCAACATTGTTGTCATGCTGAAATAATGATACTGTGGGATGGCTCCATCTAATGAAGTGATTGTATCTCACAGCGCACACTGTTATTATACAAGTCCAGGCAATGTCTACGTGTTCCTTTTGCTTTATTGTAACTAGGTACACATCAGGAAACACTGGGGAATTTAATAATAATAATAATAATATACTGTAGGAAACTACAAAACTTCAATAGTTTTTTTCAAACACACCAAACATGATTGGTTTATTGTATATCATATCCATAAGTTCTAATGTTTTGATAACCTTGTTAACCTGCATAAATATAAATATACAATTAGGTGAAGCACAGCCACATTGTTTATTGTGTATGCATGATGTGCTCCCTGGACAGCAGTACTGATTACTGACTGTGCTACAGTCTACTTCTGTCTTGCAGCATGGCCTTTAATCTTGTTTTATAGAACAGAAAACAACAATGTTGTCATATAAATGGAAGTTAGTGATGGCAAATCTAAGAAAGATTCAATGTAGCTTTTCAGTGAAAGGTTCACTGTGGAATCTTTGATATTCTAAAAAAAAAAAATTATTTTTATTATTCATTTTGGTGGTCTCAGGCTTTAAGATACATAGCCATATTACTGGTAAACAAATATAGGAAACTTGACATTACTATGGGGGCAAAATAGTGATGCCCACTTTTTAGTGAACGTTATGTTCCATTAAAAAAAAACACCTAAATGTTTTAAATAACATATGAAGAGATGATATAAAGCTATACAATGTTATGAAACAGTGCAAATTTTAAGGACAGTTACTCTAACAGTTACAGCAGAAACAACTTTTTTATCAAGTGGTTATGGGTATGAATTGACCCCTGCAAGCAGCAGCCACAAGCAGCCCAAAAGCTTTAGCAAAGTTTATTCTTAACAATACAAATCTAAAGCCCTTTATGTACAGTTAAATTGTGTTAAAAAAGTGAAACCAAGTAAATCGCTGAACGATAACAAACATACGGCTAGTGAAGCCTGGAGAGTCTGAACTTCCACCCTGCTCAGTTGATTCAGGTCAGTGACATGTCACCAACATTGAAACCAAAAACAGGACAACAGTTGGCCCTGCATCTCTATAAAAAAAAAATCAGCAACAAGTCCTAAACTAAAACAAAAAAGAAAACATTTTGGGAAATCAATTTTGAGCTGCCATTGCTGCCAATACCTATACAAGTCCTTTTAAAAAGTTAAGGCAGGGATGCTGCATACATTCTCTTATATATTCACTTATGTATATATCTACATATGAAGCACAATAATCAAATATGGAACATCAAGCAAACAAAGATGCAAATACCTATCCATTAACCCACCACCACCACGTACACATTTTTTGTTCCTTCTTACCTAAATACAGAAGGAAGAAAGTTTTCTTTAAAGTTCAGTTAAGGCCGTAAGATAAAGTCACAAAAAACACCAGGTTGAAAGCCCTATCTGGGTTTATGAAATATGGCAAAGGCAAGGCTAAAACCTTTAAGAGGACATTTGTGGCCACCCTGTGGATTGCTTTAGGCCATGATGTCCAAACAATTCTTACCACTACACTTACCAGGGGTAATGTGAGTTGTGTGCTCTGTGTGTCTGCGTGTATTGTGTGCTATGAGTGTTCTCCGACCCAATGCCTTGTTTGCTATATATTTACAGACTGGGTAAACTGCATGTATGATTTCAGGCCATGTGTGCATTGTTTGTTTTCATGGGATTGCAGGCGTTACTCCCCCAACCCAATAACTAAAAATATATATATGTATAAATAAATATAACAAAATATATTTTGACACTATAACAATTTTCAACTGGCAATAAATGGCAGTGGCACTTTATTGTTTTTAATATCTTAGCTTATTATCAAGAAAATTTGTTACATATCAATAAATAAACTTGCTCGGCCATTAGAGATCAACCAATTTTAATCAACCAAAACCATA
>NC_092864.1:73347979-73386136 GCF_032062135.1 Pyxicephalus adspersus | reverse complement strand
AACCTCCTTATATATCCTACTGGCTCGCGTCTAGAAGCTTCCAGAAGCCCACCACGGTTTCCCGCCAGAACATACAAAAAGGTAAATAACATTGCATTAGACATATTTAAATAATCAGTAAAAAGGGGATAATAAATGGAAGAAGGAGATGAGAAAGGGAGGTAAGAGGGAAACTGAGAGAACGTTGCAAGCCCATGTCATTGGGCACAAATAAATTGTTAGCCCACTTTTTCATTCTGTGTGTTCTGCATGGCTTTTAGACTGCATACTCTAACTGCTCGTTCTTTGACTTTGGCTGGGTATACTCATTTTGTGTGTGCTTGCTGTTTGTGTTTTTTTACTTCATATTCTGTGTATCCATGTGTTGTGCTTCTGTGTGATTTGACTAACAAACAACTTTCTTTTATATGTACTCTGGCTGTGTCTGTTCTCTGACCATACATGTTCAAGGTGTGCTCTTGATTTGCATTTGTTCCATAGCATGAAGAACAACAAAGAGAATGGGAAGACGCCATATAAGTGAAGAATGTAACATTTCAAAGGAGAAAGTGGGGTAGTGGAGTGTAGGGGAGTACAACAACAGAAAAGCAGAGGTAGGTGGTGTATAAGTCCTTAGAGCAAAGGCCATATATATATATATATATATATATATATTAAAATTACACTACGTCAATATATACACACTCATAACTATTTTTTTGTTTAAGAATGTAAATATTTTATATATAAGGCTCTGTGTTCAGTGTGGCTTTGTTATTGCAGGATCACTTCCTTTGTCTTTACCCCACTCAGAACAAAAGAGAAGGAAATGAATCATTCTTCTGTTTTTCATTCAAAATGTGGAAAAAGAAAAGCTAAGCTCATTAAAAACAATGACTAAATAAGAACTATATTAAGGATAAATAATAGCAACATTACAAATTTCCCTGTAATTATTAATAATTAGTAATAGTAATAATTATTTTTAAAGCTGTAAGGTCTCCTTCACAATTATTCATCCTAGTGAGGCATGTACCACATAAAAAAATGAGAATGTTACAATTATTTTCAGCTTCAATATATGCAGTTGCATGCTGTGCCCTTTTAAAACTCATGCATTAAATATTTTTCAGGCCATTGAGGTGCATATGCATGGTTCATTACAAATTAATGGCGCTGCGTGTCAAAATACATAAAAAACAGTTTGAAAACACATTTTGGGCACATGAAATACAAATGTGTAAACAAGGCTAAACAAATCAGAGTAGGAGAGGGTACATTTCATAAAAGCAGTGTGGGAACTCCTGTATTGCAATAAACTGCTTTGTGTGCAATACCAAAGTAGGGTCCACAGCATTTCTTGCTAATGGGTTTAAATCTGTGGTCGCCAACTGGTAGTCTACAAGAAAATCTTGGTGGTCCGCAGCTCTGGCAGGCGCGCCCCCCAGCGAGGTCAGGAGAAGGACCATGTCCTTCATGCAGACACAACCCACCCAGCCCCAGACCTGCGATAGGAGAGTGGGAAGGTTCTGGCATCATGACATCACTAAAGAGGAAGTTTCTTCCCCTTTGAGTGACACAAGGCTCCGGAGTCCATGGATTTAGTGGTTCGTGAGGTCCAAATGGTTGGCAACCACTGGTATAAATATTACCACAAAAGTATGAAGGTTAGGAGTCCCGTCTACATTTACTGCATACTTAAGTGACTTCGAAAGTAGTAAAGCCATAGAACCAGCAGAACAGCCAGGCAAGTAGAATTTTCAGAAGGAGATCTTTCATCGTAAGTTTCCAGCAGAGTATAAAACTGAAATTTACAAATGACAGGCCAAGTCCCAATACAAACTGTGAAAACTGCCGACAGTCAGTGAATGGGCAGCATGGGAGCTGCTTGGTGGGGTACGAAAACTTTACATCCTTACCAAGAAGTTATAACAATAATCATAGGTTGTCATTGAAATCTGGTTGGCTGCTATTAGTTTTTACACCTACTGGGGGGATTTTGTTTCTTAGTTCTTGTTCAGATGACAGCTAATAAATATAGAATGTCTGTCCAAGAGATAATGGTCCCCAGGACAACTAGAGAGAGTGAATATGCCCAGTCCCTCAGCATTCTATCCAAAACAAAGAAATCTTTATACACACCTTCATTAGGAATCAGGTATGTCTGGCTGTGCAGTGCTCAAAATTTGTGAAAATTTCAAGACAGAATTTTGAATCTGTTAATATGTAAAATGGTGAACACACACAAAGTTCATGTTTAATAAAAACAAATACACCAATAGTGTGCCAATAATATTCTGTTTATTTCACATGTGACATACAGTAATTTAAAATAATTTTTGTACATGTTTAAGAAAAAATAAAAAATGTGTTGTTTATATATATATATTGCACTATATACACCTTAATATCAGCAATATTTTATCTTTGGTCTTCTTGATTTAAGATGATCAACGTGTCTGAACAAAGAATTTCCTGTTCCCACCATAAATACAAAATATCTTTTAATTTTTAAATATTTATTAAATTAAAAAAAAGAGTTTCATAATAGGACTTATTTTTTTTGGGAAACTCAGAAAATCCTATTTCAGGCACTTAGCTAAACAAGGTTTATTAGATTATTTCAATATCAAATATTGTAACACATACAAAGTGCAGGTATTTCTAAACAAAAGTACCCCTGATTTACTTAATTTATATTGCTAAGTAAAATATTAACAAAAATAAAAATCTTTTACACAATATTGGCTGACTGAAGACACTAAATGGAGAGATATGTACTTTTGATAAATCACTGGTTTTCTACAAATCCCCTGAGGAAGCCTAGACCAACGAAACGCATTGGGACTTGGGATCCAGTTCTGCCAGTAGATCTCTATACTTTTTTTTTTAATTAGACAGTTGCAAACTGTATAGCAAAGTACCTATTACCCTCTAAAATATTAAGGGGACATTTATGCTCCTTGTTTACAGGGAATTTATATATGTTTTGTTCTTTGTATATCCACATATAAAAACACTTGTGCCAAAAAATTCCCCTGATTTTCTCTCCTCTTTGCTTTAATATTTGATAAATCAAACTCATTAATATTAGAATAGTGTAAATCTGAAATAGCTGTATGTTAGGCTACATACACACGTTAGATGATTCTCATCCGCTACAAGCCTCAGGGCTGATATCAGTGTTCAGCGCTCGTCATCCGTTGTCCCGTCATCAGTCCTGACGGATCCACGAGCAAGGAATGATCGTAATGAAAGTGAAGGGGAGAGAGTGCAGCGTGGTGCCGCTCCATCGTTCTCCTCCTCCCTCTCCATAGAGCAGAACGGTGCTGTATGTACAACGCTCATTCATGTGTCCTGCAGTCTTTTGTCGTTGGAAAGCAGGGTTCTTCCCAGGCCCTTTTAGATGGGTGCACCACCCGGCACTTTTCAGCACCCACCCGGCTGTTTTTGGGTGGTTACTAAGGAGTTTGGTCACAATACAGGGGCTGCCACCCACCTACAATTTCTTCCCACCCGGCTTAAAAAATTTTGGGGTTGAGCACTGGAAAGGATCGTAAAAGATCCTTTCCAATGACAATCATTACACGTATGTACATAGCCTAACCAAAATAATGGAAAACACTATATAATCACATCGAATGCATAGTTCATAAAATATTTGATATAAAGAAGTTACAAATATTTGTAAATATAAAGTGAAATCTGGCAAGAAAATAGAATTGTTGCTAAATAAAACAATATATATATAAATATATAGAATGTTAGTAATGAAAACAGTTTTATAAAATGAGGTATTTCAAATAAAAATACTATAAACGGCACAAAATATCTGACATTTAAATGGCCATGCTTGTTTTTTTTGCTAGGACTCGTTTTAATGGGAAAGACAATCCAGCAAAACTAAAGTGTATAAAAACTTTCCATGTCCGTGTCTCCGATACTAAAGTGCTGGTCAATCTGAGTAACAGGTTCATAAGTAATATTTGGTGGAAATGGATAATTATGGGGAATGCCAGGATCTGATCTCAATGTAGAAGCAGCCTCTCTTCCTGGTCTAATTGTTAGATAGTTTATAGCAGTGTTTGTCAACCAGGGTTCCTCCAGAGATTCTAAACTTTCCCTGAGCAATGAGCTATTTGTGCTCCTCTGGACAGTTTAACTGACACCAATGATGTTTGTGGATATCTGTACCGGTGACATTCTTCCCAATGGCCTGCAATATAAAGCTGCGTACACACGTCAAATTTTTCTCGCCCGATAATCGGCATCGGCCAGATATCAGGCGAGAATCTGGCGTGTGTACAGCCCAGGCCGTTCATCATTCGTGGATCTGTCCTGGCGGATCCTTGGACGATGAACGATGAGCGATCCTAATGCAAGGGAGGGGGGAGAGCGTGCAGCAGGGTGCCGCTCCGTCGCTCTCCCCCTCCCCTCTCCATAGAGCAGAATGGTGCTGTATGTACAACACTCGTTCATGCATCTTGCGGTTCTTATCGTTGGAAAGGATAGTGAATTGCACGTGTGTATGCGGCTTTAGAGGCATTCTTCTTACTCACCACCACTATAATGTGGATATAGTAATTATAGCAGCCATGAAAGTTATCTTAAGGATTCCCATGGGTTAAAAGGCTGGTCTATAGGAACACAGACATGTTTAAGAGCTACTGTAACTAAAGTTTCTTCCTACTTGTTCTTCATCAGGCTCATAACCCATATTTTAGTCTTTTCCCTGTATGCTTCTGCTCGTTTTATTACTTTTTCTTTACACCAATATGTTGTACCCCTAAGTGATTAGCTGTTGCTGTATCTTCCTTTACCTTTTTAGTGCTAATGTTGTACATTTTAAAATGTTAGCCATGTGTATTGCTACAAAACAACCAATAACTAGAATAGGAAAATATATAAAACATAGTGTAATTGGCACTAGATTACCAGAACACATCAATAAATCATACTAACGTAATATAGTCATATAAAACAACCTTTGCAGTGATCAGGCAAATGTAAATTTTGACAGAATTCATGGAATTGATTATGAGATCCCCCGAGAGACAGCTCAAAACACAAAGGGTCTCAAACATTGAGAATAATTCACTAAACTTAGACAACCCTTTTATGTAAGGTAAAAATGTAATGTGCCTCCCCTTTCTGCCTTGATCCCTAGGTTTGCTGGATCACCCAGTGATTGGAGATCTTTGGATCCAGTCTTGGAGATTTTTATTAAATCAGGTCCTATGGATCTGTTTAAGCCTTAAAGCTTACAGTAATATGATTTACAGACTGTTCAAAAGTAAGTAATTTGCAGTTTAAAATAACATTTGTACCTTATTTTATAGTTATAGTGCAGAATAATCATGTGATCAGACTTTAGTTCTTTGCAGCCCATGGCTTTAACATAAATTAACAGTGCAGAACACATATATATAAACTGCTACCTAATAAAATGGTAAAATAGAACAATTGTTCAGCAACCCAACTCTAAACAAGTTTTTACAGGCTGGTGTTGCATGAACACAATGCAACTCAAAATTGGATTAAAAAAAAAATAATATGGCTATACATTTGAAACATTCCTCATGCAGTGTTCTCCCCGGCCCCTTTTAGCTGGGTGCACCACCTGGCTGTTTTTTGAGTTGAGTTTTTTGAACTGATGAGTTGGGTTACAATACAGGGACCACCACCCGCCTACAATTTCTTCCCACCCAGCTTTAAAAAAATTCTAGGTTGAGCACTGCTCATGGAAAACTATTTTATGATTTATCCTATTTACGACTTATCCTGGAGGCATACTCCAATCTTTCCCTCAGTCAGCTGACCAGGCTTTGGATTAAAATGTTTATGGCTAGTGTACGTCCAAATGCTCACAGTCTGCTGCATGAGTGACCATCCGAAACAAATTGTAAGCAAGCTAAAAATTGGATCTAGCAGCCAATGCCATGGTTTTTGAATCAAAAATGTACTAAGCCTATTCTTGGCAGGGTGAGATGTTAGCCGAATAGAAGACATAGTAAAGTATCTTTATGTATATATATATATATATCTTTATGTATCTTTATGTATTATGTATATATAAATATCTTTATGTATCTGGAATTCCCACCCTGCCATCCTTTCACCCTGCAGATGAATCTTTTCCAATAGTACATTAGGTCAGAGCATACACAGAACTTAAAGTCCAAATTCACATGGCTGCACGTGAAGACAAAGCGGATCTAAACTCCAAATTTTTACTTTACATAAAAGGGTAGACAACCCATTTAAAGTAAACATTTTATTTATTTATTATGCAATCCTTTCTGTCTTGGTTGTTGCAGCGCAAAGCATCCCGGGATACCAAGGTCACGCATCTCGGGAGGCTGTTGGCTGCTTCCGAGATCTGGGCATGCGCAGAAGGGGAATTTTTCCCATCAAGGGGAAACAGATGCGGATATCACGCATGCGCAGTGGGATCCGCAATCTTTTTTCCCTATCTATGTCACCGGATCTTGCGCTTGTGCTGAGCGAGATCAGTGACACAGAAAGAAGAACCTGGAAGAAGAGAGAGGAAGATGTCAGCTCCCAGTGCTTCCTCTTTGGCGGATACCGCAATGACGCGGGACCCAAACGAAGAAACCTTCTGACAAATCTGCAGGATTAAAGCTAAGTGTTTTTTTTTATTATTTTGGGTTTACTTCCACTTTAAGTACAACACACTGTATTGTGTAAGGTTATCATGCAACTCCCCTAAAGCCTTGCACAGATGTCCAATGCATGTCAGAGGATCTCTGCTGATAATCTATTTGTGATAGTTCTGAACAAATAGTGCTGATCTGTTCTATAGACGATGGAGGGGATTACGGAATGGTTCTCCCTGTGTTTTCTTAGATGGGATCAAACAGTGTCTGTTCCTGATCAGTCAATCATCAATTCACCACAGCGGACTGATGAATGACATCAAGATCCTGCTGTATATGTCAGATTTTTACCTAAGACAAACGGTGTCTTTGCTATTATCTGATGCGCATACTTAAGCTGCAAAAATCAGCGGAGCAGGCTGAAAATAGGTAAAGGGTCCAAACCATGTTAGCTATGCAGCAAACCTGAATGAAAATTATACAAATCTGATTTTTTTTTCTAATTTGAGTTCTCAGTCAAACAGAAAAAAGAGCACCCAACTGACTGCCCTTCCTAAAGTGCTAATTGGGATGCCTCCTAAATGCATCATACGGTTGCCTTTTTACATTTTGATCTTCAAATACCTGAAAGTAACAGCACAAGTATAATATACTAAATGCTAATATCCTGATGTGTAATAAAAGCATCTGGCACAAGAAATGCTTCTGTTGCAGATATTCTAAGCTGCATACACACATGAAAGAAGGAGCCTGCCTTGCCTGTAACCTGCAGCATCTTCTTTCTTTCTGCCTAGATCCTCATTTAGCAACCAATAGCTGAACAAAATGATTAGGAGAACCCAAACACAGACTGCTGCTATCACAAAACACACAGCTTGTGGAAAAAGTAATATTTCAGGTAAATAAAATGGATTATCCTCAATTAACATGTTGTAATTATGTCCACACATATGTGCTAATGAACACGTGTTAATGATGTATGGGAAGAATAAACTGTACTCATTACAGCACTGCAGATTGAATGATCTCAGAAATATGCATCCTCACTGGGAAAATACTCAAAATGGCAAATGGCCAGACAGGAAGTTAGAGAAATATGCAACAGGGACAGAAATAACATTAGATTCAGTTTAGGTTCTTCTAAAAAAAAAGTAGCTGTTTAAAGCATACCAAATCTCATTATTTTTACTTTACATAAAAGAGTAGACGACCCTTCTAAATAAAAAAAAATGAATAATTAATTTTTGCTTTAAGCGTGACACCTTTTATTTTGAAAAAAAAAGGGTGCAGCACCGCCTCTTTAAATCTTAATTTTTCCATGTCACAATTAAATCTACAGTTTTGTTAGGAAGAACAAAACATTTCTATGGTCTCCTAGATTGTAAGCTCTTTGGGGCAGGGTCCTCTCCTCCTCCTGTGTCAATATCTGTCTGTCATTTGTAACCCATATTTAATGTACAGCGCTGCGTAATATGCTGGTGCCATATAAGTCCTGTTTATTAAAAATAATGTTATGGTTTCTAATAACAGAGCTGTTTACTTCTCTATATATATTTATCTAATCAACCATTCTATCTTTAGAGTTGAAGTGGATACTTATATACAAAGAACCTTTCTTTTTATTAATAAATAACTAGAATTTGCTAACTAGGAGCCAATAGAAGACACTAACTGCTATAAACGAGAAGTGGTCAAGCAGGCTGCACAGTAAAGATCTCGGAGATCAGACTTTGAAAAGGTGCTGGTGTTGTGGCCTTATTAATGTAACTATACTAAAAGAACTCTTCTTTTAAATGAAGACTGAAATGTATAAAAACAAATATATTGTTTGAAATATTCTGCATTCTTGACACATGGACCCCAAAAAAAAAAAATCTAAATAGACAATTGTGTGAACAAAACCTTACAAAGTCCATTTCACGGTGCAATGTTATATCTCTGTGTCACCAATACAATAAATATTACAAAATGTGCAAAAAGCATCTCTTATAATAACATTATTTTACTGCAACTTAGCAGAACCCCCAAACTTTTGGAGTTTAGTAGAAATAAAATACTTTCCTGCAGTACATATGTTTTGGTATATGACCTAGAGATGTGTATGTTTGCACCTCATGGACTCCCTAATAAAGCTTTTTGGAGAGGAACTCATCCGTAAAATCCGAGGCATTTGGACCCATACATTAAGAAGCTGAAAACAAACTTGGTCCAACATTTCCAACCCATATCCCTCCAGCAGATTGACCGGCATTGCTTCTTTGAACATTTTAGGCAAGGCGATAACATTTGGAAGGTTGCTATTACCCAAAAAGAAATGAATCAGCGATTCCGATTGCAAACATTCTTTCAGGAACGTGAAATAGTCTGCCATCCTCTCCATCAGTAATGAATCCTCCCACTTCTCAAATGGAATTTTTAGCAATAGATAAAAAAGTGCTGTTTTCAAATGATAGGAAGATAAAACAGATCTCCAGTGAGATGTGAAGGAAGGTTGGAATGCCTTGGCATTGAGATCCCTTAAGCTCTTCATGATCTGTAGGCACTTCAGGTGGCATGAGTTAGAAGGCGCCTGATCTTTAAACCAGTTTAATAACTTTTGTTCATATTTCGAAAAATTAATGCGCCAGTAAGAATCCAGATTGGAGCTGTCCAGGCTGCCCCAGGGCTGAGCCGTTAAGAACACGGAATCCCCTAAATGTAAAGCTGGTATAAGTCTGACGGACATCGAGATATGGCAGCAGACATAATCTGACCGTGGGAGTATTTTAAGAATGAGTTTATCATCACAGACAGAAAGAGTAATATAACTCCGCTCCTCAAACTGGTAGCGGATGACATTGAGGCATCGCTGGATCTTCCAATGGAACCATTTCTGGACCGATACAGAAGACAGGGCATGATGAAGGCCTACTTCCACGCAGAAGGAATCACGGAACTGCTTGTATGTCTTTGCCCACTCTGACTTTCTGGACGCGGCCACCCCACATATCATAGCGCCCTGAGGCCTGGCCACCGGCTCCGTACCCGTATCTGAAAAGAAAGGTTCCAGTTTGAGGCTTTGTGGCATTTTAAGGGGCACCAGGATGTCAAAACAATCCGGACTGTTGATTTTATGCTGCTCGTAGGCGCTGCCAATCTGGACAAAGTCGCCCCTGAAGATGAGGCCGCTGTCATTCTGCTTGGCTTTGCCCACCCGGATGAGTTCGCCCACAATCTGGCTGACGTGCGCCTTGCTGTGACCCAGCACATGGGGCGAGAGCTTTATATGTTGTTCATAAAATGATTCCAGCACATTTCTCCTGATCTGCCGCTGCTGTTGGAAAGTTATGTCCCCGCCATGGCATTTCTGGGAAGTGCTGCAGCATCTGATGGCAAGGAAACAGATGAAGAATAGCACTGCTAACTTCAAGAGAAGTTGTATGCTGGTGAATGATTCGTCCTGGCAGCCCCCATCCTTCCCCTCGTTGCTCCTTACACTCACAAACATGCACCAGATGCCGGCGAATAGCACGATCACCAGCAGCCAGAAAACTTTCAGATTGAGTGAATACACCGGCATCCTGATCCATAGAAACTCACCCCATGCTGCTCTGTCCGCAAAAAGGAATTGTCTGACCGTTATTCACACAGAAACTTCCTCTTCCGAGGAGGGAATCAGTGGGCGGCAAAGACTGTGTGAGCTCAGAGGAAACAGCGGCCTGTGCTACCGGAGGGGGGACCCGGTATCTAAGGGACCGTGCCCGGTATATGAGGGGAAATGTCCGATATCTGAGGGGCTGTGCCCAGTATAGGAGGAGAAATGCCCGGTATCCGAGGGGCTGTGCCCGGTAGCTAAGGGGAAATGTCCGGTATCCGAGGGGCCGTGCCTGGTATATGAGGGGAAATGTCCGGTATCTGAGGGGCCGTGCCCGGTATATGAGGGGAAATGTCCGATATCTGAGGGGCTGTGCCCAGTATAGGAGGAGAAATGCCCGGTATCCGAGGGGCTGTGCCCGGTAGCTAAGGGGAAATGTCCGGTATCTGAGGGGCCGTGCCCGGTATCTAAGGGGAAATGTCCGGTATCTGAGGGGCCGTGGCCGGTATATGAGGGAAATGCAAGGTATATGAAGAGTTCTGCGCAGTATCTAAGGGGAAATGTCCGGTATCTGAGGGGCCGTGCCCGGTATCCGTAATGCCACGCTGTACACACAGCTATACCGGGCTCTGCTTTCTCACTTCCTGCTTCACCGGCCGGCTGACAGGGATTAACCCTTTCCTTGCCTCTCCCAGTCTATAAGCACTCAGCAATGCTAGTTTATTGGTATTATATAGCGCCAACATGTTACACAGCACTGTACAAAGTCCATAGTCATGTGACTAGCTGTTCCTCAAAGGAGCTCACAATCTAATGTCCGACCTCATTCATATATCATTGGTACAATGTAATGTCCCCCATAATTATATATTATTATTACATTCTAATGTCATTACCACAGGCTGAGGTAACTTAAAGAAGAACTGAAAAACGCAGAAAACAAAAAAAAAATCTACTTACCTTTATTCCCGTTGAATACACTTACCTTTATTCAGTTGATCGGTTCCGGGGGTGTCTTCCATTGGGTCCCATGGCGTGCTGGAGCTGGCGCGCTGGGCGCCGCTATCTTCTCCTGCTCTTTAAGGTTTTTCCTTCTATGTTACCCGACCCAGGGACGAGATCGGGTGACGTAGGGTGAAAAATAACTTGCTGATCCCACTGCGCATGCGTGAAATCGGCAAATGTTTTCTGCCCGAGGAGCACCCAAGAGTCGGCCGGAATGCCTGACGTAGGTATCCCGGGTGGCTTTGCGCTCCCATTCATTCTCAATTACCCAGGCGATAGAGAATTAGGGAGCGGCGCTGCACACTCTTTTTTATTAAAAAAAGGATGTTGCATCCAAACAGAATTTTTCCCTTACATAAAAGGGTTGTCTATCCTTTCTTCCATTCCTCACTTCCAAAAGACAATCTTGGCCTTGGTTGGCTGTGCCGGTATGGGATAACTTCGTGCAGGAGTTCATCCAATCCCAGCACTCGCAAGGAAACCTAACACCTGCACAGGTATTTACAAACACCTGCAAAACCAAGCACTGAACTCCCTGGCTGTTGACAGAAGTTGTCAGGTGTAAAATTTAGATAAAGGAAAGGCTGGAGCTTCAATAAAGTTTTTATTGTTGTTTTCCTCCCCTTTGGAAAAATTCAACCCTTTGTTTGACCCATTTATCAGGATTACTGAGAAAGAAAGTGAGGGGAAATCCAAATGGGGACACCTGTTCTGGTGCCAGCTGTCTATGAGGATGTATACAGGAGGCAAACACAAGGCCCACGGGCCGAATCTGGCCCATCTGGCTGTTTTATGTGGCCCGCAGTGACTGTTCTGCATCCAAGCGCCTGACATTTGCAGGCTGGAGGACCCCGTCCTAGAAAGCTAGGTAGGCAGAGACAATTTAATGAAAGATAGGAAGGCAAATAATGTTCATGCTTCAAGACAAACATGTTATTATCAGAACATTATTATTACATGAGCATGGCTTGTGATATGGTGTCTCAGGGTGAGGAAGGATCTCTACTTCCACTAACACTATGGATCTTAAGAAAATGTCCCGCCGCCACTTAGCCTGTGTTTTAGATTTCGGCCCCTTATGTGATTTGAGTGACAGCCCTGGTATACAGAGTCTGACAGGGTTAAAATACAGTTCCATTGTAAAAAGAATGTAAATACTTGTTACTACTCCTAAGAAGAAACAATTGTATGTTTAAAATCATTGGAATATTGAATCTCTATAAACAAATATCAGTCTATCTGTGTGCATAGCAACACCTGAAACACTGGTTAGCCAAAATGTACAAAGAGAAAGGGTTCCCAGCATATCATATGAAGCCACTATTCTGCTCTAACATTAAAGCGTACCTAAACTCAGAATTTTCACTTTACATAAAAGGGTAGACAACCCTTTAATGTAAAGTAAAAATTCTGTTGTTTTTTTTTTTTGTTTTTTTGAAGTGCAACACTCATTTAAAAAAAAAAAAAAAGAATGCAGCACCGCCCTCTAATTCTCGATTGCCTAGGCGTTCAAGAATGAATGGGAGCGCAAAGCCTACCTGGATACCTACGTCACGCATCCCGGGGGGCTTTTGGGTGCATCTTCTGCACAGAAGGGGCCTTTTGGCTAGAAGAGAAAAATTTTCCGATCTCAAGCATGGGTCGGGTGCCATAGGAAGAAGAACCAGGAAGAAGAGGCGAAGATGGCGGTGCCCGGCTCGGAGACAGATGTCGGGACAATGTGAGACCCGATGGAAGACACCTCCAGACCCATGGACTGCACTGTGGGATTGAAGGTAAGTGGATTTTTTTTGTTTTAGGCATTTTTGAGTTTAGTTCCTCTTTCACCTTTTTCCAGCAATGCTTACAATCTAATGTCCCTACCATAGTCAAATCAAGTTTTGCCAGGAAAGCCCAATCACTAATTAAAGCTCTCTAAGACTGGAGAAAATAGACTACCACAGGTGAACCTAGGTGATCCAACAAATCTAGAATTGATTACCTTAAAAAACAATTGTAAATAGCAAAAATCTTCAACTCTGGACCAGATCCTTTACAGGTTTTCTGTATCACCCAGGTTCACCCACGATAGTATATCTTCTTGAGTCTTGGGGAGCTCTAATAAATCAGGCCCATTGTGTACAACAGCATCGCCTTGGCCATCAAGACTTAATGAGAGCGCATGTGCAGAAGGAGCATCCAAAGCCTCCCGTGATGCATGGCGCCGGTAGATATCCCAGGAGACTCTGACTGCTCTTTCTGCATATGCTCAGAACGGGTATCTTTTCCTCTAAAGGGAAAGAGATACTGATCTCATACATGCGCAATGAGATCGGCTCCCTTTTTGTCCCCTTCACAGAGATTACGTCACCCAGTAACACACCTACGCACTGAAGATAGGGTGACGGAGCAAGAAGACCAGAAAAGAAGGCAGAAGATCAGGTAAGGCTGTATTTACTATTACCTCCCATAGGTTTACCTAGCCCAAGTGTCACTCGGGTTTACCGCTTTCAGCAACTTTTTTCTACCCCGAGTCACACTCGGGGTTACCTCTAGGGAGGTTAAGGCCCAACTAATTCCAAAAGTGAATAAGGCAAATTCTTCAAGCAACCATGTTGAATAATTTAAATTCTAATTATTATCTTCAGAACCAAATGTTAAAAATTGGAAAACCCATTTTGTAGCTGTGCACAAGGACCTCATGTGCCTTTAAATGACCTACAATTGCTCACCACTTACTTCCTGTGACTAGCAGTACTGTCGCTTCTTATGTAAACAAAACATTTTCATTTTTATTCAGTTATGCTGGGAAATGTAGTTTGGCAAGTATTGTTCTTGCTACTTTGGATGTCACATGGTCAAATCTGACTTTTCCACTCGCTGACTATGGCTATAATCTAGTGTGCAAGTACATTTAGCGTAAAAATAAGTATTGTTTACTTATATACACTGTTTGTATTCACTCATTACCTGATTGATATTACAATTTGCTTTATGATGCAAGATGCATCCCCCTCCTATTGTGTGTAAATTCCCCCACCTACTAGATTGTAAGCTCTTTGGGGCAGGGTCCTCTCCTCCGGTGTCACTGTCTGTCATTTGCAAACCCTATTTAATGTACAGCGCTGTGTAATATGTTGGCGCTATGTAAGTCCTGTTTATTATTAATATTAATAATAATAATAATAATATTATTAAAAAAAGATGTATTATGGCTACTTCTGACACTGTTGAGACCCATAGATAAATCTACTCTCCTTACACACTGGACCTGATTTATTAAAGCTCTCCAAGGCTGGAGAGAATACACTTTCATCAGTGAAGCTGGGTGATCCAGCAAACCTGGAATGGATCTAGTCCAGGATTCAAAACATTTGCTAACAAATAGCAAATGACTTTGAAGAATTCTATTACAGGTGTGCTGGATCACCCAGGTTCACTAATGAAAGTATATCTTCTCCAGCCTTGGACAGCTTTAATAAATCAGGCCTATAGTTAAAAGATTGATTTGTTTAGGTCTAATCATTCTTAAAAATCTCTGGCCAGCTTTATTTTGTTTCATGGTGAACAGCTAAATATTATCATTATGGTATTGTGTACCTCCTAATCCTAAAATACCATACTGCTTGCACATTGTGATCTTAGTAGAGCAGTTTTTGTATTTGAAAGCATACAGTGAGTAATTCCCTAGATAAGAGTAGCTAAACCTAGTCAAAATAATCCAAGTATTAAGATAAAGGAATTAGTTTTTTTTTCCCAAAGTTAATCTGTTTGTTGTAAATACAAACGTTTTTTATTGTAAAAATAGTAAACCTTCTCCTCCAACAAGCAGGGCTGAACAACCGGTTCTACAGGTCTTGTGTTCTACAGGTCATTATCCATCACAGAGAATAATCAATACCTTTACCATGGATTCATGAAGGCTGCATACAGGATAAACATAAAGTCATACACGGAGCTGTGCCGGCTCCTGACAGCAGGGTCTGGCAAGAAGTGACAACTGCTCAGATTTCTACTTTACAACTGCTCAGATTTCTAGTTACAACAGCATGCAGGTGCCTATTGTCCTTTATTACTGCAAGGTTTTTGTTTACAAAGCGTGGTGGAGAGGTCTCTTAGACTACATACACACATTGGATGATTCTCGTCAGATAATTTGCTCAGGGCTGATATCGGCTGAGAATCTAATGTGTGCACAGCGCTCGTTGTCCGTTGTTCTCTCATCCGTCCTGGCGGATCCACGGACGAGGAACGATCGTAATGAAGTGAAGGAGAGAGAGCACAACGGGGTGCCGCTCTGTCGTACTCGCCCTCCCCTCTTCATAGTGCTGTATGTACAACACTCGTTCATGCATCGTACAGTCTTTTTCCAGTGCCAATTATTGCACATGTGTACACAGCCTTAATGAACAACAATTTCACTGATAAATTTTGCCCTGGTCAGCCATCCTTGTACAATTGCTGAGCACCAGGAATTATCATTCATCCGTGACATTTCCTTCTGACCCATGTAACAATATAGTGCATTGCAAAATGATAAATATGTTTCAAAGATCAGTTACATAGCTTATCTAGTATACTTTAGTGTCACAATCAGTCACTCTGTATGTCTTATTGGGTCTAGTTATTACTAATAATCCAATCCAATGGGAATTATAAGCAGAAAACTTTAAATGTATTACCCACTATAACGATATAGCAATAGTTGAAGTCCTTTTTACATTTTTGTCCCATTACACATGCTAAAATTGGTAAACTGTAAAATTGTAAACTGTATGCAATACAGTTTACAGTTACCATACAAAAAATCAGCATTTTGCTAGGTATTCGGAGTAAAAATTATTTTAGAAATAAATGAAACCTATCACAGAACCAGCCAGCAAAAACTGCGGATGTGCTGATATCAGAAAGGTGTATGTAAAGCAGATCTTCTATAAAATGCAATGCAGTCAGATCCCATAAAGCTCCTTATATGAGGGGTGGCTGAACTTGCTGTCTCATTGACTGACAATGGAAGTGGGGTGGATGGGAGCATTACAGATATGGCTGGATGAAAACCCAAAGGCTATACACAGGCTGTGTCCCCTGTACCTGGGAGTACAATGTTAATGCTGAAACCATAAGTTTTGTTTTTCTAAGTATATGTGAAATCCCTTCTTGAAGACAGATAGGGGGTGTTTGTCTGTACTAGTTCTTGTAGGAGTACATTACACAAATTCATTGCTCACATTATATCAAACAGTGGTTTAAAAGAATCTGTTGCAAGATTTAAGAAAAATAAATAAAGTAAATTTAGGTAAATAAATAAAGTAATAAAGTAAATAAAAAGCTGGAAAATGGTGTAAAACCAGAATCTGCTGAAATCAATAAATAAAACTTTATTCTTGCAATTAAAAAAAAAGCAATTTGCAGTATCTAACACATCTGGAATTGTAAATTGATTGAACTGTGTACACACAGAAATTTGGGACTTCATAGTGGAAATTTATTTGTTCAGATGCAACTGCAGATTGCTGAACTATGGCTACTACTAATCCATGCTGAGAAAGAAGTGTGGCCATACACACCATACATACCATACACCATAGGGATATTTTACAGGAAGGGATATAGCATTTAAGTATTAAGAAGTGGCTGCGCAGTGATCTGATTTTTTTATTTTTTTATATGACACTGATCATCACAATCTTCTCCGGTGCGTGGCTATAAAATCAGATTCTGTCTCGGTCTGTCCAGCTCTTTAAGAAGTTTTCCCACACACCCTGGGTAGGCTAAAGGTTCTTGGAAGATGCAATCCGGGGTGGGGTTGTCTGTATAAGGTGACCTGTGATCCAGTACAGATCAGCTGCCACTGTTAGAGGATTTTTGTGGAGCCATAAGATAACATCATTGACACTAGGAAGGGGTTTGCAATAAGAACAAGATAAGTAAGACATTTCTGCTGGGGAACGTTCTACAGAGAGATACTTTAGGTACAAAAATAGTTCATGTCCAGAGATCAGCAGTGAAGTCTTTTGCACTAAACCAAGCTAATTTGTCTTGGAAATGCATTGATCTAAATGGTTTACCCCTGCCTGTGTCTTTATTTGCTTTCCTTTCTGCCCTAATGACTATGGGAAATGCTACGAAATAAGAATATAAACACAGAGACAGGACAAAAACTTGTTTTTAGCAAGTAAAAAATAAAAGTTTATTTTCTGTCACAGAATAGTACATTTGCTTGTTGCAGTGGCAAACTTGTAAACATCATTTTGACATGAGCCTTTTGTATCATGTATCCCTAACACTTATCTTCACCCCTCATAACCCTTTAATGAGCCTTTAATATTTCCTTGTATCTCCTTATGTAGGCCTGAACAATAACTCCTAACATTGCTTAACTCTTACATGTCACGTTACAATTATGTTACAGTAAAATGCGCATTAAGGTGCTCTGTCAATCCATTTAGAATGTGCTGCTTATATTAGCCATCGTTAACACACAATAAAATGTTTCATTTATGCAGATGGGATTAAAAAATTGCTTACTGAAGAGAATCCTAAAGCAGGCTGTGAATAATACAATCTCGATTTCATTTATCAGAAGCTTGATTTAGGCAAACCCTTGCACTACATATCGGAGAGTAGCTTTTGTAGTGTTAAGTATTTTTTTTTACCTTAATGAGTTTCCTAAACTTTATAACTCATATAACTAACTAACTAACATTAAAGCAAACGTTATTGTCCTTACTTTGACTAACAACCGTAAAAACATAATTTTAAAACAACTCTTTTGATTAAATGGAAGTGTTTAAAATGATTTCCTGCTCTCTCTGCTGCATCAACCACAATGCCAAGGAATTGTCTGACATTTCCAGAAGTGTTGCTCCTTTGGTCTCCCTATGAAATATGTGTTTTGTTTTTTGTTTGTTTTTTTTATTGCTGACCACTGTATTGATATACTGTTCTATAATAATGTTGAGGTCAGGAGGATGAACTACCGAATGCAGGGGGGGACCCACAGATTAACATTTTTTGCAAGTGTTGGTTTGTAAACTACTTCGGTGAAAAAAAATCTATGCATAATTTTAGCAAAACAAAGAAAAAGTAACAGTATCTAAAGCTATCAGTCCCTATCAAGAAGTACCGACGAAACACAAAAAGGCAAAAAAAGGGAAGAGGATCACAAGCAGCTAATCTGACAGCAGCAAAAACTGCAACAAAGCCTAAACAATAATTTTTTTCTATTTCTATTTAAATTTTAAGTCGGGAAGGGTTATACCTCTCTCAATTTCTTTATGAACATGTTTTGTTAATACTCTCATTTGCAATTGAAGTGGCAGTTCTCACCATTGACCATTGTTTATCTGTTAGGTCATTTACAGAAGTTGATTCTATTCTTGCACATTTGGTAAGGTTTAGATATCATCAGTTCAGGAACTTTCACCTTGATTCATATAACACATTTACTGTCATGGTGAAATAATAATTATCTTTTCCTTTTAAAAAAAATAGCACATGATTTCTACAGCAGCAGTTCCCAAGGTTTTCAGAGATACCTGGTATAGACTTGTGGACATGATTGTTTACATCAGGGGGTCGGCAAACTTTTTGGACTACTAGGCCATTTCAGGAGGTGAAGAAGGCACACTAGGTCAGAAGAAACAAGGTGTCCAAGGAAAGTTTTTTTCCAACCGTGATGGCAAGCGAGCAGCCTCAGTCTTTCGCTCATCTGGGGTGTAGTCTCAATACAGGTTCACGTGCTTGGCATCGAAATGCCTCTTAGGTTTCGACCGCTTGAAAGTGCTGTTGGTGTCGTTGCACACTAAACACAGGGCTTTGTTGCCGCATTTGACGTAGAATGATTTGTCAGTCAATTCGGGGTTGAAGACACAACATTCGAGGTCGACCTTCCGGAGACTGGTAGCTGTGTGTTGCTTCTGCTCTTTAGGCATAGTAATTGGGGTTACTGTACGGGAATTTGATGATATCGGGGGAACTCGCGATAACGTGACAATTCAATTAGGCCGGATCCAACAATAAATACCTAGGGCGGCATTAGGCCAGACTGGAATACTGGCTAGGCCTTATCCAGCCTAAAGGCCTGAATTTGCCTACCTCTGGTTTACATATCTTACCCCAGAGAGCATGGTACTCATGGCATGGAATGCTCATAGCTTCAACTAAAGCAGCATTATGAAGCAGGGAATATGGCACAGTGATCAGGAAAAGACTACGAACACACGTGCAATAAATATCGTTGGAATTAAATGGCTAACAACCGATCGTCCGATAATCGTTAACAAAAAAAGTGCACAACGACTGGCCAAGGACGCCGATGAATGAGGAATGTCGCTGGAAACTAACGACCCTCCTGGCAGATCTGATTGGGCGCTGATCGTTCACTATCTATTATGTGTACGGTTGTTCAGTAATGGTGGATAGTTCTGAGATACACTTTTTCCGGTGCGTGTCACTTCCTACATCGTTCAAATGATCGTATCTAGTGTGTACATTATTGGTGGATTATATTTGAACGATCGTTTCGTTACAGCCTGTACAGAATCGTGCACGATACGATCGTTCAAAATAATGAAGAATAATCGTTGATCGGTCGTTAATCATTCATTTTCTAACGACAAATATTATAATTGTGTAATAACATTGTAAAATTAATGACATTGTGTGTACGTAGCCTAAGTAGCAGTGAGATATATGGGATAGGTTTGATGGTGACTAGTCAAGATGGCAGCAATTCAGGGTTGTGCTGTTTGGCATCGGGAAGGTGTAAGCTGTGTAGTATGAATCTGCTTAGCGGTATTTACTTTGCAGCTGCTGTAGGTGGTCTGTGATGGGGAGCATATAATCATTTATTAACAAAGGAGTTTTTGGGATGGACATGATATATACACAATCCACTATCTTCTTTAAAGTGTCATATAAAGGTTTTAGCAACTGTAGCTTGATCTGTCTAATAATCTCTTTAATGTTCTGAAAAAAATAGTGCAATAGGACAACCTTTTTGGCTAATTTATGTACTGTCAGATTGTACTACCTGTCCCCCAGACAATTTGACAGCCAGATTCATGAGTCATTGGTTCATCAGACCGTACTAACTGCTCCCCAATAAACTAATAGTCACAGTAAGACAATTTGATGGCCAAATTTATGGACAACTGTTCTATCAGAAACTTAATACATACTTCCCAATATAATGTAATAGGTGCAGAAAGACAACCCTTCACCTATCTGGCTCCCTTGCTGCCTAGCCAAGACCCATCATTTACACCTAGACCCTCTCCTAGCCAGGTGCAAATGGGGGGGTCTGAGCTATGCAGCGAAGGAGGCAGGTACAATTGAAAGGTTGTCCTAGTGCACCTCTTAGAAAATACTATGGATCAGATTTAGCAATTTGGTGGGGTTGTCGGTTTTGGTACCTACCCAGCAAGGGAGCCAGGTGCAAGGGGAGCATCAGGCTAGCCAGGTGCAATCAAAGGAACAGGGCTAGCCAGAAAAGCAGCACGATTCAAATGAGACTCTGGATTAGATAGGAACAAAGTGGAAACAGACTATTTACTTGCACCTGGCTCCCTTGCTGGTTATCCTAGATTCTCCATTTGTACCTGGCTGGTAATAAAAGTCATGGCTTCATTTGCACCTGGCTCCATTGCTGGCTAAAAAATACCCAAAATACGCAGTTAGGTTAATCGGCTTTCCCTCCAAAAATTGTCCTAAACTATATTAATCACATATGACTATGACATTGGATTGTGAGCCCCTTTGAGGGACAGCTAATGATATGACTATGAACTTTTTAAAGTGCTGCGTAATATGTCGGCGCTATATAAATACTGTATAATAATCATAATAATCTACAGTTTTTTTTAGTACTTAGGTGGGGTAATTATTATACACAATGCCACATCTCCAGTAAACACTGAAATACAAAACACAGGTACAATCCTTGGACTTCTAAGGCATGGTTAACCAAATATATTTTACAAATGTCATTTTTTTAAATTAAATTAAATACATTTTATTAGCAAATTTAAAAACAGATTACAAAAAATAATGCTCCCAATTGTTAATCTCAGTTGGTGTTCGACGCAACCCCAATCCCCTGAAAACTGACAGTAACTTAGAGAAGAATCCTAGGAAGCCGTATTAATAATAAAAGCTCGGGTCCAGCACTTGGATCTTCCTGGCTAGCCAGGTGCAAGTGGAAGATTTGAGCTAAACCAGAAAAGGAACCAGGTGCAAGTGTTGGGTTTGGGCTAAACAACAATGGAGGGCCAGGCTAACCACGTGCAAGTGGAGCATCTAATCAGTAAGGGAGCCTTATTATTAAACTGTGTATATATTCACTGGGAAGCTTTCCTTTATCTGTACTTTCACATGCAAGTAGGGGAATCTGATGTTCCCGAGGGTCTACTAGTGTAGGGGCTGGATCTGCTCATGGATTGGATCTTACAGCATGTGTGCAAATCTGTAGATAGGACAACTCCATAGGTATCATAAATTAACGGAACACCAGCTCCAAAGTTACAAAGCATGTTTACACATTGTGCATTGTGATCTTTCCCAAGTTTACCCGGGCAGATAAAAGGAACACAGTGTCTGACAACTATTAAGATAATCAAGTAGAAAGTGACAGATTGAAGGGGCATGGGAAGAAATGCCAGAAATGCCAGAGACTCTAAAAATGCTCAAGTTGAGGCCACTAAACAGATCATTGCTCACTACAAATTATAGGTGGAATTTGTACCCTGTACTGAGCTGTTGTAAAGTAACAAGCACTGACATGCTGATTCTTGTATTTCTACAATGGCTAAATTGTAGACTTATTCTGTACAATACAAACCAATTTCACAGTGCCTCATTCTTTATGCTGTTTTGTACATTCCTATACTATTTTATTCTATACTTTATACTGTACATGTTCTAGGTTAATGCAGAAGGAGACACTGAGAATGTCAAGGGTTTATACTGGATGAGATTGCCAGGATATAGAGGGTTAATGCTGGAAGCAGCAGTCAGGATAAGTACTGGGGGTCAGGGGGTAAGTACTGAATCTAATGATTATGTGATGCACATGCCCATAAAGTAATTGCAAAACTTTCTTTACATTCCCAGACTGAGCTTAATCCTTACGGATTTGTGTCTCACAGGCTCCCCCTTTCAGACACTGCAGATCATAGTGGAAGAGTCACAGAAACAGTGGCAGTGATGTGAGTCTAGAAAATAGTGAGCAGGGATAGGTGTAGGCAGGTGTGGACTGCCAAGCTACAGACCTGATAATTATTCATTACAATTCTAATAGCTTTGCCCCCTGCAACCACTTCTCTTACTGTATGGGCATAGTTCTAATTTACTGGAGTGGAAATGTTGGGCAGCATTGAAAAGCAAGGGGCACATTATTAGTTCTCCTCGTGCTTGTTGTGTGTGAATTTGCTCCTGGAGGAGCGATCACCCCTGACAATGAAACTTGGCTGAGGCCATTCCTTTGTATACCTTGGCTGTAAAGCTCTAGACTAAAATTCTATGTATAAATAAACTATATTTTATTTTCAAGAGTAGTTGTCCTCTTAAAAAATAATAATTTTCCCCTACCTCCTGTTCTGTGTACAACTATAAAATTATTGTGAAAATGGTCACCAGTAAATATAGAGGCAGATTATCTTACAAGGGACCAGGATTGCCAACTCACCCCCTTCTGGGTCAATACTTATACCTTTGTAACGTTTAGGTATATGTTTGATAAGGTTAGGTTAGGAATTCCAAACAAAATTAAAAAATGGCTGAAAAAACGAAAGTTGCTGCATCAATTTTAGGATTGGGTTTGTATTGTATTGTCACTGTATGCAGTTTTCCTAAGAAAAGTTTCCTATCTTAAAGTCACACTATTAAAGCGTACCTAAACTCAGAATTTTAACTTGCGTTTTTATTTAACAACCCTTTTATTTAAAGTAAAATTTGTCTTTTTTTTTAAAGTGCGACACCCTTTTATTTAAAAAAAATTCCTTTTGTGTCTTGATACCACAGTGATCAAGACAGAATGGGAGCGCAAAGCCTCCCGGGATACCAACGTCATGCATCCCAGGAGGCTCGTGACTGGGCATGCGTAAAGAAAGCAATTTCATCAATGAAAAAAAAAATGCGCAGTACAATCTACATCACCCAATCTCTTGCCTGCGAAGAAGACTGAAAATGAAAAAAGGAATAGAAGACAGAAGATGTCGGTGTCCTGTGCTTCCTCTGTGCCGGGCCGAAGACGGATACCGGGACGATGCGGGACCTGATGGAAGAAACCTCCCGATGGACAGACTGATCTGCGGAATTAAAGGTGTGTTATTTTTATTATGGGATTAGTTCCCCTTTAACAATACATGTTGCAGGTAGACAACACTAAGCCACTGCCTCGTATTGTCAAGCTGCTATGTCTTCGCCTTCAGTTTGCCTTTGGCCTGCCAATAAAGATCTTTTTGATTGGCGGCTCAAACAGCAGACAAAGCTTATTTTTGACGTTCCACAACAGGAAGCTGTTACTGGCATGCTACGTTGGTAAGAAATTTCGCACTAACTGCTGTATATAGCTTGGACAAATTTCTATATATCACCTCAATATCACCGCATTATTTTAGTGTGTTGCAGATGCGTAAACAGACAAGTGGGTAAATACTCCAGCAGAAGAGAGTAAAATCTCCTGTGTGGCCCTAAGAGTTAATTCTGTTTAGAACAAGAAAGATAATTATTACGTTGTGTGACGCATTTACTAGAAGCATGTTTCTTGCTACCCAGAGAACTAGATTACTGTCCTCGAGTAATGACTTCCAAGAAAAGATCGTATCTTTTTATTATGAAGTTGGCTGGTAAAATGGTTCTATCTGGTGTAGCATCAATCTAAGTATCCATAAGCCAAAACTCTTAAACTATTATGTCTAAGCATAGGAAAATCAATTCTAATATAATAACTTTGCGTTTAGGATATACATAAATCCTTAGATAGTGAATGCGGCAATTTCCCTGAAATGTTCCATAATTGAATTATTAATCCTGAGTGAGTATCCTCAAAAGCATTGCTTCACATGTCAAGGAAATGGGACTTACAATATGATAAACCACATTTATCTAGTTGGAAAACAAATGATAAAAGACTAAATACAGCATGTTCACAAGAATAAAAATAATCCCACATACGTACTTACATGGTGTCATATACAAATAAATTGATATGAATTTTGAAGTGAACCCATCAGGGAAATTCACACAAAACAATAATGTCAGCATTATCAAGTCACTGAATGTTACATCTTTTTTTGCATTAACAATTTTGATAATCAAAACCACGACCAGACAAAATTTTAATGTTTTGGTATGTATCACATTTCTCCACAATAACTTTTATAACCATTTGAACACTATGGGGCCTTATACATACTTTTAATAATAAGAAATGGACAAGTATCTGAAAATTTGCTGTTTTGTATAATAAATAAATAAGTTGACATTAAAAAACCCAGCAACCTCCGGACATGAAGAGTGCCAGATTTTCGAAAATTCCGGATTTTTTACAGTTATACTTCCTTCACACACAGGCCGGCCTTCCTCTCGCAGCACCTGCGGACATCTGGCAAAGTTCCAGGGAGCAGGCAGCAGGGACGTCTCAATGTGTATTTATTGTAGCAAGCAAGACCTAATCACTTTTTCTGCAGAACAGCGCCATCAAAACATAAGTGGCCAAACAGTGTACTACAGTCCCTGTATTGAAAATGTGATCCAAAATTCATGCTGGAAAACTGAAGGATCTGGATTATCGATGGCTGGATTTTCGATTGACAACTGTATTTGGTATGAATATTTCCATTCCAATTATTTTAATTGAATTATTTTCTTTTTTATATCCTAAATACTCCAATATGTGTAGATGTTGATACATGTGTATGCACTGTGTGGTTAAATCAGTATATTATATTGCATACTGCAAATGTGTGAGATAACCGCTTTCCCCTTGGTGGTTAAAATGTTCCTTACAGCCTCCCGGGATGCATGACATAGGTATCCCAGGAGGCTCTGCACGATCAATACTTAAAGGGTGTTGCACCTAAACAAAAAAACAACATTTTTACTTTATTTAGAAGCATTGTCTACTATTCTATGTAATGAAAAAATGTTGAGTTTATGTATGCTTTAAATTACTAAAAGGGTTACATGGAGGGTTAATTTTACAGATAAATGGAGGGTTAGTGTAGGAGTTAGGGTTAGAGCTGTAGATACTGACATGGCATTGATCACTGCATGGAAGCTTTCTGCCAAGTACTAGTGCTGACTTCATGGCATTGTAAATAATGAAAACCAAAACTATATTACAAAAATAAATATTTTACCAGTATACAGTTGACATTGTAACATAACTTTTCAGATTTACCTGCATCTGATTTTGACAGGATTTACTGATAAGACTGCGTATCACTTGCTGCTGAGTTTCTTAATTTTATTTTAATTTTTGATTAAATGTAAGTTTGTTCTCCTAGGAAATTATATATGAAGACCCTTTACCCATTAATAACAATGAGTTTGTTTTCACTAAACCCATTCATGCCATTCATCATCTGTAACAAGCAAAGCAGATGTTTTCCTACCTGGCCCTACAGCAATAACTTATTGTTTACCAGCTCACACGGAGAACGGCAATGGAAAGTAATTCCACTATCTGCATGGATATGAATAACCACCTTACTGTATACCACCACTGGGCTATACAGGAGAGGGATTAACAATTTCACAATAACAAAGTAGAAGAATCATATCTAAAAAAAATGACAACACATACTGTTATTATAGGACACTCATTAAACATACATTTATGCTGAAATGTATTTATTGGAGAACATACCATGTTTTACTGAGGTTGTCACTGCTCAGATGAATTGCGGGTGAGTTAGAATCAACAAACTGCTCGGAAGTTCTTTAAACTTAGTCTAAAAAATACTTTTTTTTAAGTCTGATTAAACTTTGGAACCCAGATAATTTTTTTTGGAAAAAAGAGGGTTAAAGGGTAAAACGTAAGAAATGCATTAAAATTATGGTAAACGCATGCAAACATTTCCACTACTTGTGTCTGAGACTTTTAGGCAGATTTTCATTTTTCAGAACTTTAAGGTGCCCATATGGTACATGCTGTATTTCCCTTTGCTCCCATACACCTGTACTGACCCATTGTAGCAGGAATGGCTTTCTGATTATTCCTCTAGAGCCATCTAAGAGTTAATCTTTTTTAGCAAGATTAATACAAAAACCTGGAATGCTGAATACATGTAATGTGGATCGACAGGTGGATTTGTTTAAACTCTCTGGTCTGTGCCCTTGTAATCATCTTCTTTCACACTTGTTGGGTTGGGAGTGACCTGATAAAAAGAAAATTATGGCTGTTATGCTTCAATGGGACGTGAGAAATAAAGCAGCCTATTAATATAGAAAATATAATCTAATACTAACAATTATAACATTATAATGTAACAAGGAGGTTTGGTCAAAGTGAGATAACAATGGTAATGTAATGATCTGATCAGTGTATAATTGTCCAATGTATAAAAGTATAAAAAGTCCAAATATCATGGAATTGAGTGCTGACGCTGACATTTTCCTGGATATGTAAAATGAAATGCCAGCTTCTCCCTGCCTGACTCTTCCCGGTTAGGTGATATGAAAATGGGCACTTCCTGGGGTACACCGAGTCGTGTGATTTTGCTGCTGGAACTGTTGCTGTTTTAGACCATTGTACACATCAATAAAGATAAGTACTAACTTTTAATTAGGCAGTGCCTGAGTGTTTTGTGTCATTCTTTAACCCTGTAAAAAAAAAAAAAAGGGTGAAGCACCACCCCCTAATTCTCGATTGCCTAGGTCAGGGGTCGGCAAAGTTTTATGGCCACTAGGGATCCGCCCTAATGGCTCCTCCCACCGGTATGCGTTGCGGAGGAGAGGGATTTACCTTCAGGGAGCTTTCCCTATTTACCATGGCAGCGGAAGTATCAATGCCGGCCACGGTAAATAGGGAAGCAACTGCAGGGGGGGGGGGGCACAAGAGCTCCAGCGGCTCGGCCATGGGGCATTAGGCCGGAACGAACTACTGGCTAGGCCGTATCTGGCCTAAAGGCCGGAGTTTGCCGACCTCTGGCCTAGGTAATTCAGAATGAATTGGAGTGCAAAGCCTCCCAGGATACCTATGTCACACATCCCAGGAGGCTCTTAGGTGCTCCTTCTGCGCATGCCCGAGCACCTCAGGCATTCACAGAAGGAGCACTTTCGGCGGATCTCACGCATGTGCAGTGAGATAGGCAAATTTTTTTCCCCAACTACGTCACCCAATCTCACGCCTGGGTCGGGTGATGTAGTAAGAAGAACCCTGAAAAAGAGGAGAAGATGGAGGCACTGGAGCACCAGCTAAAGGACAGATATGGGGACGATGAGGGACCCGATGGAAGAGACCCCTGGACGGATCGATTGTGCTGCAGGATTGAAGGTAAGCGTAGTTTTTTTTTGATTTGGCTGTTTTTGAGTTTATCCTTAAACTTCTTTTCCTCTAAACACAAAGAGCGCCCTCCTGTTCATTGTAATGATCCTTAAGTGAATAGTTGGGAAGAGAGTTCCCGATATGGATCATTTATATATTTACATAAGGTGATCATATCCCCCCTTTAAGATTTCACCAGAGCTTTTTTTTTTTTTATGGGGTCACAATTCAATGCAAGATTCACTATGTGGGCTGTCATGTTAACCTTCATGCCAAAACATCTGTCTTCATGTAGATTCTATGCATTTTTCAAATGTTTATATAAGGAAATAAGAAATGTTAAAATTGAAGATTTTCAAGTGCTATTCACACAGCACATAATAAATGGAACCCCACTTGTTACTTTGTGGCTAGTTTACGGTATACAGTGCAGTTAAGCATCAGTAAAATATAGAACATTTATTTATAGGATTTAAAGTATGATAAGCAGGAATATTGATAGGCATTATAAATGCATATTTAGAGCCAGTGTCAATAGGCTTTGATGGGCAAATTCCATATTCTTGTAACGAATATATCGGTCTGAGACAAAACCCTGTTGTCACTGGCCATTTTCATATTGTTGTTCCTCTTTTGGAAGTGGGGGAATTTTACTGTTTTTGAACTTTTGCATAACACATAAACCAAAAAAGTACATTTAAAGTTAAACAAGGTGCTGTAACATAATAAAATACCTACAAGAACAATGTGAAAACGCAGTAATAAACAACATATGTATATTTTACAGCAAGCGAAAACATTTCTAAAACAAAAAGCATCCAAACTGTTGATTTTCCTCTTTTGAGCATTTTGCAGTTTCTGTATGATTTATTTGTGAAATAAATGACTGTTCTTTAAACATTTTATATCATCCCACCATGTCATCCAGACAATTAAGGGTTAGTTCACCCTTTTGCATTTTAAAATAGATGCATTTTTCAATGTAGTTTTTATCGTGCTTTAAAATGTATTTTCCATACATTTTTACACATTCTCTGCACTTATTTGCATGTCTTTTGTGAGACTTTTCCAGCACAGAGGGTACTTGCCTTATTAAAATGTAAGTGAAAGTCATGTGTAATGCATTTTAATGCAGTTCCTTTCTTCTCTATTGTAGAATCTGCTGCCAATTTTGCATTCCAATGATCTTACTGATTTTCCCATCAATAAGATTGTTCAGGAGTCCCAAAACATTGCACACGTATTATTATTTTTACTATATTCAAATTATTCCTAATGCCAACATATTCTTCAGTGCTTTACATGATCCATAGTCATGCCTTCCCTCTAAAAGGTTCACAATACCATAGCCATATGTCATTTTCACATTCTAAGGCCAATTCTGGAGGATAGTTTACTGCATGCTTTTCAAATGTGGGAAGAAACCAGATTGCTTGGAAAAAGCTGATGTAAACACATGGAGATCATACAAACTCCATGTAGATAGTTTCCTGGCTAATATTCTGCACAGTAGTGTGCTATAATGTGTGGTTAATAACAGTTCGAAATTTATAGCCAAAGTGTGAAGCACTACTGCCTGTGACAGGGATCTGATATAACGGGTAATTTGCAGATAAGACCACCAAGGGAACTCCCTTATGTCCAGTTGTGATTTGGTATAATGGAGATGGAGGAATAGTGAAGGTGAATGATATCATTAATGTGTGCTGTAATGTCACATTTGTGTTTGTATTGCAACTAAGTAAAAATCCAGCTTGTGAGTGAGTTCACTATGTATACCATACAGTTGGAGAATTATGGTCAATTAACCAGCCAATCCAATGTGCACACTAGTTACCATTCATATCGATAATGTTTGCCTGTTGTATAATAAATACATCTAATTTCCTTTACAAGCTGACTTTTCTTTTATTGCTATACAAACAGGTTGCAATGCAAACACAAAGTGACATTATAGCACATAATCATTTTTTATTTGAGATTTTTCATCATAAATAATAGCTCTAACCAATCCAGGAAAATCAGTTGATAACAACTGATCAAAAGTACATTTTGCTTCAGATTGATTTCAGATGCAGTCATTTTATCTGAATCAGCTAATTTAAAACTATTTTAAATTCTGGCTATGTGTACCAGTCCTAGGAAGGCTAAATAAATTCTAATGCAGCAACACATCTGTATCTTAAAACAGAAGTTTTATATACAAAGAAGTTTACCTAATTAGTTTTTTCTCAAGAAATGTGGACTTCACTTTTACCTATTCAAGTTCTAGTTAGAAAAAAAAACACTAGGTTTCATTGCTAACAACAATTGTCAACTTCAATCTTTCTTAGCTGAGATGGCCTTGAGATGGAAAACTGAAATGTGTAATGCTCAGCACAATCTTTTAAAAAAGAATTTTACTTAACTGGAAAATCTTGCAAGAATTTCACAGATATAATGATCTCATCAGAGAAATATGGCATCATCTGCATTCAGATGAACAGTACTAAGTGAATCCAGAACATCTTTGTATTTCCAACATATGATCCGTTATCCTTTGGGTTCCTGCATATTTGGATCCTGTTTTCTGCTGCCAATTACTACGTTGTATTAGTTACGGTGCACAGATGTACACCAGAAATGCTAAGTGGCAGAACCATTGCCATCTCTCAAACTGAAAGCTTGCGTTTCCCATACCAAATCATCATGTTACCACTCCACCCGTAGATCATCTGTCCATCAGCCTGCAGCATCTTCAGCCTCCCTTCAACTGTGCAAAGATGTGACTTTTTTACCATCTCCTGCACTTACTCTGAGGCTTTCCACAGCTGAAGGGGATTTTAGGAAATGTGTCGCAGCCAATGAGCAGAGTAGTTCCTGATTTCAGCCTTGTCCTGTTATTGGCTATTAGTCTTCTTTATACCTCCCTGATTCCAAGCTGTGGTTGCTGGATCCTCAGCCTTGTTACCTGCGAGTTTCTAATTCACACTCTGCCATTTCGTTCCCTTTTGAATTCCTGACCTGTGCTTGTACCTGGACTATGCTTGTCTGCCGTCTGCCCTCACCTGTGCTTGTACCTGAATCATGCTTGTTTGCCGCCTGCCCTGACCTGTGCCTGTACCTGGACCACGCTTGTCTGCCGTCTGCCCTGACCTGTGCATATACCCGGACCACACTTGTTTGCGGCCTGCCCTGACCTGTGCTTGTACCTGGACCACGCTTGTCTGCCACCTGCCCTGACCTGTGCCTATACCTGGACCACGCTTGTCTGCCACTTGCCCTGACCTGAGCTGACCTGTGTACCTGGACCACGCTTGTCTGCCACTTGCCCTGACCTGTGCTGACCTGTTTACCTGGACCACGCTTGTCTGCCGCCTGCCCTGACCTTTGCCTGTGCCTGAATCAAGGTTGTCTGCCTTGACCTGTGCTTGTACCTGGACTACGCTTGTCTGCCACCTGCCCTGACCTGTGCTTGTACCTGGACCACCCTTGTCTGACGCCTGCCCTGACCTTTGCCTGTACCTGAATCACACTTGTCTGCTGCCTGCCCTGACCTGTGCCTGTACCTGGACTACGCTTGTCTGCCGCCTGCTCTGACCTGTACCTGTACCATGCTTGTCTGCCGCCCTTACTAACCTGTGCTTGTACCTGGACCACACTTGTTTTCCACCTGTCCGGACCTGTGCTTGTACCTGGACCACGCTTGTCTGCCGCCTGCCCTGACCATCAGTCTGCCTGAATTGCTGTCCTGATGTCATCCAACTTAGTACCTGGTCTGCACTGTGTCTATAACGGAGTCCTCTGTCCTGCTCGCCCCCGGTGGGGAGAGCCTGGGGGCCGTGACCTGGTATGCTCCCAGCAGCAAAATAGTCTTGTGGCCATTAGGGTCACCGGCCCATCGTCTTTTGCAGGGAGCTCTGGTGGAGACCAGGAGACAATTAGAATCTACGCCCCAGGTAATCCCATGTCACCTTGCAGGGGGCGCAGCCCTAACACAATATTTATTCAGCCCCTGCCCTAATAATGATGCTAAAAAGGCGGAATGATGTGAACAATAGTATTCTTGGTCATTAAAAACACATGTATACAAATTATATGTACGATTGAATATTCACAAATTTTAGTGCTAAATTAAATTTATATTTCAAATAATTTCTTTTTATTTTCAGGGGGTTTTACAACAAATAGAGGGATGGTGGGGAAAAAATAAACAAATAACAGCCATAGAGTTAACATTCACAATGTCTCAGAATACAGTAAAACGGATTAATTGTAAAATGGATTAATTGTAATGCATTGACCATTCGGGTCGATACAGAGAAACAAAGTTACATCAGTAAGCTCATCAACTTACATGTGTTTTATGCAAATACAGTATAGAAAAAATGAAATTACTAATTTTCCATGGCTATTTAAATTTCACAAAGCAATCATGACAACATTTCCTGGTGTCCTCATAGAGAAAAATATCAATTCCACTCAAATTATATGATGTAACTAAATAAGAAAAAGGGGAAGAGATTTAGTAAAGAGGAGGTCAGGAAATGGGCAAAGAAGGGTTCTTCCCATGAAATCTACACTGAATTAAAGGAAATCCAACGGTCCCAAGTATTGTGGAACACTTCCATTTTATCTTTACACGTACAGGTTAGTTTATCATTCATCATTATCCAATTTAATTTGTTTTTAGTGAGTTCTATGGGTATATTGGCAGCTTTCCAGTAGCAGGCTATTGATATGAGGGCTTCTAGAAAAAAAAAATAAATTAAGCAAGCCATTGCTCCTGGGACTGATTTGTCAAATTTAGTGAATAATGCCTTTTCAAGACGCTTTGGTAGGTTAGTCTGGGTGACCACGTAAATGAGATTGTTGATTCGTATCCAGAATCACTCGACTTGTGGACGGCACCACCAAGCGTTCAATACTGTACCTATCTGACCAATCCTTTAAGTTGAGATTTTAGAAATGAGCTTATCTGCAAAACATTTCTGATTTTGGAGAAAAAAATGCTTTTTCTGTAATGTTGAGACACTGACAATATTAAATAAAATATGGGAATTCTGGATTATCCCAAAAAGGCATAGGAGGTGTGTGTCTGAATGAAATGTAAAGGAGTAGTCCTGAACAGAATACTCTCTTTTTTATAGATAGGTAGATATGACTATAGAGATATAAATATAAATAGATATAAATATAAATTAAGTATTTAAAACTTATACTACACCTATACTACATTGACTATTTTATTTCCACTGCTTAATTTTCATATTGGTTTCATTTCATCAAGCTCTACTAAACCCACAAAAAACCAAGACAATATACAAAAAAAAATGGCGGTCAGAAAATCCATTAAATTGGCCAAATGGCCAAATGTGGATTCAGCCAGTAGGAAGGTGAATCAGATGAGATGTGATGCCAGGCTGTATTTCCCAGCATCCTGTATTCCAGTGAAAACGATGTGTTTACAGGATAGGGCAGGACTTGTAGTCAAGGAAAGTAGGGGGTGACAAATGTATGACTTCAATCTGTTAACAATAAACTAAAAGGTACGAGAAATCCTTGCTGGACAGAGGGTTTTGTTACAAATGCAAGTCTTTAATCTTACACAAATCCACATGATTGTTTTAAGAATGTGCCTTGTTCTATGTTGTGCTTAGTTGGGAATTAACATATTACCCTGCTCACACTTTTATGTGGTTAAAATTGAAACAAATGAAACAGATAGAGTATTACATCTAAAACTGTTTATTATGCTTGATATAATAAAATGCATAAAGGACTTGAAGTCTTTACATACCTAGAACTTTTGAAACATAACAATAAAGTTGCACTCCAGGTTCAGAAATATTCCCTTACAATCCCACACTGCCAGGGTTTTTTTCTTGTTAATGTCTAGGGGATATGTAAAAAGTATTTTACTTACCTCTTACCCCTCATCATTCCCCAGTGGCTGGTGCCCTTGTCGTCACTTTTTACTGTCTGGGCTGTGGGCAGGCATTTGGCTTCCTTCCCTTACAATGAAGGATTATTAGATTTGCACTGTGGGTTATTTGTCAGTGCCTGCTACTGAAGCCTTGATTAACTTATGAAGCCTTTCTTACCTTTTTTGTTACCTTGTATGCACCCTATAGAGCAGGGGTGCCCACACTTTTTCGGCTTGCAAGCTACTTTTAAAATGACCAAGTCAAAATGATCTGCCAACAATAAAAACTTGGACTTAATAACTCCTGTGCGCGATGGAGTTTATTTTGAAAGGCAGGGCTCCGCAATCTACTTGCGTTGCCTTTGAGATCTACCGTTAGATCGTGATCCACCTGTTGGGCACCCCTGCTCCAAATAGTTTTCTGCTCTTGGATAACCCCTGCTATAAATGCATATAACAAAAGCTCATTGTAGACTTCTCTGTACACTAGCCTTTCCACAACAGTCAGTAAGAGAAGGGCCCCCTAAGCCCTGTAGATCACTAAAAACAAAGCTCTGTTATACTGATAATCAGTGTGGAGAATGTCCAATACAATGGTGATCATACATTGGGGCACAGTAGTAGTAACATTCCTTACTTTGCTAGTCATTGGAAAGAATGATCCCCTAGAGACAATTAAATAATTATCATAGTCAGTGATCATTTGAGAAACACAGGAGGCTCAATTGGTCCCATGTATCTGGTTTTGGCAGTTTGCATTGGTGCCAAAACCAAGAGCCAATCCCCCATTGCCCACTGCTCAGGGAACCCCTAGCAAAGCCAGCTTTGAGAAAGTCTGAGCTCATGGAATAGGCTATAGGGGGCCCTTTGCACAGAAATGGAGCCTGCAGGATAATGTGAAATAGGATTAGAAACACTACTATTTAAATAACCCCAGACATACACAAACATATAACTCCTGCAGTGTGGGACCAGCCCTGATGGAAAAGAAAGTTTTTTTTACAAAACTTGGGGTTCGGCTTTACTTTTGAGAAGTTAGTACATGTTACATATATTGGGGTTTTGCACAAATCTAAATATTTGCAGAAGCTTAGATTATAAATTCTTTGGGGCAGGGTTCTCTCCTCCTCCTGTGTCATTGTTTGTTTCTGTCTGTCATTTGCAACCCCTTTTAATGTAAAGCATTGTATAATATGTTAGCGCTATAAAAGTCCTGTTTTTTTATTATTATTCTTATCAATATTAATAATAATAATAAGCTTGGTACATGTTTAGTATAATTTGTAAACCACATAAATATTACAGCTTATTGTATATAGTTAAAAAACATTTCATCTTCAAGCATCCTTCTACCAACTGCATCTTAAAATGTTTTAATATTTAAAAATTAAATAGCTCAGTTTCACTGACAGTAGGACCTACTTTTTATAAATAATATATAATAATACGGTATGTCATAAAATTTGGATTAACCACCATTTCTTAACATGGCCATCAGCTGGTTTAGATCACCTTTGGGTTCTTGACCTCTCCTCTGATTTTCTAGGTTCAGCCTGAGGAACATTTGCAGTAAGGTCACTTCTTGGCCAGTCACGGGATCATGGAGAGCTGGACATGTGGGATTGCAATGAGGCCAATGACAGTTATCTATTAAATGGAAGGGACATCCACGAATGACAGTCTTTTGACCTCTTCGTTCCTGTAAGCTTTTCTCCCAGCATTGTAGAGCTCGAGCTAAATTCACTCCCTTTACCTGAAAATCCAGCCAGTTGCTGTGAAATAAACAATTTTAATGTTTAATACAACCAAATAATATAACATCAATATTTTATTAAATGCTGTTTATGAAATTAAAACTATTTTAGTGGGTTTTGCATGTTAACATGAAGTATGATTCACTAATGTCTTATGGTGTTTGAGCTAGCTTAAAATCCATTTTCAATTTGGGTGAAACACAGTCAATTGAATCCATTAACAGCAGTGGCTCGACCAATGCGTAGTGCAGCCCAACAGGATTGGCCAAAGAGGTAATCTGCCGATACCGAAACACAAACACAAGGTACACTGGGTAAGAGAGCATGCAACAAGAACATAGTGACCGCAGCCATCAGGACTTATTGGGAGCGCCTACCCACGTCATACATCCCAGGATGCTCTGGCTGCTCCTTCTGCCCATGCCCTAATCTGGGGCATGCGCAGAAGGGGCATCTTTACATATAAGGGTAGACAACTGTTCTAAATAATTTTTTTTTTTTTTTACGTGCAACACCCTTTAAGTTTTGCATCACCCAATTAGGACTTTGGGAGCGCAGAGCCTCCTGGGATACCTACGTCATGCATTCTGGGAGGCTCTGGCTGCTGCTTCTGAGCATGCCCCAGATTAGAATGGCATTTTTTCCACCAAAGGAAAGAGATGCAGATCTCACGCACGCGCAGTGGGATCGGCCTATTTTTTTCCCTTTCACAGCGACTACGTCACCTGATCTTACACCTGTGCAGTGTGAGATTGGGTGACAGGGCAAGAAGACCGGAAGAGAAGGCAGAAGATGGCGGCGCTGGGACAAAGAGGAATCCCAGGATGATGCGGGTCCGGTTTGCAAGAAGGACCAGCGCCATCGAGGGATCTGCCAAAATTAAGGTAAGTGTAATTTTTTGTCTTTAGTCCACTTTTGCTTTAAGATAAAATTTCCGATCCAAGCAATAAAAACAAAGCAGAAGTTCTAAACCTCTGCTATTTTTATAACTAAAAAAATTAATTTGACTTTGAATTTTTTATTTAATTATAGATAGCTTTAAGCTGTTGGACAAACAGGGTTCTTTAAGATAAGCCAACCTACAAGCAGGTCAGTTGTAATACCTGTATCTGTCTTACCTTTCTGTAACAAGTGTGTGGGAGAAGCAGGCTGGAGCAAATACTGCCCTGTTAATTAAAAAGGAAGTTAATAATAGCATGTTTATTACAAGTATAGTCCTTAACTGTTGTGGTAAAGTATAGCAGAGTCTATATAAAACAGAAGATATTTACTGTATATGTCATTACTTCTACAACAAATGTGAAAATTTAAAGGATAATTACTTAAATGGTAATAGGTATAGCTGTACAAATCATCAATGTATGCCCTTAGTGTCAGTTTGTGCATGTTTTTGCTTTCATAAAATAGATTTCTTCAAACTCATTTACTTTTTGTTAGCAAATGTTTTGAATTGTGGACCGGATTCATTCCAGGTTTGCTGGATCACCCAGCATCACCGATTAAAATGTATCCTCTCCGTCTGGGAGAACTTTATTAAATCAGGCCTATAGTGTGAACATGCCCTAAATCTCTAACACAGATGTAAATTTATTTCTATTTTTACCTTCTCCTAACTCTATCCAAATCTAAGAAAATCGTTTTGGCTGGACATGTTAAGTAGTGTTGGAGTTCGAATTCAAGTTGTCCTTATATTTGTAAGCCGAATATGGCTGTTCGAATTTGGATAGATCGGACCCGAAAAATTAAAAACGAGTGCAAATTCGTGTGTAAATTAGTGTGTAAAAAAATGTGTTAAAAAAATAATGTTAAAGTAATTTATTGAATGTGTGTGATTTGTGTAACTAATATAAATAATTGTGTAACTAATTTGTGTAACTAATTTTTTTACAGGATATCCCACAATGACAGAATGATTCCCATGGCTGCACAGCCGTGGGAATCCTCCTGTCAGTGTGGGATCCCCGGGCACCAGCTCAAGTGTCATCAGGATTTTCCTTTCCCCAGCCAATCACAGAGCACTAGAGGTGAATAAATGGGGATACTTGTCCTCATTTAGCCTCTAGTGCCCTGGGGATCTTCTAAATGAATGCAGCCGCGGTCACATTCATTGAGAACAGTGTGCGATCTGTGGCACTAGAGGTTAAATGGGGACAAGTCTCCCCATTCAAAACCTCTAGTGCTCTCCGATTGGCTGGGGAAATTTTTCCTCAGCCCATCAGGGAGCCCTGTCCCTATTCCTGGATAAAGTTTCTCTATTCAGGAACACAGGACTCCTGTGTTTTTGGATAAAGAAACTCTATCCAAGAACACATACAACTAATAAAGGGCTGCTAGCGCAAACAGGGAAGCGGAGCTGTCAGCTCTGCTCCCGATTGCTCTTGCAGTTCTTCACAGTCCCGAAAAATAACCCAATTTTTCCCACCATTGACCTAAATGGTGTTCGAATTCGGCATCACCCAAACAATATCCCCCTATTCAATCGAATAGCTGTCGAATCGAATAGTGAGATATTCGACCAAAATTACCTTTTATATTAAATTATTTCTGCTAGATTTGCTATTCATTTCCCAAAATGAGACAAAAGCGGTAAATTATTTAAAAAAAAAAGTTGCCATCATCTCTTTGAAATAAGAAATGGCATTTTTCTTACGGGACTTCACGTAGTGACTTCTTCATCTCCCGTCCAATGATCTGTATGTTATTCCACTGAGTTGCTGTCATGAATTGAAAATCAGGTGTGATGTTTTCTATTCTTAGCTGTTCCACATCATAAAGCCACTGAACCACAAAAATAGGGGCTGAAACACAGAGCAATGGCTGAGACATAATGATAATGGAGCAGAACAAAAGAT
>NC_092864.1:73330427-73346855 GCF_032062135.1 Pyxicephalus adspersus | reverse complement strand
TCTCTCCAATTCCTCAATGTCCTTTTTGTGAACTAGTGCCCAAAACTGGTGTATTATTGTTTTATGGCTCATTAAAATGTGTCTGAAATCATATTCTGTTTTTCAGATCTTCAGGTTAGGTTATAAAAGGGCCAGCTTACAATGCTAAAGCCACTAAAGCACATTCTTTTGATAACATTATTGCTTAGACATAGAAGTATATTCTTTCAAATACCATACTTCTAAAGCCACAGAAGTACATTTTATCAAATGCATTTTTATTTTCAATATTTCTTTATTAAGTACCAAGGAATACAAATACAAAAATAAAAAGGAATCATGATATATATTTCCTCTTTTGTTTTGTTTTTCATTATTGAAAAGGAGGAAAAACCAGACCAGTCAAGTTCTTTTTCTCATTCAGTGGTATATTATTTTACCATTATTAACAATACATGTTTATATTTGATACAAAATATATTCAACAAATGCTTTTTTATAATACCTAACAATAAATTTGTTTTCATGTATCTAAACAGCTACCTACCCCCTATACAACTAGACTCCCTCCCAATACGTTTGGCTAGGTCATGCCCACATTTGAAAACCCATGGCTTAAGTAGATGATGTGTTTGGATTACAGGAAAACTAGTGGTACTTACATTTCATTGAAAGAAAGGACTTGGGGCCATAGAAGCACTGCCATTCATCCCCTTTCTTAAACTGTTGTCTGCATTTATCTGGAAGTACGCCATTCCAAAGCCTGCACGATACAACAAGACACAGTGCTGGATAAAAATTACATTATGATTTTGGTGTTTAAATCATTTTTAACCAAATTGCACCAAGGGTTTCTTTTTTGCCTTCCTCTGGACCAACTATGTCTTATAGGGTTTTTTATATCTGGGATATGTTTATTTCCCTAGTGGTTAAACTTGATGGACTTATGTCTCTTTTCAACCTGACTTACTATGTAACTATGTAACATTTGTGTCCGTGTTATGGAAAACCTGGGGGCAATTACTGTATGTGTACAGTGTTACTGGATTAGAGGTAGCACATTACTTGAAACCATGAGCGGAATATCTACGGGCTCAATGGATTTCCTGTTTTAACTAAAAACATGTTTGAATAAATCTGGAAATGTATCTAAAGGTCATACGAAGGTATGTGATTTTTATTTTATTTTTTGTAGTTGTTTTAACAGTTAATGGGACAATTATTAGACTGTTTCCCCCCCGTATAATTATCTCAAACCATTACTAATGCAAAATGATTTAACAAAAAGCCAAAACAAACTAAGTTAACAATCTTTGTAAAACACAGTAAAGCTATTTTAATACAGACAATATCTGTGTATCTTATATCTTCTCCAATTAACAAAATGGTGCTCATTCCTCGATTTGGAATTGTTGATTCCTTTATGATCCTGTGCAACTGTGCATCCAGAACCGTTGGATTACAGCACAGAATTAGCCTAACATTCAACAGTTATTTACTTCAAATTATATAAATCTGTTTCCGGCTTCTTGTCCATCATCAAAAAAGTGTATGAAAACCATGGTGTCAGTGAAGAAGGGCTTGAGGGTCAATCCGAAACCGGACAGGTTATGGTGAGGTGAACTCAAGTGAACCTTCATGACAACAAGAGCAACGACATGCCCCATTTCCATCACAAATCCAAAATACAGGGGGTTTGCTTCTTATTTTAAGAAAGTGGGCCGAGCAATTCACATTTAATCTGGGGTAAAAAAAAATGTGAATTTTCACTGCTCATTATATAAAAATATCTCACAAATGTTCCGAAAATTATATCGCTGACCTATTATACCCTGACTATGCACTTCAATTCTTTTGTTTTAATTGTGATTTGTATATCTTGATGCACTTGTTACCTTGAGTGAGATACAAAGTGGACAGAAAGAGAACACAGTTCCATCGGGACTTTTAAGGCAGCAAACAATTAATATATAATAAAAATCTATTTATTAGATCACAATTTAAAATGTGATAGTAACAAATATAAAATCAAACTTACAAATGTCCCCATTCATTGTACAAATCTCACTCAAACAAAGTAAGGACAGATAACAATTGTAGATATCAAACAAGTACATATATTTTATGTTCTTTTATATATATATTATATAAGTACATAGTTTATAAATAGTTGTTTGAGATCCATGTGGTAGCGGGTGAAGAAGAACACTAGGGATTGACAAATCTTTTAGTTATTGTACTATTGGGTGAGATACAACACATTACTGGACAACATTAATGGATTATTACGGATGGCAGCTTTTATTGTTGAAAGGCTTTGCTCCCTGTAGTTGAAATCACACTTCCCACTGACTAGTGCTTGTCTGAAAGCCAGAATCAGGCGCTGTTGGACATTGTTTTTAGGGATTCTTAGTACTATAATAGGTTGCATGTCTTATCTTTCATAACCCTTATGGTGCAGCTTTGTATATTGGTATCTAGTAGTTTATTTTTGTATTGTAAAATATTATCCCACTGAGTTTTCAGTACAGCATTTATAACTTTAATTTATGTTTCTGTTGTGGTAACATTTCCTGGATTCAGTCAGTACAATAAAGTTACAATACGTGGAGCAATATCAAGTGACCTTATTTTGTATAATGGTTCCATTTGTTAAAGCTGTCCCTGTGGGGATATATAGACATATAATACTTAAATGTGCCAGGAGATTTGCTGCAAACTGAGGTGTGCAGGTTTTCAACCTTGATCGACTCTAGTGTTAAAGAATTTTAAACTGATGAGTAAAATTTATTAAAGGCAATATCACTGTACATTGCTGGAATTATTTGGACCTTTGCATCTTTTTGGCTGTTTGCTGACACAGCTTAATTTATAATTATGTATGGGCAGAATATTCACTCTCTGGGTTTCTGTACTTAAGCCAGGAAAGTCAATCTCTCAAAAGCATATCCTAAAAAATGAACTATTATTGCTAAATATTATGGTAGTATGTATTATGGGCCTGATTTATTTAAGCTTTTCTGATTTCCTGATTTATTTTTCTCCAAGACTGGAGAAAATAAACTTTAATGGGTGAACCTGGGTTATAAAGCAAACCTGAAATAGACTTCTTAAAAGGTTTGCTGGATTACTCAGGCTCACCCATGAATGTCTATCTTCTTCAGTCTTGGAGAATTTAAAACAAATCAGGTTCTATGTAAGAGTTTCTGCTAGTCCCTGTCTAACACACTAACTTTTTAGAAAAATGTAAGTGTTGCTATTTTGCTAATCCAAACTTTCCAGATATGCCTGGCCTTACTCTCTCATTCTGTGATCTCGCATATATTGTGTTGAGAAGAGACTATTACATTGAACTTTATGTATATAGCATTACTTACAAGGTAAGTGGGTTGCTAAAAAATGAAATACGAAAAGTAAACCATTATGAAGGTATAAATTGTATCAACTATATGATAAAGATTAAAATATGATGTATCTCTTACACCCTAGGTCTCAAAAACATTGCTATTCCTGATGAAGCGGATATGGACGCAAAACGTGTCCAAATTCTTTAGCAATATGAGACATGAGACATGTGTGAAATGACATACATGTGAAATGTATATGGTGTAAATTTACCATTTATGTACCTAATTTGAATATTCTGTTGTTTGGAAATTTTATTAATATATTGTTTTTAAAGACAAGAAAAAAATTATCTGATTTTATTCATATGCCTTAAAGTCCCACAATTTGCACAAAAAAGTTTGGTACTACAATATTTAGGATGTGGCATGAAAAATAGCATGCTATTGAATTCATTTCTTCTAAAGCTGACCAGTTAAGTATTGTGCGTTGCTATATTGCTATTTTGGATTGACATATATATATGTCAAAAATATAAGGTACATGGATGGTAAACTACAGCCAGCTATTAAATTGGGAATGCACACTTAGTGTTTAATTGCATTACTCCTAAGTATAGGACGATATATATATATATAAACAACATGCAATGTTCAAGGTTTGAACACAAAATTTATAATGCCAACTCCAGAGGATCAGTAATAGTGAATAAACTTGAAGACAAAGAGAGTTTTTTTTTTTTTTGTTGGCATAAATCAATAGTGTTTACTTCCTTAGTAAATAAGTACATCAAAATACAATAAAAGGTCTATAGATAAATTGCAAAGGGCAGGCCAAAAACTGGCTCTATACTGTATACAATTAACTGCTATCAGTAGTTAAAGGGACTCATGAAAACTGCCCCTAGAGTAGTTACATACATGACTAAGAATAAGCCAATAGCTGGCTCTAGACATTGAATGACTGACTACTATTTGTAGTTCTAGAGGCTAGTGGGTATGCCACTAAGGTCCAGCGAAACTGTGGTTGAATGTTAACATGCGTGTCGCAAATGCAGTACCCGACACGTTTCGCCCAAAAAGGCTTCATCAGGGGTACTGGCATGCTTGCAAAAAAAGGTACTGGAAACAATCTGAGGTATGAGTTTTTGCTGGTCCCTAAATTCTGTCTAACACACTTTTTAGAAAAATGTAAGTGTTGCTTTATTGCTAATTTAGATTGGCATATAAATATCCCCCTGCTATTGTGTGTAAATTCCTCCACCAACTAGATTTTAAGCTCTTCGGGGCAGGGTCCTCTCCTCCTGTATCACTGTTTGTATATGTCTGTCATTTGCAACCCCTATTTAATGTACAGCGCTGCGTAATATGTTGGCGCTATATAAATCCTGTTTATTAATAATAATAATAATCTACTAGATTTTAAGCTCTTCGGGGCAGGGTCCTCTCCTCCTGTATCACTGTTTGTATATGTCTGTCATTTGCAACCCCTATTTAATGTACAGCGCTGCGTAATATGTTGGCGCTATATAAATCCTGTTTAATAATAATAATAATAATAATAATAATAATAAAATAAAAATATAAGGTATACGGATGGTAAACTGTTTAATTGCAATTACAATTAAAGTTGCACATTTAAATATTAGGGGAACACAAGCTAAAACTATTTGGTCAGGCAGTGTATACTGTCAAAGATTTCATATATGGAATCACAAGTTCACTAATTGGAATAGTGTTGTCTTTTGAAGAGAAACTGTGTGAATTTTACTTCAAGCAGGCTTTTCCACACTTACTTCAAACCTTTCTTGATAGCATCAGTTAATGCACATGAAGAGCCATCCTTACAATCAGATTTTGCATTTTTCTTGTCCAAAAACCACCCAGAATCAACAAGGCCTCGCACTTGCACAGTGTCTGCTGTAAGCTCGTCCACCAGTGCTGACACTCTGTCAATGTTAATGAGGACTCCGGTACCTCCAGCGCTGGGACAAAAGAAAATAAAAATTAGAATTTTGTGAGGTTTGATTTTGAAGCTATACAGAATTCTACATCTTACATTCCTGAAATTTAGTTTGCACTGCAATTTAAAATGCTCTTCCTTTAACTCCTCTAAATAAACTTCTGATAGTGACAACCTTTGCTTCTCTGTAGACCTATACTTACCTAAAAAAACAAATGGTGTTTCTTAAAAAATAGTTTAGGACTTTTTGCAAGAAATTTTCTTCTTGGGTCTCAATATAGTAACACATTTTTTATTTGGGCCCTTAAAAAAAATGTCCAATGGTTCTCGCCCGATAATCGACTCAGGGTGGAAATCGGACGAGAATCTGGCGTGTGTACAGTGCCCGTCATCCATCGTCCGTACGACCGTCCTTACGGATCAATGGACGATGGATGACAAACGATCCTAATGCAAGGATAGGGGGAAAGTGCGCAGCAGTGTGACGCTCCATCGCTCTTCCCCTTCCCTCTCCATAGAGCAGAACCGTGCTATGTACAACACTCGTTCATGCATCGTGCAGTCCTTAGTTGCTGGAAAGCATTGTGAAAGATCCTTTCCAAGGACTATAATTCCACGTGTGTATGCGGTTTTATTTTCCCCCACAGTCGTCAGATTTAAATCCAAAAGAGCACCTTTGAGATGTGATGGAACAGGAGATTTGGATCATGTGCAGCTGATAGAATCATGCAGTTACTGCAGATATTATCATGTCAATGTGGGCCAAAATCCCTAGCAAATCTTTCCAGCAACATAACTAATCTATGCCACAAAGAATTGCAGCCATTCTGAAAGCAAACTGGGTCCAACCCCATACTAACAAGGTGCAGGTAATAAAGTGAATTTTTTTTGTTTTATAAAATGTATCATCCTAGACTTTTGGTGATCTGAGTGTACTGCAGGAAAATAAATAATTCTTAGTAGGAACATCTATACAGAAAAGTGTGAAACACTTTTGAAGAAAAATTTAGTGTAATTCTTGGATAAAGCAACTAATTCAACAGGACTGTAATATTTTGTTGTAATATATAAGCAGCTTAGCATGGTCCAAAAATAGCCTAACACAACAACTAACACTAATCCACAATCTATGTCATGTTATTCTGCACTATTCCTTCCCCCATCTGCTTACCTGGTGCTTTATCTCAGCAGTAACATGTGCGAGCTTCTTCCTCCCCTACAAAGAAATTCCTTTCAGTGTTGGCCCCATAAACATAAATGGGGCTTTATACTGACACTAGATATATATAGCCCCATTGAGGTACCTGACCAACAATGATAAGACTGTTCTTGTAAATGCACTAAGCAATGGAGCTTAGAGGAAAAATAAGTATGCATCCGGGGAAGGAGGGGCTTTTCCAGTACAGTTTATGAGTGCTGGTACATTTAGAACACTTTTACCTATGGTGGGTAATTAATTGCACTGGTGGTGTTGGGCTACACACACACTGCAATGGTGCATCGGTTCTCGTCTGATAATTGGCTCAGGGCTATTATCGGACGAGAATCTAGTGTGTGTACAGTGCTCGTCGTCTGAACGACCATCCTGGAAGATCCACGGACAATGGACAACGAACGATCGTAATGAAAGTGAAGGGGAGAGAGCACAGAGAAGCGCCTCTCGGCCGTTCTCCCCTCTCTATAGAGCAGAAAGGTGATGTATGTACAGCACTCGTTCATGCATCGTGCACTCATTTGTCGTTGGAAAGGATCATTCATGATCCTTTCCACGGCAAATGACTGCACGATGCATGAACGACAAATGACTGCACAAATATTGCACGTGTGTACTTAGCCTTAGTGGTGTTGGGGTATTACAGAAGTGAGTTTGGGGAGTCATTGCCTGCTAAAACCTTTGTGACATCAGCACTAATTATAGAATTATATAGAATTTTGCAGTATGTTCAGCTCATAAAATATTGAACAAGGAGGTAATAAGTAACTACAGCTACAAATCAGCACGTTCAACTGATAAAACACGCATTGAAAAAAGAATAAATACATAATAAGCCTTAGATAATTATTTGTTAAGTACATTATTGTTTTGTCTGCATTTTTGACAAATGTATAAAGAATTTTTTTTCTGATTACAGATAATTCATATTGTATAAGGGTTAGGAGGGATTGTCTCTCCAAGTCCCAACCTTAAGGCACATTCAAGCCTCCCCCACACTGCTGTAGTTATGGATCAAGGTGATAAGTACATTGATGTCATCTTCCAGGCTGATCGGATAAAGCAGTTCTTTGTTTCTTTGTGTATAATCCCTAACAATTTGTGTAGGCGGGGAATACAGAACACAAACCCCAATGAAGGCATGTCTGATGTGCAGATGAGTAGGTGTAAGTGGCTATAATATAAATGTGATAAATGCTAATACGGTTTGACCATAGCTGAATATATTCAATACCAAGTGCAAAGGAGAAGATGTTACTATTGAATTGCAGATGTGATAAAAAGTACTGCTCATGGAAGACATTGTTAGACAGACATGCAGTAAATGGGATCTAAAATTAGGAGACTCCATACCAGGATATCTCGTTCTTGGACATTCATTCATCTTTCACATTATCATACATAAACAGGTGAAGTCATTAATATATAACATTCACAATCTATGTTTTGGCCTGCTAAGTTTCAACTATTTTATGGGTATAATTCTAGCTTCCAGATACATTATTATACACAACCCAAGTGTTTGGAGATGGTGGGATTTGTGGGTGGGATTAGGGGTTGAGGTTGGGAAAGCTGGCGGTTAAAAAGGTCCTTGGGGGCAGTCCTAGAGAAAGTACATTCTTGGTGTTGCGGAGTACTGACTTAGGTGTGGTGTCTTTAGCCGTGTAGAAGAAAGGAGGCAGAGGTTGGTCATGGCTGCCAGGGCTATGGCAGCCTTTCCAAGCCAATGAAGTGCAGCTGGGAGGAAGGAAGTGTTGGTGGCGCCCCCAACAGTGATGTGTAGTGACGAGAATGGAGGACCTATAGCATATGTTGTTGGGCATTATGGGTTAGGGATGTTAATGCTATTAAGGATATGATGGATGTTAATGGATTTTGATGGATGTTAAAAAAATGGTAATATTGTTAAATATTCATGTTATGAATTGTTTATTGTTATTTATTGTAAAGAAAAATAAACGGCTGCAACAGCCATTAAAACTGCAAGTCGGTAGTTATGGGTGGGTGGTAAGAAGGGTGGGGGGCGGTGTGACAGTTGTTGTGGGTAAGCGAGGAGGCACCTCTGGTATCCTCAAGTCATGACTTTTAATTCAATAAAAACAGTATGACACTGGAGAGTTGTGTAAATATGCTATAGCATACTGGTGGATGTGTTCAGGAAGTGACTGTTGTACAGGTTAGGCTAGGAATAAAGAAAATTGTTTAGTGGATTTAAGTGGATTGCTGTAACTCCATTAGCAGGTACACTTTTCTCTAAAATCAAGACCTATTTGAAGCAACATATAATAAAACATATATAATATTAAAGCGCTACTTAAAAGAATTGTATCAAAGACCTGGAAAATTAAAGTACTAATAGATGCGGTCTAGTTGCCTGAATACATAGGACAAAATACACAACGAGTAGAGTCTCACCTCCTATAAAAAGTCTGAATTGAAGGCACTTATGGTAAATATTTGTCTGCAATTGTCACACTCACTTCTTCCTCACTAAAGCGCAGGCATCTCTCTTATGCACATGTTGGCAGTTCTGACGCTGTGGGTGCCTCTGTTTCCAAGCTTTATCAATTCCGTCCAATCTGCTGGCCAATCAGAAAATAGCCTCTTGACCAGCCCTGGCTATTTAGCTAGCTCACACATTGCACTCTGTGTTCGTGCAACGTTTCTCCATTGTGCGGAGCCCCTAGTTCTGTGAGCTAGTTCCTGTTCACCTGGTGCTTAATTCAGTGTTTCCTGTGTCCAGCTTCTGTGTTAAGCCATTGTTGTCCAGTCTCTTGGTTCCCAGCCAACTTCCCTGTGGTGTTCCAGTGTTCCTGTCTGTGGATATCCTCATCCACACCTGTGCCTCTTGTTGCTTCCAATGTCTCCTGTGTTCCCTGTGCCCGCAGTGGCCCCTGTGTCACTGGTGTCTATCTCCTAGATCCCAGGCTATTGACCCCTGGCGTGTGACCTGACCTCTCTTGTTTGCTGCCTGCCTCAACCCCGGCCCTCCTCGACTATCCTTCTGCTGAGCGATTTGGTACTGTGTTTGCCCACCTTGGTGTGCCCAAGGACTGCAACCTGGCCGTAACCAGCGGCACAACATCCTCACCATAAGAGGCTCTGGGGAAAACCTGGTTACTGCTTAGACGCTGCCCCTTGGCCCTTCTCAGGGTTCACACCACCTCCGTGCAAGCCGTAGCGCCCCCTAGTGGCCCTGTCTCTCCATGTGTGACAGCAATAGTGCCTTGCAGTAATGACAGGTCCACGATTCTGTTAACACTGCATTCCTTCGCTGCTGGCTCAGGGTCTATTATCTTCTTTGGTGATTGGATTGCCGCTAATGATGGCAAGTAACATAGTCTCTGGCCTTTGGGTCAGTTCCCAGTGGTGCTGTACACTGCATGGCACATGAGCCATGCGGTATAAACAAAGGACAAAAAGCCACCAGGAGCAGGGGTTTGCATGTCTCTTAATGTCAAGGCTACTGTTCAAATGAGCATAAAACACAAACACTACAAAGACCAGGAAAGCCTGAAAATTATTGTGTCTGATAATATCCATATATATATAAAATTGTATGTATGTGTGTATGTTCCACCATCACTCGAAAACGCATGGAGACATTTCAACCAAACTTGCTATACATATGACTGAGACTCATGTGAGTGCACCTGTCATTTCATGTGAGTGCACCTGCCTGTCATTGTACAGTGCTGTGCTATATGTCAGAGCTATATCTGAATGTATGTGTGTGTGTTATCACTAGGAAACGCATCGTCGCGCATGCGCAGAAGGGGCATCTTTCCTTCCAAGAGGAAAGAGATGCCGCATGCATGCAGTGAGATTGGCTCTCTTTTTTTGTACAGCGCTGTGCTATATGTCAGAGCTATATCTGAATGTATGTGTGTGTGTTATCACTAGGAAACGCATCGTCGCGCATGCGCAGAAGGGGCATCTTTCCTTCCAAGAGGAAAGAGATGCCGCATGCATGCAGTGAGATTGGCTCTCTTTTTTTTCCCTATTCACAGCGGCTACATCACCCGATCTGACATCTGCGCAGTGCAAGATGGGGTGACGGAGCAAGAAGAGAAGGCAGAAGATGGCAGCATCCGGTCGTTCCTCTGCACTGGGACGAAGAGGAATCCCAGGACGACACAGGACGGAGGGAGCTGCAGGATTAAAGGTAAGTATAATTTTTTGTTTTTAGTTCCGCTTTAAATCAGGGCTGTGCATTTCCAAGCAGAAATGTTGGTGACATCTATATAAAGTGCAAGCCTGACACCTACTGCTAACATTTCTATATTGCCTATACTGCAGTGCTATAAAAGTTATTTTTAAACATGCAAAGAGTGCCCAGAAAATCAATATGTTTGCCGTGTGGTGTGGCTTTGTGTCCTTCTTGGTTGGCATGTTGCAGCTGAAAAGATTTGAAAGAGGAAAAAGCTCAGCTGTCATAATACAACTAGAACTGTTCCTGTCCAAGATGCAATGAAGTCAAACAAATATATTGTAGGTTTTACCCTCAAGCAGGTTAGATTTAACAAATCTTCCAATAATATCTAAAAATATAACAGGATGCACCTCTATTTATCAAGGGGTCGCTGTGGTGCATCAGTCTATATTGCTAATTTTGTTAGTATTGTCATGTTTTGGGAAGCCACTTTACTCATTTGCAGGGAAAACATTCTAAATCTCTTCCATCTTGAGCTCCAGGCTTCTTTCAGACTTGGGGCCTGATTTATGAAAGCTCTCCAAGCCTGGAGAAGATACACTTTCATCAGTGAAGCTGGGTGATCCAGCAAACCTGGAACGGATTTCCTAAAAGTCATTTGCTATTTGATAGCAAGAGTTTCAATCCTGGACCAGATCCATTCCAGGTTTGCTGGATCTCCCATATGAAAGTGTATTCTCTCCAGCCTTGGATAACCCTCATAAATCAAGCCCATGGAGTCTAAAACTGCGCAATTTGTCATTCTTATAAGCACAGTAAACTGCTGCTATGCATGCAAAGATGGTTAACTGAACTCCGGGTCAACACATTTGCACACATAACTGTTTTTTGCAACTGCGTGGTTAGAAGCCACTTGTCGGGTCCAGGAACTGCACCGTAGCTGCAACACAGACATGTGCACAAAATGCTTCTCAACTTAATCTGTAGTGGTTGGAAGTACCGTTTGGGCGCTGTGGTTTGCCGCTTGTCTGAAATTAGCCATACACTGCGAAAATGTGTGTACTGTATAACACAGCTAAATTTACACATAAAACTTGGCTTTCTTAAGCTGCATACACACTTGCAATTTTTGTCGTTGGAAAGGATCTTTCACGATCCTTTCCAACGACAAGGGACTGCACGATGCATGAACGGTGCTGTACATACACAGCACCGTTCATGCTCTATGGAGAGGGGAGGGGGAGAGCGACGGAGCGGCACCCTGCTGCGTGCTCTCCCCCTTCCCTTTCATTAGGATCGGTTGTCGTCAATCGTCCGTGGATCCGGCAGGTCGGTCGTTCGGACGATGGATGACACCGACTGTACACACGGCAGATTTTCGCCCGATATTTGGCCGATGCCGTTTATCGGGCGATAAAAATCTTCCGTGTGTACGTAGCTTTACTCTCTATGCCTATTTGACAGGGTTTATTTAAAAAAAAAGAAATATAATCAATATCTAAAACTCTCTTTATATATACATTTTGTAGTTGAACAACACATACCTGGAACCTGCCAGAATTACAGTTTTGGCCTGTTTAAGGCCTTTAGGTACCAAATCACGGATTACTTCCTGAATTATTAATGATCCCATAAATGAATAATCTAGAAAAAAAGTAAGATATTGATGAAATGAAAACTATATTGTGTAAAAGTTTGGAATTATTATTATTACATTCATTAAAAATTAAAGTTATGCCTTTTAGAATTTTACACGTATGTGGATTTTTTAATGTGGATTAGTGTTTTAACCTTATTGTTTTTCAAAGAGATTTTCCAAACGACATATGAAAAAATCCACAACAATTTATTGTGTACATTCTGCAGGTATTATGAAGGTTTTGCAATCCTTACATTTTACAGTGGTAAATGATCTCTTCCAAAGTGTACATTTCTCTACAAAATTTAGTCATTCAAGGTCACCTGTTTTCATATCTAGCTGGATATGCCGGAGTAATACAAAATAAAAATAATGTATATTATAAAGGTAATTGCTTAGTGTTCATTTGTATATGATTGCATTAATTGGTATTTGTAATACCCTCAACTTTTCACAAGGCTTATCGCTGAAAATAATTATTATTGCAAATAATGTTTTTGCTACCAGCTACTTTATGTCCAAAGTTTATAGCCAATTCATAGCCATCAAAGTGCCATCTTTTGGATGTATCCACTGTAAGCTATTTCATATAGCACCAGATAGAATTATCTGACTCCCTGGGTATAGCTCTTTATACAACTTTTATAAAGCATCCTGTGTGCTCATCGCTCTCTCTCTGTTGAAAATAGAAACTATTATCAGTTATCCTCTAAGAGTCTCAAAAAAATCACCTGAGGGAGCCTATAGGCGAAACGCAAGGTAAGAGACAACCGAATACTGAGCAATCACTATTTGATACTTTATGTACTTTGTTTATTAGATTTCTTTCTACTTTCTACTAAGTAAAACTGACCTAAGTTTATGCCTTAAAAGCCCAACTTTGCATGTTCTTTCACTTTCTATTACTGCAAATAATACATGCATTACAGCCTTATTAGGATATAAAGCCGTTAGTTAAAAAAAATGTGGTTACCATTGGTAACTTTGGATACATTTCCACTCCAGACATCACTTGAGCAGTATGGCACAAGCCTGGAAAAAGAAAAGAAAGTACCTTTTAATATATATAATGAGTGCCCTCAAAATGTATTCTCCCTATTTGCTTTGGTTACCATTGTCTCCAGTACAAGAATTGATAGGAAATCAGTTGTTATAACAGGTTGTGAGGGTGAATATTCCAGTGGGGATATCTTAACCAGTAACAAGTCTATATGAGGAATTGTTTTCACTAGCTGTAAAGAGATTTCTTCTTGCTCCATGTTTTGTCTCTGCAACTAGAAGTAATGGGAAATTTTCCAAAAAGGCAAAAAAAAATACCTTTTACTTTATCCATTACAAAAAACTTGCCTTTATATAGACTTAGAATATGAAACTTGTCCTGCTTGATCTGGTGCAACGTGGTAATTCCAGGGATGAGGGAGAATGCCTCTGTCATTCTTTCGAAAATTTCCTTGAACTTCCAATGGGTCCGCAAAATTTTGGTGAACCGATTTCACAAAACCATCAGATCGAGGAAATCATTACGATAACTAGAGGTTAATTATCCTCTAGAGCCCCAGGATTGCTGTGGATTCTCAGGGCTGCATTCATTCTTGCAGCCCTGGGAATCCTCCTGTTTGCGATCTCTAGTGCCCGGGGATCCCAGTGGAACTGCAGATGAACTCTCAATGGAGAAACTCCATTGAGAGTTCATCTGCAGTTCCACTGCGATCCCTGGGAATCCTCCTGTTTGGGATCCCCGGCGCCCTAGAGGTTAATGTCCCGGGATCGCAGTGGATTCTCAGGGCTTCAATCATTCTTCAATCCCTGGGAATCCTGTTTGTGATCCCCGGCACTAGAGGTTAAATAGGGACAAGTCTCCCCATTCAAAATCTCTAGTGCTCTCTGATTGGCTGAGGAAAGCAATCCTCAGCCAGAGAGCACTAGAGGTTTTGAGTGGGGAGACTTGTCCCCATTTAACCTCTAGTGCGGGGGATCACACATTGAGCTGATGGCTGCATTCATTGATCAGCACAGCCCGCAATCTTTTTATTTTTTGGGGGAATTTTTTTTTAATTCGATCTCGTTTGGTGAATTTACACTGTCTGTTCTCGCCTACAACTGCGCCACGAGATCGAGTTTTAAAAACTCGCTCGCTCATCCCTAGTTATTTCTTAGATATGTTGAGTGGACAACCTGGCTATTGGGATGTATTTTGGATTACACTGGTACTTTATTTAATGATGTTATGTTCTGCATGAAATTCCTCTTTAGCTGTAAAGTTATCTCTTCCAGTTGTCTGACTATCAATAAAATCTTTTGGGCTGGTTAATGTGTTATAGATATTCCAGGACAGTTAATCATGCATTTTTGATTTTAGTGGACATTCTCAGCATTACTAAACAATTCTGAATACTTATCATAATCATAATAGACATACACGGCATTTAGATTCCACCAGTGAGGATTCTCATCCTGTCTGGGCGAAAGAATTCCTGTGCCTGTCAAAAACAATGATTTAGATGTATATCACTTAAATTGCATTTCTGTGGTCAGAGCCACAATAAAGTGTATCAAAGTATTTATATATTATATTAGAGGGTCTCAGAACTCTTTGCAAAGCTCATGTGCAAATACAACTTTTTAGAGTTGCCAGTTTGTCATAGAAACAATCATTTTTAGGAGGATCAAAATATAAACTTTTTTTAACGAATAGTATTATCCAAGACAAAAAATATTTTTGTTTCTGTTTTCTAATATGTACATTTACTTTTTTTATTTTTAATATTTACATATAAAAGACATTTTCTTTATTTCTTAATTACATAGTTCCTAACATGTAATTAGTTACATTGGGTGATTAGGTTATAATGATACTTTATTGTTTTATTTCCTCCAAAATAGTATCATCTTAGGTGTTCTATAAAGGAAAATATTGGCATATAACACAGTTCTGTGTATAAGTGTTAATGAGACAAAGCCACCTGCAACTGGTGTGCTATCCTTTTAGATATCCCAAAGCATCCTTTTTCATGTTGCAGTTATAGACTTACCTGTCCTAAGGTGGGATTGACCCCTTGGCATTGTTATAGCGTGATCTCCTTCTCATATACATCCGCCTATTTGTCCTTTTCTGGCCCGAATACCTTATCCTAGTCATACTCCCTTCCTTCTTTTTTCCCTTCCCAACATCCTTCCATACCCCTTCCCGCTTCTCTCTTTTCCAACCCAACAGGGCTACATGTTTGTGTGTCTAATCCCCTTGTCTCTCCCCTAGTCCATGAACATATACGGTCTTGAATTTTTCAAATGTGTACCTACCTTTGAATTGCTGTACAAATTTTGTTATTTTACATTAATTGATCTTAGTTGGTTTAAAATTTTGATATTGTACTGTATGATTCACGTGACTTTTGTATACATTTTCTTTTTGTTTGTACATATACTATATATATTGTTATATTTATATTATGTGTTTTATGTGAAAATTAATAAACCTGAAAAATAAGGTGAACAGAGATTTTATTTGCCCCAAAAAAGCCAGATGTATTATGCAGCGCTGTACAATGTCCATAGTCATGTCACTAGCTGTCCGTCAAAGGAGCTCACAATCTAATGTCCTACAATAGTCATGTGATTACCACAGTCTAAGATCAATTTGGTTAGAAGCCAATTAACCTAACCAAAAGCTTTTAGAATGTGGGACAAGGAAAACTCCACGTAGATATCGCCCTGGCTGAGATTCAAACCTGGGACCTAGCACTGCAAAGGCCAAGGTGCTAACCACTGAGCCACCATGCCACCATGCCATCCTGTTAATTACAATTACAATCAAGTCAACTGATACATATGAAAGCTGCAGAATTTGGCCCCGATGTCATGGCATCAAAAACCTTGGTCTTGGTAAAATAAAATATATCTAAATGGATTTAATTTTGCTGCTAAATGCATTTAGCATTAAATGCACATACACTATCTTTGGCTAAAAACTGAAATGGAGTGGCTCAAATATTGCGTACATAATACTATGCTACATAATATTATGCCTGACAAATTTGGTAGTCTATACTAAACTATTCCACTTGGTGCATTCTCTTTGAATTGGTGTTTGAGAACAATGAAAGCAATGACCTGATTTAATAAAGATGCACTTTCATC
>NC_092864.1:73310853-73330200 GCF_032062135.1 Pyxicephalus adspersus | reverse complement strand
TAATAATAATAATAATAATATAAAGATTGAAAACAACCTGTTACGGTCGCATGACTCCCAACGCATTTCGCCTGTTATAGGCTTCTTCAGGGGTATAAATTTGCAGAGATTGTATGATTTGACCCTCTGGCTGCATGAATTACTACATACTCTTTCCTGGCTGTATGGACTAACTACAAGTCTTAGCACAATAGCAGCCCTCTTGCCTGTATAAGATAGGATATCTTTATTCCTTTCCTCCCTCCCCATTTTCTTTAGGATAAATAGATCTATACCTACTTGACTAGATTCTCACAAAACCCCTAGTTAGGGTATATGAAACAAAAAACATATATATGAATATTAAAACTGCACTTAATCTACTAGGACAACAATTAAACAATCTTTTTGCTTTGGGCTTGGACATATCAAACTGCATGCAGCCTGAATACTGTTCCTTTACCCCTCTACCTACACTCCAACCAAACAAATCATACAATCTCTGCAAATTTATACCCCTGAAGAAGCCTATAACAGGCGAAACGCGTTGGAAATCATGCGACTGTAACAGGTCTCCTTCTTACCTTGTTTTCAATCCTTATATGTACTTTGTATGACACTGGAAGTAGTCTTATGTCTAGATTAAAGTATCCAAACCCTGTGACAATAACAGGCATTTTGATATTGAGCTTAAAATAAATAATTTGTACCTTTGATGTATGTACTAATTGTAACTTGAAAAATACAAACTTGATTTATTTTTGCACAAAAACCTCCTGAGCCTGAAACCTCTTTCTTTCCCCCTCTTCCCCTTATACCTATACTATGAGCTCTAAAATATTATTCACCTAAAAAAACAAGCATCTACTTTTATAAAAGTAATAATGTAACCAATTATAGCTTACCTCTCCTGGTCTTTGGCCAGTTTGAGGAACTCATTAACCGTTTGGCACTTTTATATCTGATATCACACGTCTCTTTGCTGTAACAACACCATCCCCCTGTTTATGATGCAAATAAAACAAAAACGTCATAGAATGCAAGGTATGATGGTATGTAAAATGATTTTTACCATATTAGATACATAAATAAATAAAATATAGATATATACTTTTAAATAATACCTATATCTCCTTTTGTCTAAAAGAGGCTCTGCAGCTTTTTATTAACACAACACCACAATTCTTGTGATAATTATAATGGAGACGTGTTCCCATTTACAAACCAGTTTGAGAATTGATATGTAAGACAAACAGATCCTACATTTACTCACAACCGATTCATTTGTTTTAGAAATCCATAAGAAAAGCTTACAAAATATTTGTAATATCATAATTCATTTGATGGTGATTTTTTCTACATGAAAATGTATTTTTCTACAAAACCAGATTTTCTGCAGAAAAAAAGCATCCCTGTATTTTGTTCCACTTGAAAACAGACCTTAAAATACTATCCCCTCTTCCAACTATGCGATATACACTTTCCCAGCAATAGGAACAATTTCTGCATAATAATAAATGTGTTTTGTTAACATAAACCCTATCAAACAATTCAAACAGATCAGATACCATATTGTCCCAACTTTGCTTGAAAAATTAAGTAGAAAAGTATTTTGTTTATTGTTATTGTTGTAAAATACATACAAATAAAGTGTTATAAAAAAAAGTAGATAGGTGTTTTTTACCTTGCCTTCTTATAAAAACAGCAGAAAAATTAAAATAAAAGCTAATCTACATTTGTACAAAATCTAATTTAAAATAGCAAAAATGTCTGCGTTGCCATTTGATCAAAATATGTTTTTCTAACCTAGGAAAGTGAAAATCTATTGAAAATATCTATTGATTTTAATTTCTTCCAGTTTTATATACCATCAATCAACAAGCAGATAAATATATTTTCTATTCACTTACTTTAACCAATCAAATATTAGCTTGTTTATAATTTATTATATCCAGAGCAGTATAGAATCATTTTTGGTAGCTGAGGGATAATGGATTTCCACCTTTCTTTTCCCTTATTAAAAAGTAGTGTTTGAATAAAAACTTGTTGAAAATGACTCACTGCCTCCAATACTCAGGCCTAAGAATGTAAAAAACATTTCTCTAAAGGTTTAGAATCACATTTAAGCTCCTTTGCTTTGCCTTTAAATCCCTACACAGCTCTTGCCTAACTTACCTTTCTGACCTGATAGAAAAATCCCCTCTAGTCGCTCTCTTCACTCCTCCAATGACTTCCTCACTCATAACCTCATCACACGCACGGCTCCAAGACTTTTCTATAGCTGCCCCGACTCTCTGGAATGGTCTTTCTCATCCTATTCAGCTTACTCCTACTTTCTGCTCATTTGAACGAGCACTCAAAACCCAATCTCACCTACCCGTCTTCTTCTGTCTCCTAAAGCCTCACTACTTCCCTTTACTCCATATCTCGCCTCCTATTGTGTGATACTTCCTCCACCTCCTAGATTGTAAGCTCTTCGGGGTAGGGTCCTCTGCTCCTCCTGTGTCTGTATCTGTTATTTGCAACCCCTATTTATTGTACAGCGCTGGGTAATATGTTGGCGCTATATAAATCCTGTTTATTAATAACAATAATTAGGTATACCATGCAACACCAACTGGGCAGATCTAAACCATGCTAGGATTAAATTAGTGGGTGGGCATCTCAAGAGACAGACATATGTAGATGGGATTATTTTATATTTCTTGCACCATAAGACCCTAGAATTATGATAAGTAATTTTTTTTTTTAATTCATTTTAGTAATAAATTACTTTTTATAACTGCACAATTTTTTATTCCCGCCTACAGAATATTTTACTTGCCCTTTCAATAAGTACCTTCCAGAAATATAATCCACCGTTTGTTTGCTTTGGCCTCTCGTATGTAGTACCTACAAGTAAGCAAAAAACAGCCATGAGAACCACATAGGTGTACTATTTTGTGTATTTGTTCTGTAGATACTCTTACCCTGCTGTCGTGCCATCATTACAAGTCACATGTGTGTTCTTTAGCAGATAAAGTTTCATATCTTCAGGGGATTTGTGCTCACGTGAAGGCATCAACATGGGACTTTTTGTTGAGGTTGTTGGATGTTCCAATATAGAAATGTTAGATGAGGTTATGGATTGCACAGACAGGGGGTATTCCTCAATGCCTGACTGAGAAATGTCTCTATCTTGAGATAAACCCGTCCTTAGATGTTTATTGGTTCTCTTGCCCTGAGACTTCACTTGGTTGAAGAAAAGTAAAATCATGAAGGACTCTATGAGCTTCATAGCTGGCTGTAGTTGACCATATATCAGTATCTTTTCTCAGGAATTTCAGCATAAAGCACCAATTGTCCTGTGAAGAGAAAACGTAGTTGTGTATGAAGTGGCTCGGTTGTAGTTTTTAACAAATATGGCATCAATAGTAGTTTTTAGTTGTAATTTTCACTATTGGTGTTTCATAGTTGTTATATTTAGGCTGGAGAAGATACACTTCATTAGTGAACCTGAGTGATCCAGGTTCTGGTCCAAGATTCAAAACATTTGCTAGCACATAACAAATGACTTTTAAGAATTCCATTCCAGATTTTCTCGATAACCCAAGTTCACTGATGAAAGTGTATCTTCTCCAGCCTTGTAGAGGTTTAATAAATCGGGTCCTATGTGTCTTAAAGGCTGATTACAATAACAAAAAATCGTATTCTATTAGCTTTTAGCTCTTAATACATGTAATGTGTATATTTCACAAATTTATCTTGTTCAACACATTTACCTGCAGACCATTCCTTTCATAAAACTATATTAGTGCCTGCAGTGATTTCATCTTTTATTTACTTTGTTTATCTATTCTGCTGCATTAACTGCGTATCCATTCTAGCACAATTATGGCTTCACCCAACTCATTGTGTGTAAATGTTAAAGGGAATTAATATAATTATTATTGTCATAAACGTAATAATCATACGTGTGTTTCTTGATTATATTATACTGTTTTTGATACAAAAGATGTTAAGATCTTGCCATTAACTTATGTACCCTACCTGATAACCTCATAAGTCATTTTGGGCTGAATGTTGTTCAAAAGACTCTCAAAACTGTGGTCTGCAATCAACGTTTTTTATTAATAATATTTGTTTTATTCCTCATTCTTTACTAACAGAGCTTAACTTCTGATATAGCGAACAGGGAGCATTAACAACATTTGTTCTTGTTTTGGAGAAAAGGGGGAACTAAAGGAATTTAAATGCAATCAGTTTGCATATCTGAGTACATTTCCATAAGGTTGAGATAATTGTACATCATATCAATAACTTTAAAAAAAAAAAATTCTTTAATAAAAAATTAAAAACAAGTCATTACACATGCTGGATCTTTGCTATTTATTGTGCCTAAATATGGGATTGTTCCTATTGCACTATTGCTCTGTTATTATTGTCTATACAAGAGATCTATGTGACACTATCTGATGTATCTATTATCCCGTTTGCTGTGTTTTTGTTTCTGTATATGTTTCTTTGTTTGTTTGTTTTTTTCCTACCTTTGTTTATGAAAAAATATTTAATAAAAGCTCAGTTTCACAAAAAAAAAAAAAAAACAATTACAAAAAAGCCATGCAAATCACACATGAATGAAACATCCTCAACGCGTTTTGTGGATCTGGTCCACTTCTTCAGGAGAAAAATGATTATCCATAAATATGAAAAGTCTCCCCTCGTATAGTTGGGCAGGAGGATATATAGAGAGGCTAATTTTGTGTCCAGGTTGGATTTGAATGCCAAACAATTAAACCTGAATAATGTCCAAAGGCTGGATTTACAAGGTTAAAATGCCAATCAAATACTCTTGTTTGGTATTTCTGTGCCAGCTTTCCCCTTATCAAATCAGCTTCAAAAGTCCTCACTTGTCTGTGTTTGAATGGAGATGCCATCCATCTCCACATTTGCTATTGACTGAGCCACCATTTTCAAGACTATTATATCTACAAAAGTTACAAAAGTTAATTATTTTCAATGACTATGTTGACCTAACTGGCAATGATGCAGACCTGCTGTTACCAAAAGAAATAAATGATGGGTAACAATTGTCGTGCAAGATCACTGGAGAGAAAATGAGAAGTGTACTGAAAAACTTTGCTCTATATCATATAACAGTTATTAAAAAAGAAAATGTTAATGTTCTGGTTTCCTAAAATGTTAACACTGTCATTTATGTTTTGTGGCCCTTTAAGATCTAACCAAAAAGGTGAATGAACTTACCTCTTGTTTGTGGATCCACTGGAGCTCTGAGGACAGACGTGTCAGACCAGAGTCCCAATCAGAAAGAAAACATTTCCTCTGTGGATGTGGTGCACATATACTGTGTTTTGGATGGCAGCTGGATGACTCATTGATCTGTAAAGGGGATTACAAGCCTAGTCCCCTCACATCCCTGAAATGCAGGACATCCACAGACATCAAAGAGAGATGCTTTGCCAAGGTTAAACTGCTTAACACCGTCATTGCTGTGAAACAAAGAATGTGCCCGAGTCTCCCCCCAAAGACTGAAGAAGTTTGTTACCATTTAACAGGAAGTAAAAGTTGCATATCTAAAGTTTTGCTTGTCATTATTTGTCATTGTATTTGTATGGGGCACACATGTCAAACTGGATAAAGTATCCCAGAATAGTATATCCAAACTTGGTCTGATTTTACAACTAAGATCAAGATTGAAAGCACTCCCGTAGCTTTCCCGAATCCATCTTGGATTATTTTCAAAGTGCCCCAGATGTCCTAAAATCCAGGGTGCTCTGTTCTGCCAATATAACCGATAGCCGGTCTGCTCCTGATACCCCCTCCCCACATTAACTTCTGGGGAAACTCATCTAAGTTGGTACTAAAAAGAAAGCAGGGGCAATTGAAGATGAGCTAGTTGTCAATGACAGAAGCCAATATTTACATATTATTACACAGTAATTATATACCGCCATCATATTATGCAGCGCTGTACAAAGTCCATAGTCATGTCACTTGCTGTCCCTCAAAGGAGCTCACAATCTAATGTCCCTACCTCTATCAAATGACATTACAGTCTAAGGGCAATTTTAGGGGGAAGCCAATTAACCTAACTGCATGTTTTTGGAGTGTGGGAGGAAACCCACGCAGACACAGTGAGACCCTGCAAACTCCATGCAGATATTGTCCTGGCGGAGATTCAAACCTGGGACCTAGCCCTGCAAAAACCAGAGCATTAACCTCTTGAGTCACAGTGCTGCCCACTTAACAGATGAACACAGGTTTTAGGGTTCCAGAGGCACACTGGACCTATTTTAGGATGTGAACCAATACCTGATGGTACCTTCTCTGCAGACATGTGGCTCCTGCAGTGGCTACACAGAGGAAATAGACATTTACTGTAAACAAAAGCTGCCTTAATATGGTCACATGTAGCTACAATAGTTACAATAATATGGTGACATGTAGCTAAAATAGGTACATTAATATGGTGATATGTAGCTAAAATAGTTACATTAATATCGTGATATGTAGCTACAATAGTTACATTAATATCGTGATATGTAGCTACAATAGTTACATTAATATCGTGATATGTAGCTAAAATAGGTACATTAATATCATGACATGTAGCTACAATAGGTACATTAATATCATGATATGTAGCTACAATAGTTACATTAATATCGTGATATGAAGCTAAAATAGTTACATTAATATGGTGAAATTAATGTGGTGATATTATTGGTATGTAATATAGAGGTACATTTGAAAAGTGCCCAAATACTAAGGCCTAATCTGACATACCTGCAACAAATATATTCTAACAGTTAGTTTAATTAATTTATAATTAATTGTAATCGAAAAAATATTTTTTACTCTTAATCAGCTTGTAACTTTAGGTAAAATAACATAATTATGTTAGGAGAGCTTAGTTACAAATCATCTGGCAGGTAAATCAGTTTGTAATTATGTACTGTATTTGAGCTATGTATTTAGCTGTCCGGAGTTCAGTTTTAGGACCATCGTAGTACATGGGACAGAAATACCAAAAGCCTATTCCTTTTTGGCGTATCTGAGACATTTGATATGCTCACAGATGATGAACTAGTCAATGCCCAGCAAGTAGTTTGGATGAGAAGTTTTCAGTGGATTATCCTTTAATAGGTATTAGGTATAGGTATATTTCTGTAAATCAAGACTATTTATAGGGATTTTCAAATCTCAACAGTTACTGGTTGCTAAATACAGTGGTACTTCGGTATAAGTCCGCTTTGGAATAAGTCCAACTTGGTATAAGTCTTGTTTGGACACAAAACTTTTTGCTTGGTATACAACCTTTGCTTGGTATACATCCTTTGTGCTAGAACTTGTATGGGTCAAAATGAGTCATAACACCGCACGCTACCCTTATTTACCTCTCGAGACAAAGCCACGACTGCCCACAAGCGTCAGTACGCCAGTTGCCACCATTCAGTGAACAACCCGCGCTATAACTCTCTGTGATTTACATAACATCTCCTCCTCCTCCCTTCTCAGCACCATCCTAATAGGCACTCCTCTCTTCTCAGCAAGTGAGGGTTCATTTTCAATTTTTTCATCTAATTGCTTTTGTATTTATGTATTTTAGTATTAAGCAGTGTTTAATTCATTTTATACAACATCATCAATGTATGATATGCCAATAACAATAACATTTTTTTTTTTTATGGGAACGGATTAATCATTTTCCTTTTATTTCTTATGAGAAAAATTTGTTTAGTTTTTGCATTTGTTTGGTAAATCCAAGGATCTGGAATGGATCAAGGACTTATACCAAGGTACCACTGTAGTACCTTTTTAACTATCTTACCCGTTAGGAAAACCTCAGAAAAAGGACTCTATAACTCTATATCTATAGGTACAAGTTTGTACTTTACATTGTATTAAGGTTTATGTGTGTTTGTTGGATGAGTAAACTTGTGTTCTATTTTACAAAAGCCAGTGTCTAGTTCATTGTGGCCATGTGCACCATTTGGCATTTCAAGCTATGCACACCATAGCATTTCTCTCTTTAGCATATCCAGGGGTGCTCCTTATCATTTACAATCCTTGAAAGTTTTGAAAGACTAGGATTTTACAGTGTGGCCACTTATAAAAGGGACTTATTTCTCATTTTTATGTCTCTTGTGTATGGTAATGACTGTTGTATAGTAGTTGAATAATAATAAAGCAAAACTTAGATTTGAGAGATCAATACATTTGTGAGACTAAATTCAGAGTATTAGTTTCAGAACAGCTGCAGTGGAGAATTGTCGGACGTTAGCAAATGGTTCAGTTGATGTTTTAACAATGGGATTGGCTTTGTGATCCTGGTAACACTGGAAGAATGTCATTTTTGGCAGCATTTAAAACACATAGGTCAACATATATGAAGCTGAGAAAAGCCAACAGAGGCTTAGGATGGCTTTGAAAATATAACTCATGACATATGTCCTCTACTTCTACATGGTTGTTCAAGAGTTCACAGCTTCACTGAATAATACACATTGTTCAATAAAGTATGAAAATAGAGCAAGTTTAGGAAAGTGTAATATCAGTTTTAGTGTATGCAGTTAAGCAAACATTGCATCGATGTCTGATGGTCCACTAACTTCACCTTTATTTGGAGATCACAGTGTTGGGTCTACTAGGCTTTTCACATGCTTAAAGATTGGCCTACAGCTACAAATTAGATGTTTCTCTTATTATATATAAGAATATAGGACCAAAGTGTGAAACTTTGGAAAACTTGGCCAACTTTTCCACAGTATCAGAATTGGGCCAGTTGGATAACACATTTACTATATAACAAGGGTATAAGTAAGTAGAATAGTTGGATAAAAATATACTATATCACATGATATTACTAAGTTGGGAAGTTAACTGTCTGAAAAACCCTGCCACTTTGGCCCTGATTTTTTAAAGCTCTCTAAGGCTGGAGAGAATACACTTTCATCAGTGAAGCTGGGTGATCCAGCAAACCTGGAATGGATTTCCTAAAAGTCATTAGCTATTTGTTAGCAAATGTTCTCAGGTTTGCTGGATCATCCAACTTCATGAATGTTCTCCCCAGAATGTTCTCTTTAATAAATCCGGACCTTTGTCCCCTTTGGGCAGATTTGTAAAGATTATTTAAAGCCCATTCCCAAATGACTAAAGCCGCATACACACTTGCAATTATAGTAGTTGGAAAGGATCTTTCACAATCCTTTCCAACGACTAAGCACTCCACGATGCATGAACGATGCTGTACATACATCACCATTCTGCTCTATGGGAAGGGGAAGAAAAGGCGGAGCGGCACCCTGCTGCACGCTTCCCCCCCTCACCTGCATTACGATCGTTCGTCGTTCACCATCCGTGGATCCACCAGGACGGTCTTTCAGACGATGAACAACTCACGCTGTACACACTTCAGATTCTCGTCCGATATCGGCTCTGAGCCGATTATCGGGCGAGAACCATTGGAAGTGTGTATGTGGCTTTACACTTACCTTCTCAGAGCTCCCCCACAGCCCCGTTGTGTATTGAGTAGAAGGTGGCAAAAGGGTAAGCTTTAAAAAGACCTTGTCACGTTGTTTTGAAAGGACAAGGTGGTAGATCAATTTTCAGTAGGTAAATTAGGTTACATGCAAAATTTTAATGCTTGAGTTGAGCATAAATAATTAGAAACAATGTATTTTACTTAAAATTGTACTACTAGTTTTATTGTAATATCCAAAGTTTTACTACATTAAACAGTCATTTTATTTACTAAGAATAGTTTAGAAATCTAGATGTTTGGGGTGTTGACAATAAGCAATCACAATGCAATACTTGGAGTTTAAGCACTCTTTTCAGAATATTTTATTGTTGAATATGTTTATACATTCACATAAAACTGAGATATGTTTTAGTGACTTTTAGGCTACTTTTGTACAAAATTATTTTTATTCTGCGCCAATTTGATATTTTTGTTCAATTTCTGTTGCTATACAGAGGTGCAAGTTCTCTTGGCCCCCCAAAAAAACATTTTGGCTGTAGTTGTTGTTGTTAAACAATAAATTGTGGACTCTTTAGAAAGTGGTTTGTCTATATTTGTTTGTTGGAGTCTTGCCTGTGAGATTAAGTTAGAGAGACATTGATGTAAGTAGGTTCACCAAAGCCATTCCACTGTCAGGATTGTACAACTTTGAGATTTCAGTCTCAACGTGATGTTTTGGTAAATATGGTAGTATAAAAGTGAAAAGCAAGAGAGGTTTGCAATCTTATATGGACTTTTCCTGAAAGACATACCAGGTGTGTCTAACTGAGTAGAAGTGCTAGAATAGACCACAACAGAAGTATTGTACTTCCATAATTTGGGCGAGTTTTATAGGATAATATGTACAAAGATAGACATAGAGAAGTATTTATATATATATATCTGATCACAAAAACAATAAACAATATTCTTAAACAATTGTAGTGGTCACAAAATTCTTTCCCAACTCAAAGTATATGTAAAGTCAAAATGTTTAAAGAAAATTTTGGAAAGAGTTGAGAAGGTTTTTTTTTAATTGCTTGTCATTTTTGTCCCATTTCAGTATACCTTCTGTCTAAAGTTACAGAAAAGAGAGTTGTCACCAGAATAAGTGTCTTTACACAATAAAAGGTTGTGTTTAAAGTTTTTTTTCTGCTCAATGATTTATATTGAGGTTTTGGAAGTTTTTTTGACAAAAAAAGAAAAGGGATAGAGGGTAATGAAAGAAATTATTAAATATGTACTATAACAAATGGTTTTACAAAGAGAGAAAAATACATAGTCCACATAAGGTAAATAGAATATTACAACAAAAACTAAGGGCAGTGTAAACATAATCATAGTAAAAAATACATACTGAGTTGCGGTTGGGGATAAGAACATTGCAAGCATATGACCAGTACTGAACAATTAAACATACTCAACATCATGTAGTTATCTAGCTAGGGGCTACAATTAAAGAATAGTAAGGCACTATGAAAAAAGTCAAATAAATTGGGAGTCTGCATTATTCTTTATTGGTGTGTACCTGTGTGGGCAAGCTTAGCATTGGAAACAGTGAGAAGAGCCCCCTGGAACAAATTTAGAAGGCAGTTAGAGGTCATGCACCATCTATAAAGCCATCTATATAACCATGTTTACATGTTCTCCTGTGCCAAAGTGTTGGGAAGGCATTTTGCCACGGAGAACTGTACCATGGTCCATTCCTCTAAATCCAAGGATTCACCACAGCATCCCATTTCACCACATATGGGAGCTTGTGGACCTTAGCTAAGACCAGGGTGGTGTACAGTAGTGAAATAAGGTCGGGGTCGGGCTACAGGGGGCTGCAGAGGTCGGATTACAGGTGTAAAGGTTTTGAAGTACAATTTGTGAAGTAGATATTGGAGGAAATCTAATTTGCAGATATCAGAAATGTTTGGTGGAGGGTAAAGACCGATGCTCTTGTAGATAATCAAAGGACAAAGAATTTAACACCTGCAAAGTTAAAAAGGGCATGAGCATGTCACAGAGACTTTGAGGCCCACCAGCTAAAAGCTAAGGGTTTCTGAAATGCTGGAGGGAAGAGTGGGGATTACAGCACAGCATATTGAGGTAAATAGGGAGAAGTTGGCCCTGATGAGAACTTTACCCTATCCTATTAGCTAAATGAATGGGACAAGGTTGGATCCTCTATCAAGGGGCGCTTTGGCATGGGGATCCATATAGGAATTTTCATCGTCATTTAGGGGCATACCGAGCTGTTAATATGAGCCCAAGTTGGGGTATCACTTTCTAGATGAAATGTAGCGAAGGGAGCTAATTGGCAGCCAAGTAGTATCTACTAAGGTTGGGTATGGACATACGACCATAGGTTTTTGGGTAAATAAATGACTTTGGGACAATAAGAAGTCTAAGATTCTATTTTGTTCAAAGTGAAGAATATGCCTGGGAACTGGAATTGGCAGGGTACGAATTAAATATAACAGTTTAGGGAGGTATGACATCTTAAGGGCATGGATTCCACCAATCCAGGAGATAGGGTAGGAACGCCAATTTGTAAGTATTTTTGACAGCTCTTTAAAAAGAGGAAGGTAGTTGGCCTGTTAAAGGAAAGCTATCTTATATGAATATATATAATTTCCTAAAGAGGGTATAGTGGTGGGCCGTTTGAAACCATATATCAGTTTTAGGAACAGTTATATTCAATGCTTTAGACTTGAAATTGTTCACATGTAAGCCAGAAAAACTTGTGAAGGAGAAAAGAGTGGAGCACAGATTAGGTTGAGATATCAAAGGTGACATGATGGGTAATATTATTAATCAGTATTTATATACCACCGACATATTACGCAGTGCTTCACACAGTACGTAGTCTTGTCGCTAACTATCCCTCAAAGGGAGCTCACAATCTAATGTCCACATTCTTTACATATTTACTTTCTGTATACACTTAAAGGATACATTAACGCAACATTTTTACTTTGTCGATCTCACGCATGCTCAGTTGCTCTCTTTTATTTTCCCCTTCACAGTGGCACTAGATTACCCGATCCCGCAACTGCGGAGTGGGAGATCAGGTGATGAAGAAAGAAGACCGAAAAAGAAGACGGAAGAGAAGACAAAAGATAGGGGCACCCGGTGCCGGGACGAAGAGGAATTCCAGGACAATGTGGGACCGGATCAAGGAAAGGACCAGCGCTATCGAAAGATATACGGGATAAAAGGTAATTTGTTTGTTTTTAGGTAAGTTCCGCTTTAAACAAACTTGGTAGAAGATGATGGACTTGTTGGAGAGTTTGGGGCTGGTATTAGAAAGTCAGTAGGTATTAAGGGAGGTTTGCACAGAACTTTTCTTTTTCTCATAAAAAACCCTGTAGCATCTCAGGTCTTCAGTAACTGTACAGTAAACTTTGGTGAACCTCTCTGTATCAGGATCTTGCTTCTCTAAGTTTGCCATTTCTGTTCCTATAAGTATGATTCATAGTACTAATATTTATATTACAGTGGTCTCTGTGAACATGCGCACCCCTAGAAGGCAGCGCTTATCTAGTAGCAGGAGATTTTCTGATGAACACAGATTATACAGCCTCCATTTGTATCATGAGTTGTATGTAAGTCGGATGTTTGTAACTTGGGGACTGCCTGTATTGCACATCTTTAAATTGAGAACAAAAAACAAATATCTTTAGGTTTAATCATGTCACAGTCATAGACAACTGCTAATGAACACACGTGAAACGCGTAGAGACACTGTTAGATATTCCATGTCTATTGTTGTAACTAATATAACAAATACAGTGTTTGCCTTGTTTGTTTTTAATATTCAACAAAAAAAACAATATTTTTGTATGTTTTTAAGAAATTGTAGTGATGACAATCATGTGATCTGATGCTGCCAAAAAAAGTCCCACTTGGGGTTTGTGATTTTTTTCTCTATTGAAAATAATGTTTGAAATTGCAACATGTTAAAGCTTAAATGAGCCTATTGTGATTGGCTGTACATTTATCAGCATTCCTTTGCATTTGTATCTCTCTTTATTTCTGCATATGATATGGTTAAAACGGCCAGTTTCCTTTATTATTTTCTTTTTGCTGAGAACAAACACTAATCAACTTGTAGCAATGTCAATGCCATTTGCAGAAGTTCACCAGCATCTGTGTGACTGTCTCAAAGCCATTAATTCTTCCTTGGCTTAGAAGATCTTGACAGAATGCAGCTGCTGGCATTTACTAGGAGTACTTAAAACTAACTAATGAATTGAAACCTCCAGTCTCAATCACAGCATGAGGAAAGCTTGCCAAATCATTAGATCATACCCTTACCCTCACCACACACCCATAAAGGTCAAGTCATAAAATGTAAACACCTTCTGAATATTGAACTATTTATCCTGCATATTTCGGGGCTCATCTGAACATAAAACCTAAAAATAACTTTAGCAAACACCCTTTTCACATCTTCTTGTATGCAAACAGACTAAATTACATTTTTACTGATTTGTATACCTATAAGTGCATTTGTACAATGCCGGCACTCTTTTTTAGTGCTTCAGCTGCCTTCATCACAATTATAAAAGTTAAGAGCAGTTTATATGTAAAACAGGACAAAAAATATCCTCTATCTGCTTTCAGCTGTCAAAACCTCTAAGGCAGGGGTGTCAAACTCAAAAATGAAAAACATAGACCAAGTTGGGGGCCAAACTTGAAATTTATTGAAAAATTTGAGGAAGTTTACTACTTCATCCAAAACTAACACAAACAAATCCCTCTACACACACTTTAGGGTTGAAAAGTCTAATTTCTATCAATCTATGCAGGCTGTGTGTTCATCCTCTCACATCACAAGTTTGTCTGACACTAAATATTATACTATGCAGTCTCTAATGGATTGAAACAAACACAATGCCCCTGGTAGTCAGGCACCATGTGATCATTGCCTAGGCATTGTGTCACATGATGGGTGTACAGGAATAATGTCTATGTATTGCATGTATTGAAAATGATGATGTGAGGAGGTAACGTTGGCCAGATGTAGTTCACTTTTGGAATTCTTTGGTGGGCTAAAAAAAGGACCTTGAGGGCCAGATTTGGCCCGCGGGACAGAGTTTGACACCCCTGCTCTAAGGGGTCTATTTATAAAGCAGTAAATCTGACATTAACCAAACAGTCTCTTGTAGAAATAGCCGTATGTTTATATATCTGTCTATAGCTGTATGTGTTTTCAATGGAAATGGTTGATTCTCCACCAGAGAATGTTTAGTAAAAGTTAGATGCACTGCTATCAATAGACTTCTTAGGGCAACTTTAGCCCTGCCTCGGGATCTAGCAATTCCACATGGCTCTCGGGAGTTGGCAGGGTGCCGTTAGGTCACTCACATCACAAATCAGGATTTTAAAGAACCGGTGTCCTTTTGGCAGTAGTGAGCAGAACTGTTTCGCTCACTGCCATCCCCATTCAATTTCTATGGAGCTGCTGCAGCGAGAAGCTACATGTACAGTGACATCCCAATCTTCTTGTGGCTCATCACAAAGATATGATAATAGGAGTCATGCTTGTTGGAAGTAAGGAACATTTACATTTGTTTAGTGGTTTATTAGAATTATTCTTTGCATTGATAGGGGACCCAGAGCAGAGAATTTTTGACTCCTAAACGGGAGCTTATTAACCCCCCTAGCGGTATTCCCGAGTGTGACTTGGGGTGGATTTTCCAGGCCATAAGTGGTAATCCCGAGTCACACTCGGGGTCGCTTTAAACTTAAATAAAAACCACTTACCTTGCTCTGTCGCTGTCCCCCGGCATCCTGCCGGTCCTGGGAACGTCTTACTCTTCCAATCCCCAGCCGCAAAGTGCAGAGATGATCTCAGGGGTTTCCCAGTAACGGTGCACGCTTCGGTGCGGGCAGAAGGATCGGCGGGAAATTCAAAAAATGTTGTATTAGATTTATTCCAAAATAGCTGTATTGAGTCCAATACAAGGACATTTTCATATAGTATATATATAAAAATATATTTATATATAAATATAATATATATATTATACAAGCTACTGTACAGTTTTATTACATGTTTAATTTGGACAGAATTAGGACAGAATTAGAATGCTAGGGGGGGTTAATCATTAAAGCTGTAAAGTAAACTGGTTCACATCTGTGCAACAGCCCATTACAACAATGTGAGTATTAACTGACTTTTGGAGAACATGGACAATACAAGATATAACATTATTTTATTCAATTCAACTCAACAACAGCCCTGCAACAAATTTTCCCATAATGTAATTATCTATATAAAATCTCATTTAGATTTACTAAAAACTATGTACTCTATGGACCTACATAGATAAATCCTTCAATTATGCTCCAGTTAGGCAAACTCTTTTGCTAAAAATTCTTACTGTAGCATGTGTGTGGTCACCTTTACCTCACCCATGCATACTGGAAGCATATACAAAGGTGGCTCAGGGGTTAGCACTCTGGCTTTTGCAGCACTAGGTCCTAGGTTCGAATCCCAGCCAGGACACTATCTGCATGGAGTTTGTAGGTTCTCCCTGTGTCTGCGTGGGTTTCCTCCCACATCCCAAAAACATGCAGTTAGGTTAATTGTCTTCCCACTAAAATTTAGCTTAGACTAAGACATTAATGAAATATGACTATAGTAGGGACATTAGATTGTGAGCTCCTTTGAGGGACAGTGAGTGACATGACTTTGTACAGTGCTGCGTAATATGATGGCGCTATATAAATACTGTGTAATATTAATGCTTAACATAAAAAAATAGAGCAAGGTTTCCAGCATTCTAGCCTATACAATGCTCAACTGAGCTAACCACTAGCACATATAGTGGGATAGCACAATGTACAGTAGCAGTTATGGTTATACCATCATCCCAGAAGATATTCATTACATCCAGTAGTCTCTGTACCCGGCACGTTTCACCGTATGGCTTCCTCAGGGAAGCATAAAGACTTCAAAAAATAGTCAAAGTAACAGTAAAATTGTTGTTTGTTTTTACTGTTACTTTGACTATTTTTTGAACATTACTATAACTAATTATGTGTGTGAAACATGTTTAGCTCAGTCTCTTCTCTCCGCTGAGGAAGCCATATGGCGAAACGCATCAGTTACAAAGACTATCCTATGAAATGAATATTTTCTAAAATGATGATATAACCATAACTGCTACTGTACATCATGCTATCTCCTTATAAGTACTGATGGTTGACTCAGTTGAGCCTTGTATAGCCTAGCATGCTTTATACTTAAATTAGGTAAACTATTTTTGTTGCCATAAAAAAAAAAGACAGCTTTCCCTCTTTCATGCTATCCACATACAAGCTTGGCAACCGTTAATTGTAACAAATGAAGGTTCCGTTTGGGTTTTCTCATTACTTCTTTAGAATAAAGTTTTGCCATCAGATGTATTTTATAGTTGAGAGATCCATTTCTTGTATTATTACATATCATCACCTTTTTTTTTAATTTTTAACAAATACTTAATGACAAAGAGTGAAATGAAAAAAATATCTGCAGAAAAGAAAATCCATCTAAATCCATTTATTCATATGAAATGATAACAGTGCTCCTCACATACAAAGGAACATTGCCTTGTCATTTTTTCAGAAGTTCTGACTGATGGCATCTGCTGTAATAGATACTTTCACATCAAAGTGCTTTCTGCAAATCTTCTTCGTGATCCAGGTAATCTTCAACTTAAACCGTGAATGTGCTTGATGCTTGGCAGCTTGGTCACTATTATTGTAAACAAGTGCACAGACAGCTGCTACATTCTTCAGCTATTATAATGATCACATCAAGGGCTTTCTATTTTTACCAGATCACAGCCAGTCTGTAAAGTGTCCATGTGAAGGCTAATTCCAATACTGTAACAAGTGGAGCAGCCCGGCCCTGACATGGATGTGGCCTGTAAACGTAGCCGACTCGGTGAAGCTGTCATCGCTATGTTAATCTGACTTTCAACTCCGATATTAGGCTTTTCACCTCTACTGGATGGCAGCAGAGTATGTTAAATGCTTTTCATTGTAAAATCCACTACAAAGTGTTAACTGCTGTATTGGTCATGAAGATAAACAAACAGATTGGAGGTGGCGATATCTTTAAATGGACGCGGTGAAACTTTATTGATCTCAGAAATGCTTTGAGCAAGATATCTAAAGGTGTTGTGATATCTTGTGTAGAATAAAGTAGTTGTCTTCCTGCACAGAATTACAGAGGCAAATTTCCCTACAGTACATGTGAATCTAGGCACATTTGGAAAGACATAGCTACCCAAAATGTATTTGTATGCTGTATCTTGAAAAGTAAATAAATTCAATATTTTGGAGGGGTATAGGTATGATAGTCAGGTGTCTACACTTTTGTATCCCCGTTATGTACAGGTAACTTGTTGCAACAGTTACATCATTATGTTCAGGTGAAAAGTGATATATCAAATATTTCATTTCTTTTTTGGGTACATTATAAAACAAATGTTTAATAAGATGCTTATTATAGCAAAGTGGTCTTAGTAGAAAACTGGGCACATGTAAAATTAAATATCACTACTAGGCTTTGTTCACACTGGCTTTACTTTTAGTTATTAGAGAACACTTACATCATGTTTGCATGGTATTTTTGCCTTAGATGTTTGACACACATCCCATTGACTTTCATTGGTCAGTTTTCTGTTGGTATAAAAAAGATGAGAATAAAAACCAGTGACTTAGCAATATAATAGTGAGCTGTAATAGAGATGCTGATGCTCCTCTGAGGAGTATATATTGCAGACAAGTATCCCAGCATGTTTGCTGGGGTGAAATCTCATTAATACAACATGCTCTATTCAGGTAAATTCAGTACTGGAGGCACTCAAACCAAGGAGTGGCACTTACATTTTAGGATAGTATATATAGGATTATAGCAGTTAATGAGACCTGGATTTCCAAAGCAGAAGACATGCTGGTCAGCAGTGTATTGGGGACATGGGGGTCAGCAGTGTATTATTTGGAAGTCATTGAGCTAGATTATGTCTCCATATGAGGAATATATTCATCTAAATGTCCTGGTCCCATGACTCTGGAAGTACCATCATTCCCGTTGACAATAACCTAGCGTCTCCTATGACTCTATGCTTCAGGACATCTTTGGGCATAGCTGGATTTGATCACCAATTTGGTTTCTGGATATTTGTACTTGCATGTTATTCTACTATCAAAAAAATCCTGAAGAAACTGTTGTATCTGCGAAACGTGTCGAGACAATGTTTGATAGTATTTTATATATTGTGTGATGCCTGAGGCCTTTTGTTTGGGCCTTATGATTTTATTAATGTACATGGAATAATAATGAACCTAACAATTTTTTTTTTGACTGATTTACTTGCCAGTAATTCCCTGCTAAGGTACACCAGTACTCTTCTGTTCTGCGTTGTTTTTTTTTCGGGATATGGCATCTTTTTCATATCTTGGATTTGTTTTGGGGAAAACCTTTATAGAGTTTATTAGTTTCCAAAGCATAAAGCAGGATGTATGGTGAATGGAGGCAAATGAGATCTAATTCAGGAAATGTAGTGGCAGCAAATGTGCTAAACTGCAATGAATGAACTGAGATTTAAACAATCATTTTCTAGGAATCTTTTTATGATTAACTAATGAAACCGACATGTGCATGTATTTTAGAGATACTTTCTACATAACTCAGAGCAACAAGACCTGAAGACAAGACTTTGTGCAGCCTCAACCAGGGATTCCTTCAGAGTTGTGTAGGGGTTCCTTGAGCTGTCAGTGATTGATCTGCTATTTGACTGCGCCTGCAAAGTTCCAGGGTAAACATCACAGTGCCAAAATACCAATGATCTTTTTAAATGCCTGTAAGATTAAGATTACCA
>NC_092864.1:73286258-73310804 GCF_032062135.1 Pyxicephalus adspersus | reverse complement strand
TTTAAAGTCGGTCATGATGGAACATTTTCTCTTATATATATGGGCTGTATTTTTCCAGTGATCCTAGATTAATTTCTTTTAGAAGGGGTCCCAGAGTCTTGAAAATTTTTTTATAGGGCCTACTGGTGTAAACATTTTCTGAAAGGTTGCTGTTGATGATTTATCGCCAAATTAAGACTGCTTTCCACAAACTATGACTATCCCAAGGTGCTGAAATCAACACATTTTTACTGCAATTTGTATTTATAAATACCCCATATCAGGTGCTTACCAACTAAATGAAGGGCAGTAGGACACAATGAAAACAAATTTCACACGTCTTTGAAAAAGAGCTCTCCTAAAGCACCAAACACATCAGAATTGTATCCTGCTGGCATTTAGTTAAAGCAGAACTAAACCAAAAATAAAAAACACACCTTTAATCCCACAGATATCCGTCAGGTTTCTTTGTTTGGGTCCCGCGTCATCCCGGTATCTGTCTTTCAGCTGGACTGGCACCGACATCTTCTCTCTTCTTCCGCGTTCTTCTTCCTATGTCACTGATCTCACACTGCCCAGGTGCAAGATCAGGTGACGTAGATGGGAAAAAAGACTGACGGTCAAACTGTGCATGCGCGAGATCAGCAATTTTTTTTCTTCCATTATTGATAGGGTTCCTTCTGTGCATGCCAATATCAGGACATGCGCAGGAGCAGTCAAATGCCTCCCAGGATGCATGGCGTAGGAATCTTGTGAGGCTTTGCGCTCGCTTCGGTGATCAAGACAGAAAGGGGAGCTGCGTCACCTTTAAAAAAAAAAAAAAAATAATAAAATGTTTCCTTTACATATAAGGGCTGTCTACCCTTTTATGTAAAGTGAAAATGTTGAGTTTAGGTACGCTTTAGAAAGGAAAAGTTAGCAGCATTAGGGTTTGCCATTTTTCTTTTACAGTTTGTCACATTAATCTACATCACCTATTTTTTGTACAATCATAATTTGACATAAATAAAGTGCTGAAGAGGTTTTGTTACTGAATCTTTATCTAAGGAGAAATCCAAACATCAGTTAATATTACTTAGGGGGCAATATTTAGTGCACCAATTGTTTGACTTAGTCTTTCACCTAAACTGAGCAGCAGAAAAAAGCTGCCAAGACAATTGCTTGTGTGCTTTATAAGCCTAAAACAGCAGGAAACTATTTGTAAACATACTTGGTATATGGCGTTTCCGTATCACAGAGAACATTCTAGGAACTCAAATCCCAAGGAATAAATACAGCATAGTGTAAAAAAAACCTAGCTTAGGCAAGGTTACTTTTAGATCACAGAATATCATTTTATACCATAAAATATATGTTCAATGCTGTGCAGATCATTTTTGCATCTTATGCTGTTATGACATCAATGAGCTTTTTGTTTTCTACTTCTCATTATTATAGAACTGCTCTAAGGCTCTACACTAGGAACAGGATACCTGCCAGTGGTGACAGCTTGTAAACAAAAGTTTGCTTCTCAAACTCACGCTAAACTGCAGCTTCTTGCCAAGTGACAATTTTACAACACTGCTCTAATTGTCAATTGGCGAGCCATAGTTAAGGGAATGATACGCTTACAAAAACTGCAAAGCCCAAGTTGTCATATGCTGATGGTCTCAAGTCTCTCCGAATTACCTGGAACATAATAGAAAAAAGGAAGTGTATAATGACTTTTGGTACACCCTGTATTAGAAACAAACCCCAGTCCAGTCACTAATTCTTTAAACCTTGATAAAGGGAACATATCCAAAGCTCCAAAACAACATCGCAACCTCAACAAATCTAGTCCGCTTTATTGCTTAAACAAATCACTTGTACATCACCTGTTGTTGTTGTAAGGCCCTGGTCAGCACCAGTCCCCACCAGACACCAGACCCCCAATCTAACATCGCAGTCTGCACCTATAGCAGCCCCCGCTCAGCTGTGGGAGACTGGTTGCGTCTCCCAGCACACGGTTGCCCCCAGGACTTACTGCGCAAAGGATAGTGTCTGGAAATGGGCTGGCAGCAACCCGGGAGCCCACAGATAAAGCAGTACCAAGATTCCAATAGAGACAAGTCCAGAATATAGAGCAGAGGTCAAACACAGAATATCCGTCCACCAAACGAAGTAGACAATGACAAAAGACAAGCAGAATCCGGGTTACAGGCAAAGGTCAGTCCGAGCAGCATAAACTGGCAATGTCAGAAACAGGCAAGGTCAGCAACAGTAAATCAGACGATAAATCTCCAGCACAGATTGGCCCACCTATACACTACAACAGGGACTGGTGACTGGGAGCAGAGGGGCTATAAAGTCCCGGCAGCCAATAGCAGTGCAGGACTGAGCCAGGAGCTGATCAACCTCTCCTTCAGCTGTGCACAGCCTAACAATGGATGCTGGGGATGCCAAAAAACCATCAGGCTGCACAGCTAAAGAGAAGCAGAGGCTGCTGATATCCCAGTCCTCCTGGCTGCCGCAATTGACATTGCTGGACAGAACAGACAGTGTTTATTACTACGATGGTGCACAGCACGGAGTCGCCGGACAGATGAGCATTTCCTAACAGTTGTTTATGTTGATGTCTGCATCCTCCTTAGGGAAGATTTCCCTCATTTTACATACCTGAAGTAAAGGTAAATCATTTCCATGGGAAAGTGCATGGCAATACTGACTGACCTTTTTAGGTAGAGTGTTTAAAACTTTGTCAAATTTTTACTGTTTGCATTTTGCTCACTTTCTGTTACTGTGGTCACCAATGCAAAGCTCCCCAACAAGAACCAGGGCAGCAATAAATATTGCATAAAACTTTTGCCTTTTCCCTACTCATTTCATAACTATCATATATATTCTGACTGTAAGTCACAAATCCTAAAAAAGGTGAAACACAGGACCAATAAGTGGTGAACAGTAATATTATTTGTACATATATATATATATAAGAGAAAAGATAAAGATTATACCAGACTGATTGCATTATGCTCTGACGGCATTCATGCTCCTATATTTTAATACTCCAACCAAAGTATTTAATGTGACTAATATGTCTTTAAAATAATATAAATATTACAAACAACTGATTCATTGAAAAAATACAGTTTATTGGCTTTTAAGTCATAATTCTATCTTTCTGGTGTTGAAAGGTAGGACAATAATAGAATGAACTTCATAAACAGTATTTATTATTTATATGTTTTTTTTCCTGTAGTGACATTTATAGTATCCGGTAAAGAAATGTTCACTTTTAGGACAAATAAAGTTTTATCTTCTGTGCCAGATTACAAATCAACATACCATGCCACCTAGTGGCCAGGTGTAAAATTGGAAAAAGCATAACTTGGTTAAAGCATGGAGGCAGCTGCCTAACTCCAATAACACATTGCTTAAAAACAGCTTCATTGCAGAGGATCAGAATATGTCCCAATAAATTCTACCAGAAAAACAAACTCCTTTTCTTAGACACGCTCAGATAAATAGACAGCTGCTCGGCATCCGGCTTGTATAAAAGTCTTCAGCACCAAATAGGCTGGAGCCTGCAGGGAAAAGAAGTATTACATTGTCAGTGGCATCGGCAGACTGTTAATGTCTTTTATCTATTCCTTTGAAGTTTGAAGACTCAAAAGTGTTAAGCTATTTTTTACATAGATGTAAACTTAGTTCCTATGGCATGAAATCACACCAGATAGCAATTGCCTGAGAATAAGAGGTAACATTAACTTCCCTGGCGGTATGAATATTTTGTATTTTTAAATGTCAAATTGGTACATTTAAAAATACTTCTAATTTTAAATTTCCCAACAGTCCCCCCCCCGACACACGCCGCCCACACACATTTTATACCCGGCCAGCATCTGCATCCCCTAGCCTTGCGTCTCCAACACTCACACGCCAGGAGACACAGATGCCGGGCATCGCCAAAGGGATGAAGATGCTGGCCAGGCATCACCAAGTGGACCTAGACTGTGGACCGGCATTGCTGGAGGACACCGCAGGCTTGTGAGGATCCGGTAAGCCCTCAATTCAACCCCGAGTGTGGATCGGGGTTAGCACAATTTTACCCTGAGCCACACTCGGGAATACTGCCAGGGGGTTTATTATGCCATACATAAAGTTCAGTCTTTACCGCTGCGGTAAATGCAGAAGAGGAGGGGCTACTTCCACTTTAAACTTCTTGTCTGGGCCAATAGAGCACTTTAAAAAAAGGATACGGCACCATCTAGTGGTAGCCCAACAAAAGTGAACAAAACTTAAAGCAGAGCTAAACTAAAAACAAAAAAAAAAAAATCAAACTTACATTATATCCCGCAGATCCTTCCATGGCACTTGTCCTTCTTATGATCCAGTAAAGCATTGTCCTGAGACTCCTCTTCCAGTCCACGACTATTTTCTGCTTCTCTTCCGGTTTTCTTGCTCTGTCACTGTGCAGGTGTGAGATCGAGTGACGTAGCCGCAGTGAAGGGGGAAAAAAAAAAAAAAAAAGAGTCGCTCTCACTGCACATGCGTGAGATCGGGATCTCTTTCCCCTTGGAGGAAAAGATGCCCCTTCTGCGCATGCCCGACAGTAGGGCATGCGCAGAAGGAGCAGCCAGAGACTCTGTGCTCCCATTAAGTCTTGAGCGCCACAGCAAGCAAAATTTAAAGGGGCGGTGCTGCACCTTTTTTTGGTTTATTGGTTAGTGTTAGCAGTGTTAGAAGCTCTGATGCATAATTTTGGAATTTTCTGGTAGTGCTTTTACATAGTTACAAATAAAGGGTTTCTCTTCAAAACCTCTTAATAAACAACAATTTATAATTAGCTAAATTGTATATATTTAAATTATTTACATCTAAATTAGGGAAATGTTTTGAGGTTTTATTAACTTTTTAAAACTGCAGGTATTTTTAATTGTTGCTTCAGAAGTTATTAACCCGCTTCAGTTCCTGCACCTGTGTACCCCTTTTAAAGTAGAACAAACTTTTCTTCTCTCACTTTTATTAGCGTTTGTTTAAAGGAAATAATATTGTTCTTTATAACCCCCTGGTTCCAGTATGAATTCTTTTCAAATGTTAAAATTTTCTAATGTATTGATCGCCGCCCCATATTTTAGATATAGTATATTGTACTTAAACTGGAATTAAATGTTTTTCTTTCTCCAAATGTTATTCTCATTTAAGCCAAAAACAAAAAATCCTATGGATTCACTTACTTTGAACGACTACTTGCTAAATGCTGGTATGCTATTTGATCTTTTTCAATAAATACATGACCAAATATAATCATTTTGGTTTCATTGGATTAACTAGATTTTTTTTATCTACTTTTAGGACTTGTCTGAAAATCGGAGTTTATCGCTTCTATGAAAACAACGGGATGTCAGGATTCTGAAAGAAGCCAAACTGGTTTACAGAAAAACGCTTACCAGTTCTGCGTCATGTTCCAGCCCTGTATCATGATGTTCCATTTCTTCATCCCGAAACTTTTTTATTGTCTATTGTAAAAGATAAAAAGTTAACATATGTTAATTATTCAGGAGTGATATAGCAAGCTGGGAGAGATTAGCTGCCCTTGGCTATCTGCAGCAATGATTCCTCATTTCAAGTGCATACATGATCCATACATCCTAGTAATGCAGATATTACACTTGCAGCGGAACTAAATCCAAAATAAAAAAACACACTTACCTTTAATCCCGCACATCCATCGGGAAGTTACTTCATTTGGGTTCTGCGTTGTCCCGGAACCCATCTTCGGGCATCAACATCTTTTTCTGTTTTTTTTCCGGGTTCTTCTTCCTGCGTAACCCAATCTTGCACTGCGCTGGCAATTTTTTTCCATTAATGAAAGGGCTCCTAATGAAAGAGTAGCCAAGAGCCTCCTGGGATGTGTTATGTTGGTATCCCAGGAGTCTTTGCACTCCCATTCTGTCAGAAAGGAGAGGTGCTGCACCATTTTCTTTTTTTGTTTTTTTTTTTTTAAAAAAGGGTGTTGCACTTAAAAAAAAAAAAAAAAAAAAAAAAAAATGTTTACATTTTTTACTTTAAATAAAAGGGTTGCCCACACTAGTAGACAAGTAAAATGTTTGGGTTTAGGTCCGCTTCAAGCCATGTATACATACTTTCTAACTGTTGTCTAAAGATAATGATTCTCACTACATTGTCAGATAATTGTGCAGCAAAACACCAAAATCCTCATACTAAATGGTTGTACAATCAAACTGTAATGTATGCAGCATACTTTACAACATTTAAAACAGCAGGCGCTTGAATTGATTTTTATCCAACATACTGTTTCCAAATGATCTGCAGACCTTTTCACCTTCTTTTTGATAAAATGTTGTTTATTGGCCTGCAGGATAATTGCACATTTTTTTTGCGTATCCTGTCACCCATTCCAGTACAACTGTCCTGCAATATTGGGCAGGAAAGTCAGGCTAACCAGTATATATTCTCCCTTCATTCCTCAGAGTTTAGCAACATGAAAACCTGACTAGACACGTCAGCAAAAAAACGCTAATACTGGACCATGTGTAAACTTTATAGCTCAGGCAGAGGATGAATTTAAAGCTGCAAATTACAAAAATCAATAGATATTTGGTGTATTATTTTTTTTACAACTTGATTTAAATGTTCATACACTTTAAAAACAACATAATGAAATTCCATATTACAACCTGTAGTAATTCTTTGTGCTTTTCAGGATCTCTTTCCATAAGAGTTCTGATTTGATTGTTATAGTGATTTGATATAGTCTCTTCTACAGCCACTGTACAAGCCATTGCACCATTCTTCCCCAGCAGAGCTGTACCAGCACCTGAGAGGGGAAAGATGTGATAATCCATGAACACATACTGTACATTCAGAACATAAGTATAAAAAGACATCAAACCATAAAGCAGAAATAGCATACCTAGAACAAATCCAGCCACATTCCAAAATGGCAGAAGTATGGTAGGCCGGACCCTGTTTGCAACCATTAGCTCAGTAAACGTTTTCAAATGAACTTTCTCCTGATTCCACATATGCTGTAAAACATAATTGAAATAACAAAGTGGTAAATTGTAACTGACACAATTATAGATACAAAGAATATATTACCCTTTAATCAAATCAATTAATAAATCATTTAGATGTATACATCACATCAGGAACATTTCTTTGTGTATGATCAACCAGAAGATGACACCTTATATATTATCTCCAAATTAAACTGAATTCTGTTGCACCTTGTTTAGAGTCTTCCTACAGCCAAATGTTGATTTCATTTTGGTTTAGGTGGGGCAGGGATAGATGCTCTGCCAGATGTTTAATCTCTGTCTGTGTTCCCAATGGGGCACCTCAATTTACCTCCCTGGTGATATGAATACTAAGTATTTTTAAATGAAAAAACAGTACATTTAAAAATACTTATTATTTTAAATTTCATGCCTGGTCCCGCCCACACTCGTGAGCAGATGCCCGGCCAGCATCTGCTTCCCCTAGCCTCGCGTCCCCAATGGTCACACACCAAGGACGCAGATGCCGGCTGGGCACCGCCAGGTTACAAAAATGCCCAGCCAGCATAGCCAGGGGAAAGAAGAAGCTGGGCATCACTGGAGGACACCACAGGCATCACTGGAGGATGCCGCTGGAACGTGGGAACCAGGTAGGAGTTTTAAACTCACTGGCAATTCTAACTGGAGTGTGGCTTGGGGTTACCGCTTTTGGTATAGAAAATTCACCCCGAGCCACACTCGGGAATACCACCAGGGATGTTTAAATTGATTCTGAAGTTAACCCGCTTGATAATGAGATTTGTAACATGATACCTAGGAATGCTAGATGCCCGATTGGTATGCTGACCCTCCAGCTTCAATAACTTCACCGACCGTGAACAAGTATGCAGATTATAAATAAGTCTAATTACAGTCTGATCTGGGTTAAAAAATGGAATTCTCAATTTGTGGAATCCAAAAGGTGTGATAGCCAAATAATGAGTATTTTCACAAGAAGTATTCAGTAGTGCCAGCCTCCATGTTTATTCCAATAAATGTTTCCTTAAAAAATTAATATTATTATTACTATTATTTTAGTTGCTGTTTTGCAGTCAAACTGCATAAAGAAAACGATATAACTTTTACGTTCTTAAAACTGTAAAAAGCTATTCTGTGCCAGCAGCACACTGGAGATCTGGCCTGTTCAACATTTCTTATACAGGGTGAAACCGACCAGCACACCCCCTGCACAATACTCTGGAACAATTATGTCTCTGAGCGGCACTTTGATTGTAGATTGGTGCATAGGATATGTCAGTCCACTGTGCTGCATATAGGAGCTGATGGGGCAATGATGTTTACCTGTTTTCCAATATAACAATTACCTGTAGGTAATGTTCACACTAACAATGAGGTTGCAAAGCGGGTTCTGCTTACTTGTGCCACTAAACCACTGCCTGACCCAAAACAGGCCCTTCAAAAAAGAATAGAGGCAATATTGTCCTGTACAGTACAGATCACTGCCACCCATCGATCCAGGAAGGAATTTCTTTCCCCTGTTGCAAACTGTACCAGAGTTTTTTCGCCTTCCTGTGGACCAACTATGTCCATAGGGTTTTATACCTAGGATATGTTTATTTTCCTAGTGGTTGAACTTGATGGACTTGATGGTCTTTTATCAACCTGATTGTCATGTCTGCAGATACTGTTTTTTTTTTAAAACTACCACTGCGGTGTGAGTGGGGTCCATGCTGGATTGTTTGATCCCGATGCAGGTCTAAACTTAGCATCTTAAGTACTGATGAAGAGGGTGAGTGTCCCCAAACCACACAAGACTACTGTTGAGAGTCGAGCCCTTTGAGTTAGTATATTATACAGAAAGGAGAGAAGAGCAGAGGATTCAATATGGCTCAAACGTTTATATGTGATTGTACAAGGTATATACAATAGTAGAACAAAGATGAATTATTTATAAAAAGAACACAGACCATGTGCATGACCCTCAATAATTTAGAGCGTAACAAGGCTTTACTATACAAAATGCAACTGACTTGATCCTAACGGGAGTTAAAATATACTGATTGAACTAGATGCCGAGTCCTGACGCATTTCGCTGGTTTAGGTCTCTTTGGGGGACTAATGAGAAACCAATGACAATACTATTCGGTTGTAAAGGATGACTTGACGATGATGAGGCAGTTGACAAAAGAAAGAAACAGTGTGTATTTAAAGTGAAGAGCCTGGTAGAACAGTATTTGTTTACCGCAGGAAGGAGTAAACAATTTGGCTGACCAAAACTACCATTAGGATCTCATAGGTGACATAGTATTTTTAAATCATGAGCCAGAATGCAGCGAAAGTCTTTCCTGGTGGTCTCCAATCTGTGTATAGACTCTAGAGATTTATACAAAGTTGGAGACTGATTTATTAAAGTTCTTCAAGGCAGGAGAGAATACACTTTTATCAATGAAGCTGGTTGATCCAGCAAACCTGGAATGGATCAGGTCCAGAATTGAAAACATTTGCTAACAAATAGCTTAACTTTTAGGAAATCCATTCCAGGTTAGTTGGATTACCCAGCTTCACTGATGAAAGTGTATTCTCTCCAGCCTTGGAGAACTTTATTAAATCAGCGTCAATGTGAGGGAGAAAGGAAGATAGCTGTCCAAATATCAGCATGATGTGTAGAATCTTAAGGAAATCCTAAAAATGAAAATTATCCTGAAAAGCAATCTGTAAATCTACAAACCTGAATGATAGGTCCTACAGATGATCTGCCCAAAACGGCCATTTGCCCAGCATAGATACGATTTGCTCCATATTCTCCAGCGTGATCCACTCTTATTACTCGATCCAGCAAAGCTTTATCTCCATCATCTGTGTGGACTCTTGAGCTGCACTGTCTGGCTGGTACCATATACACTGGTAGGCAGCATTGTCGCTTTCCACCTTTAAAGTTAAAGAACAATGAAGGTTAGGATAGTTTTAAGTAAAGCTTTGGTATAAGGGCTGCCAGATGTGTTCACATTCCATTTGTAAAGATAGGTCAAACACAAAGTAAATATTCTATGAATTTTGGTGAATGTTTTTTTTTTAGTTTATTGATCCTGGTGTTCTAGCTGAACTCCACTGAATTCTATAAAAAAAACAATCAAGTTTTGAACATTTTTGTGTTCTCTTCCCTTTTTCAGTGAAAACACACTTTTAAACCTTTGGGGTAGAAGATAAATCTTCAACAGACTTGGAACATTGAGTGCATCATATGGTAATAAAATAAATCACACTTACCTTTAATCCCGCAGATCTGGGTGGTTTCTTCGTTTGGGTCCCACGTCATCCTGGTATCAATCTTTGGCCGGGCAGGGAGGAAGCGCCTGGCGCCAACATGGGGCATTATCACCCATATCTAATATTCACAATTCATCAACACTATGTTGTCAAGTTCTATTAAAACAAGCTTTACCAGCAGAAGAACATCTGGATTTGCCACGTTCACCCAACATTCAGCTTTAAGAACATTGGATCTGCACCATTCACACAACCTAATGTGACCTAATGCACAAATGATGCTTGTTTGGAAGAAATAAAAAAAAAAACAATTTAATTGAACAAATCACTATGGGAATGTTTTTTTTTTAAGTATACATCTACAGTAAATATCTGAAATAAACCGTTAAACATTTATAAATACAATATATCCCTTAAAAGTAATTTAAATATTTACAAAATACCCATAAGCATTTAACATAGATTAAAATAAAACATCTCTAAATATAAATGACTGAAATAAAAAAAAAAATTTGAAGTGGAAGTAAACTAAAAACAAAGAAATCACACTTACCTTCCCACAATCTGGTCCCACGTTGTCCTCTTTGTCCCGATCTTCTTGCTCTGTCACCCGATCTTGCACTGTGCAGGTGTGAGATTGGATGACTTAGCCACTGGGAAGGGGAAAAAACAAAAGAGAGCATATCTCACTGTGCATGTGTGAAATCAACATCTCTTTCCCCTTGGTGAAAAAAAAGCCCCTTCTGCGCATGCGTGAGATAAGGACAAGCACAGAATCAGCAGCCAGAGCCTCCCGCGATGCGTGATGTAGGTAGAGGAGGCTCTGTGCTCCCATTAAGTCTTGACTGCTGCGGCTTTAATAAATAAATAAAATAAAAACCTAAATTCTAAATAAATAAACTTAACAAATAAATGAAATAAAATAAATCTTAAGATATCAAAACTAATATTAGTAATATGTTCCAAAAAAAAAAAAAAAAAAGAACCGCTTGCAACTCAAATTACCAAAACTGCACCAGTTCACAAAAAGGACATTGTGGAATTGGAGAGAGTGCAGAGAAGGGCAACTAAACTAATAAAAGGAATGGAGGAGCTCCGCTATGAGGAGAGATTAGCTGAACTGAATCTATTCTCCCTTGAGAAGAGACTTTTGAGGGGGGATATGATCACTCTAAACAAATTCATAAAATTCATAAACTGTCCATATAGAGAACTCTCTTCCCCATTACTCACTTTGAGATCATTACAAAGCACAAGGGGGCGCTCTTTGCACCTGGAGGAAAAGAAGTTTAAGCTTCGGATAAGGAAGGGATTCTTCATTGTAAGGTCTGTGAAAATGTGGAATCGGCTCCCTCAGGAAGTAGTTTCAGCAACTACTATAGATTGCTTTAAGAAAATGCTGGATGATTTCTAGAAGCACAGAATATAACTGGGGATTTAAAGTAAAGATAACAGAGACTGTTGATCCAGGGAACATCCGATTGCCTCATGGAATCAGGAAGGAATTTTTTTACCTTTTGAAGCAAATTGTACCAGGGTTTTTTTTTTGCCTTCCTCAAGATCAACTATGTCTTATAGGGTTTTATATCTGGGATATGTTTATTTCCCTAGTGGTTGTACTTGATGGATTTATGTCTTTTTTTCAACCTGACCTACTATGTAACTATGCCCATTTATTACCAAATCTTCATGTTTACATTCATCTGAAACTAAGACTACTGCCTGAGCTCATTATCGGACGAGAATCATCTGGAGTGTGTAGAGCGCTCATCCTCCTGGCGGATCCACAGACAACGTATGAGAAACAATGGTAATGGAAGTGAAGGGGGAAGAGCACAGTGGGGTGCCGCGCTGTCGCTCTCCCCTCTCTATAGAGCAGAATGGCGCTGTATGTACAACACTCATTCATGCATTGTGCAGTCTTTTGTCATTGGAAGGGATCGTGAAAGTTATTTTCCATTGACAATTATTATACGTGTGTACGTTGCCTAAGTTACCAATGCTGGAAAATTTGTGGAGTTTGTAGAATGAAGTTTGTAAATAGAAAAGTTTTGATAAAGATATTACACAACAGAGTGAGCTAGTTCCATAATACAGCCCTGTATAGGCTGTGACCATCCCATAGAGACATGTCCTCCTGTACCTGATATCACCCGGAGACCGGAGCACAACTGCCGCATCCCAAGCACCGCAGCCCTGTCCATAACACGACCTCTGTCAAACCCTGTCACTGTTTGTCGCCTTTCTCTGACATCATCAGCCATGAGACCGCTACTAGGATACCACTGACGCTAAAATACCTGAAACTAATGGTCACTAGGGGGTCTGCAGTACAGGCGACATTTTGTTGTAGCCTAATGACAAGAAAGGTATAATATTTATAAAACTTTATATGTCAGGGAACCTTTACTTAAAATATAAAATAAATAAAATATAACATAAGTGGTGTAACCTGTCTATGATAGGACTAGTTAAAAATTTGCGGCATTTATAAGTAGAATGTACACAGAGCTCCACACCCATCATGGTTGCTATGACAGCAGATACAACATTCACCAATAGGGGTCAGTGACAGCAGACATGGCATGCCGAATCCCCTGCAGCGATGTTATTCCAGCAGTGGCTGCAAGGCTGTGAGTTGGATAAAGAGCTTTATTATTATTATTGTTATTATTATTATTATTATTATTATTAATAATAGTTGTTATTTTTTTTATTAATAATAATATTATTATGTTAATGTTGTGTGGGCTCAGGATTTGTAATATAATAATAACAGTAGCTTAAAGAGGAACTAAACTTAAAAGTCCCACAAAACAAAAAAATCTACTTACCTTCAATCCTGCAGAGCAGTTGTTCGGTCCAGAGGTCTCTTCCATCGGGTCCCACGTTATCCCGGCATCTGTCCCTAAGCTGGCACTCCAGGCGCCGCCATCTTCTCCTCTTCTTCCGGGTTCTTCATCCTACGTCACCGGACCCAAGCTCGAGATCAGGTGATGTAGATGGGAAAAAAAATTTTTTCCCCTTTTCACGGAAAAGGCTCCTTCTGTGCATGCCTGAGAAGCTTGGGCATTTGCAAGAGCCCCCAAGAGCCTCTGGGGACCGATCGAGAATTAAGGGACGGTGCTACACCCTTTTTTTTTTTAAAAAATAATAAAAAATAATAATAAAAAAATTAAAATAAATACATTTTTTTACTTTAAATAAAAAGGTTGTCTGCCCTTTTATGTAAAGTCAAAATTCTGAGTTTAGGTACGCTTTAATTTCTTGAATGGGAGACCTAATTTCACAATTCCAAACACAATTTTTTCTTTTTGACATTTTTTAGGTACCTTTTACCCTTTTACTCCGTACATCTTTACATATTTTATTCATTTACACTAAAAACAATCATTATAAAACATAAAGCTGTTATACACAGATTACATTTATACCATGGTTTACTCCATTATTATTATTACTAATATTATTAATAATAATACAGGATTTAAATAGCGCCAACATATTACGCTGTACATTAAATAGGGGTTGTAAATGACAGACAGATACAGACAGTGACACAGGAGGAGGGGAGGACCCTGCCCCGAAGAGCTTACAATCTAGGAGGTGGGGGAAGTAACACACAATACTTCATGAAGTTACATCATGTACATTTTTTGGATATTTAGTGTTTTTGCACATTAAAGCGAACCTAAACTCAGACTTTTTTCTTTATATAAAAGAGTAGACAACCCTTTTATTTATTTTTGCAAATTGGCGTAGTGATCAGGACTTAATGGGAGCGCAGATCCTCTCGGTATACCTACGTCACACATCCCGGGAGGCTCTTGGCTGCTCCTCCTGCACATGCTCTGATCTAAGGCACACGCAGATTGAGCCCTTTCATCAATAAAATAAAAAATTGCCGTTCTCACGCATGCGCAGTGCAAGATCGGGTGAGGCAGGAAGAAGAAGAGAGAAGTAGATGTCGGTACCCGGTGCTCCCTCTGTGCTGGGGCTGAAGACTGATACCGGACGACGCGGGACCCGATAGAAGAAACCTCCCGATAGACAGACTGATCCGCGGGATTGGAGGTAAGTGTGTTATTTTTGGTTTTGGGTTTACTTCGCTTTAAATTCTTTGTCCTTTTCACCCAAAGTCTTCCTCAGAAGGACTTATTGTTTCTTCTGTATACATCAACATTTCTGCGTTCTATATACAAAAATAAACAGATTTTCCTGTATTAAGCTGTATTGGAATCCTTTAGTTGTACCAAATGATTGATTCATTATTCAAGCTTTGCTCATAACCAAAACCATACCCCAATGTTTATTTATAAAGCTTGGTTAATTATTCAAACAATTAAGGATGTAAGATTGGGTGACGTAGCCTTGTAAAGGGGGAAAAAGAGAGACAATCTCATTGCGCATGCGTGAAATTGGAATCTCTTTCCCCTTGGAGGAAAGAATTCCCCTTCTGGAGATCAGGGCATGCACAGGAGGAGCAGCTAGATCCCCCGGATGTGTGACGTAAGTATCACGGGGGGCTCTGCACTCACATTAAGTCTTGATGGCCGCAGCTGTTGCACGTAAAGAAAAAAATTGGAGGGAGCAATTACAGACCCAATAAAATGGGGTTCAGTTACCAGTTGGCAATCTAGATAAAAGCACCTTAGAGTCTGAGAAGTGCAGACAATTCGATGAAATAAAGTTTTGAAATGAACGTTATCTATAACCCTGACTTCTCCCGTTCTCATTATGTCATTGACCTTAGATATCCAAAGTGAAAGCGTTGGGGAAGTATTTGTCTTCCAATAAAGAAAAGAATCATTTGCTTGGCAGCTGCCAATAAGAAGCAATGGAGAACCTATACCTGGGAGGACACAGATCCTGATAACATAGAAAGCAAGGCTGCCTCAGGTGTGGGCTGGATGGGGGTGTCATAAAACTCAGAACATTATTATATTATCAATAAGCAGGATTTATATAGCGCCAACATACTACCCAGTGCTGTACAATAAATAGAGGTTGGAAATGACAGACAGATACAGACAGTGACACAGGAGGAGGAGAGGACCCTGCCCCGAAGAGCTTACAATCTAGAAAGTAGGGGAAGTATATGGGGAGATATGTAGTGATGGCTAAGTAGTGAGGGTTTAGGAGACAGAGGATGAGTAGGTGAGGTTGAAGCCTTTGGTTTGGAGGGCTTTTTTAAATGAGCAGAAAGTAGGAGCAAGCCGTAAAGGATGAGGAAGACCATTCCAGAGAGTCGGGGCAGCTCTAGGAAAGTCTTGGAGCCATGCATGTGAGGAGGTTATGAGTGAGGAAGTCAATAGTACATAGAACATATAGCAAAAATGTCTAACCAAAATTACTGATTTAAAGGACAGTGCCACCAAATATGTAGATATGAGCCCTCCTTCACACCTCCAGCAGGAATGTGTTGTTGACAGAAATATATGGCTATATATAAGTCTGGGCAGGTCTGGGAGAAGACACAATGTGATAACTAAGACAAAATATGTCTGCGTACTGCAGTAGCTGCAGCTACTGCCTCGAATGTTTGCTTAAAGTTGACCTAAACTCAAAAAACAAAAAGTCACTAGGAGGTAGCTAATTGACAAAAGAGATATGCAATGTCTCCTTTCTCCAAAAAACAAAGCCCTGGCTCCTGGTGACATTTTGTTTTATTGCTACATTGTACGGCGCATGCACCAATGGTAGCGGTACCACACGGAGAGCTAGCTGCCAGGGGCAGTTTAACTCCTAAGTCCACCATAGGGGTAATGTCTTAATTGGTGCGTGTGCTGTGCATACCTACTCACTATGGCAAAAACAAACCAATGGGTATAGTCCCACTTTGGGTTCTTTTTATAATTTATTCCCCTGTACAATCATCTGAAATTTGCTGACTCCACAACTTCTTGTTTCAGTTCCTATTAAAACAATGACTCGTCCTGCCACCTAGAGGCCAATCATCAAAAGTGCAACTGTCACTATAGGAAATGCTGTGTAAGCGAAAATCATGAATAAATTTAGAGTGATTTGTCAAGGGAATCATTTATAAATAGAGCCCATAAAGAATACATAAGTGCAGCTGCAAGGTGCAATAACTCGTGAAATGGCAATACAGTAAATAGATAATGTGACGGAAACCTCAAAGTGCAAATTCAAACTGGATGATGGGTGAACCTTTTCTTTCCTGGAATCTTTTCAGAGGCACAAACTGCATTTGTATCATAGATCCGCTGACTAAAGAAAATACTGACAGCAATGTTTTTATATTGCAATGCACCAGTCTGTAAGATTTTGGGGAATGAACAAGCTGTGATGCTTTTGCCAACAGCAAACTCCACATATATGCAAACACAGAGTGCAAAGATACAACTGTTCTGCCTGTGCTGCATGACCCAATTGGATCCATTGTACCTAAAAATGGACCTATTTTAAAGTGGACCTTTCAGTAAAAAGATATGGAAGCTGCTAGTGCTGATGTAGGTCATACAACCCTTTATGATATCTCGTATTTGGGTGCACGGACCTTCTGTAATAGCTTGCGGAGCACTGCTTTATTTAATAATTAATAACCATCCTAAAATACTTTTGTATATATTGTATATAATTGCCTAATGTTTTTCAATTACAGAAAATATTATGTTGATGTAGAGAGAAAAGAAGTTGGTTTTAATTTATCCCTACATCCAAATGATACAAAGGAAAAATATAGAATGTATGAAGTAAGTAAAACATAAAAACGTGCACTAGACAATGTAAATTTGAATCCTCAAAGCATTTAGTGTTAAATGTGTTTCTTTATTTATAAGAACATTTCTCTGTTTACAGCCCCATACAGACATCAAATGGATTTCAGATGATAATGATCTTTTGTGATCATTTCCAATGACAGATGAATGAACATGCAGGACAAATTAATATTAATAATATAATACAGGATTTATATAGCGCCAACATATTACGCAGCGCTGTACATTAAATAGGGGTTGCAAATGACAAACAAATACAGACAGTGACACAGGAGGAGGAGAGGACCCTGTCCCGAAGAGCTTACAATCTAAACAAATCAACAGGTTCACTTTGTAACTGCCACCCGCTGTGTTTAGTTTCGAAATCACCGTCCCCTTTGCTTGTTTGTTCAATCACCATTCAATCACCAAGGGCAGTACTGGCCATAACTATGGATCTCCTCACCTCCACCCACATGTCAGTGTCTGCAGTGCTCAACCCAGAAATTTTTTAAGCCGGGTGGGAAGAAATTGTAGGTGGGTGGCAGCCCCTGTATTGTGACCAAACTCTTTAGTAACTACCCAAAAACAGCCGGGTGGGTGCTGAAAAGTGCCGGGTGGTGCACCCAGCTAAAAGGGCCTGGGGAGAACCCTGGTCTGGGTCTAGTGGTTAGCTGTCCATGCCGAGTACTGCTTAGTAGAGACAGAGATACAAAATACTACATATATAGTACACTATCATTGCCTGTGACAAGACTAAGGGGTGTTTACTGTTTAATAACTAACACAATTATCATCAGGCAGGTAACCGTACATTGCATCAAACAATCAAGAATCATTTTTTGGAAAAGCAAATGGAGGCCGCCCTTCGACATTACAAAGGAAAGAACAAAGTGGAAACAAAACAAGAAAGAAAGAGAAACGTACAAAGAAAAATAAGAAAGAATATGTCAGCCTTAACCATGTCTGTAAGTTATAGTTTTAACTATATCAGCTTCAAGGTACAAAACCGTAAGTAAGATGTCTTAGCAGTCAGATTTTTTTACTAACATCTGATCTTCATGAATATTTTAGACCGTAAAATTTGAATTTTTTTTTTATTTTTATCATTACCTATTGCTTTTATGACATCCACTGTGTTTTATCTACTGAGCTCCCTAAAATTTGTAAGATGTGAAGAACAATCTAAAAATGGTATCATTAGCACTTCTTATATAACAGAGACCAAAAGAATGGCTACAATTAACATCAAAAGTTTGTTTTTTGACTAAATGAATTGTAAAAAGTTATATCTATTACTGCTCTGAGTCCTTTATATTGTTTGTTCATTTCAATTGTTAATTCTTTTTTTCACTAATATGTATTTTAAATATGTTTTTTTACAGGACCATTTTACAAATAGTGTTTCCTCAAGCAGCATAAACCAAAAACGGTAATAAATTCCTGTTATCATGACATGTCTCCTTCCTATACAACTGCCAGTGTGATTTGATACAAAGAACAACTACAGCATTTGAACCAAAAGCCAAGTACAGACTTGCAGATTTGCTGCCATCTTTGCACCTAACTGCCCAAATCATTCAACATCCCAAATGGTATTTGATTGGTCAGAAGCCCCAAAACAGTACTACACACAGGTGTATGAGATTTTGCCCTTGTTATCAGCTGGTATAGATCATGTATGCACATGATACAACTTGCATGCTTTCAATTATTATTATAATAGAGAAGAGGAGTGCTAATCAAGAAATCTCTAACAGTCAATTTCTTGCCTTATACCCTGATATATTCGATGAAGATAAATAAAAAGAAGAAAGAGAGCCAGGGTAATTACTAAGCAGCACTGTATCGCAGAGAAAAAATTATATTATACCGTGTAACAATAATTCCTACAAATAGAATTTCCATACAACAATAATCCTAGAGGTTATTAACAAGTAACTTGTTGAATGTTTACCCCGGCTGAATTGCCTGAGAGAGGGTTTGTAGACCTGTTTAAGTTAGTCTAGTTAAACAGGTCTACAAAACCCTCCCTCACGCAATTCAGCAGGGTGAACATTCAACAATTTACCTGTTAATAACATCTAGGATTATTGTTGTATGGAAATTCCATTTGTAGAAATTATTGTTACACTGTATATAATTTTTTCCCTTTAATACACTGCCGCTTAGTAAATACCCTGACTCTCTTTCTTCCTTTTATTTATCATCAATTAATTTTTAATCAATACATCTAACATACAACAGATTTCTGTTTTCATACATTTTTATTAGTTTTTCAAGAAATGGGTGAGACATAAAATAAAAAACATTTAAAGTACATAAATCGCATGAATACAATGCTCAAAATATAAAAACAGTTCAGAATACAAAATACTGAAAACAATACAAAAAACAACAGGAACACATTAAGGGGGGAGTTCCAATCCAATATACTTTATGGATCCAGAATAGAGTCTCTGATTGACGATGAGGTAAAGTTCCAACATTAAGAGGAGGTATATTATAGTAGTCCATCATTCTGCTGCCAGTAACCTGGGGTATATCAGGTGGTGCCTGACGTTATACTTTAACACAAAATCACAGACATCACACATAGGGGTGGGGAACAAGGGAGGGGGGAGGGGGGTGCAGCTAGGGTAATTCAAAAGTCATAGTGCAAATTCTGTAATTTGTTAATAAGTACCAATCAAAATCAGGTGGCAAATAATGTGTAATCCAAGGTTCCCATATTTTCTGGAATTTATAATGCTTGTCATGTAAGGTGGCTGACATTTTCCCATTGGTTGGATACCAGGACAGCCGTCCAAAAAAAAAAAAAAAAAAGCCTAAGCTTGCAGCTTACCCACATACCACAACTAAAATATACATCCAAATTGATATCGGTCTCACTATCAAATCACTTACAAGTAGCAATTTGGTATCATAAGGCTCTTAATGCGGTAAAAAGCCCCAGCAATAATACTAAGTCTTCCCTCACCCCCGAGGAAGCCCGGTTTGGGCGAAACGCATCGGGTGGGACACCTTACCCCCATCGCTAACCTAGTATGATACTAAACTATATTGCTATTTTTTGCGAAACTAGTGGTTATATGTTCGCCTAGGATTCATTTATAGAGACATAGCTCCTAACCCTTTAAATTATGTTGTTGGAACAGAGGTAAATTTAACTCTGGTTGCCCTTCAAAAGCCTGGCTTTCCCTCCCTCCTCTTCTTCTTAATCAATACATCTAACATACAACAGATTTCTGTTTTCATACATTTTTATTAGTTTTTCAAGAAATGGGTGAGACATAAAATAAAAAACATTTAAAGTACATAAATCGCATGAATACAATGCTCAAAATATAAAAACAGTTCAGAATACAAAATACTGAAAACAATACAAAAAACATCAGGAACACATTAAGGGGGGAGTTCCAATCCAATATACTTTATGGATCCAGAATAGAGTCTCTGATTGACGATGAGGTAAAGTTCCAACATTAAGAGGAGGTATATTATAGTAGTCCATCATTCTGCTGCCAGTAACCTGGGGTATATCAGGTGGTGCCTGACGTTATACTTTAACACAAAATCACAGACATCACACATAGGGGTGGGGAACAAGGGAGGGGGGAGGGGGGTGCAGCTAGGGTAATTCAAAAGTCATAGTGCAAATTCTGTAATTTGTTAATAAGTACCAATCAAAATCAGGTGGCAAATAATGTGTAATCCAAGGTTCCCATATTTTCTGGAATTTATAATGCTTGTCATGTAAGGTGGCTGACATTTTCCCATTGGTTGGATACCAGGACAGCCGTCCAAAAAAAAAAAAAAAAAAGCCTAAGCTTGCAGCTTACCCACATACCACAACTAAAATATACATCCAAATTGATATCGGTCTCACTATCAAATCACTTACAAGTAGCAATTTGGTATCATAAGGCTCTTAATGCGGTAAAAAGCCCCAGCAATAATACTAAGTCTTCCCTCACCCCCGAGGAAGCCCGGTTTGGGCGAAACGCATCGGGTGGGACACCTTACCCCCATCGCTAACCTAGTATGATACTAAACTATATTGCTATTTTTTGCGAAACTAGTGGTTATATGTTCGCCTAGGATTCATTTATAGAGACATAGCTCCTAACCCTTTAAATTATGTTGTTGGAACAGAGGTAAATTTAACTCTGGTTGCCCTTCAAAAGCCTGGCTTTCCCTCCCTCCTCTTCTTCTCTTCCTCCCACAGATAAACAATTAAAATTTAATAAGGCTACATTAGTCTTTTGGTATAGATCTTCCCAGCATCGTGCATACACGCTGAAACACAGCAATCCAAAATCTGCTTATTTTTGGGCATTGCCACCAGATGTGAAGGAGTGTGCCCTTAACTGAACACCCTCTAAACACATTCCGGAGGAAGTGGATGAAAATCACAACAGATTTTTACCCAAAAAGTCTCTTAAATTGGTCAGTTTCTGGACTCTGTAATCCAATTGTTTCATTTGAATGAACATTTTAGTGGTAGTGAAATTCTGTATGTATATATATATATGTACTAACAGCTAACAAAGTTTTATTATCTACCAAATTTGTTCCAGCTAACAAAGTTTTATTATCTACCAAATTTGTTCAAGCTCTGGATACAGAATATGCACCCTGTCTTTTATGTTCTTTACTGTGTAATGTCATAGAGTTCAGTACTTTTCAGTAGATTTCAGTAGTAGAAAACAGAAAATGCTTGCAAAATTAAGAAATAGTAGATGGTAATCTTTACATATAGATAATTCTTCCTTGAATTTATGTACTAAGGGACTGCAATTATTCCTCTAGGTAAAAACAGAGCTAGGACTAGCTGATAAAATTGTGGTGGAGTAGGAGATACATTTGATAGTCTTACATTTTCTAAAATTAAAAATTAGTGGTTATGAAGTATTACCTGAAATGTGCTTGCAGCTACAGAGGTTAGTTAGTACTTGTAAAACTGGTTTACTGCTTTGTTAGGATATATGTATGTATATATATATGTCCAAAGCATGATTGCCATTCCACTTTAAATCAGGCCCATTTAGACAACTTACCATTGGAAGTCCCTGTACTAATAGGAAAGGTGAGTGTCCTCCCATCACTAAAAAGTGTCTTTGAGAGCCAGGCAAAGAGAGAGAAAAGCAGGTTTTTTATGTTCAGGTGTTTTTATATTTAGATATGCAAGTTATATACAAAGAACAAAGCATATATAAATTCTTTGTAGACAAGGACCATCTGTGTTGCTTTCAATATTTTGAGAGTGATAGGTACTGTGCTATACAGTTTACAACTGCCTAATTCAAAATAAAGTATAGAGATCTACTGGCAGAACATGATCCCGAGTTCCGACGCGTTTCGCTGGTTTAGGCTTCCTCAGGGGATTTGTTGGAAACCAGTAAAAGTACTATTGAGTTGTACGTAATAACTTGCCATTGGTGAGGCAGTTGAAAAGAGGAGGAGGTAATGTGTATATAAGGTGAGGAGCCTGGGAGAGGTGTAAATGTTCCGAAATTAGGTGACCGATAGCTACCAGTCCAGTCCACTTTATTTTGAATTAGGCAGTGGGCAACATATATGGTCCTTGTTTACAGAGAATTTATATATGTTTTGTTCTTTGAATAAGGGATTGTATAGGTTGCTTCTGTTGATCCCTGTGGTATTATCGGATTTGGTAATTTTTTGATGTAGAGTTCAAAAGGATGAATTAGAGAAAAAGCTACAGGGGAATCAGGAGACTTACCTTCCCAGAAGTGTCAGTTTGCTAGTGTGCTTCTCCAAGAGATTTCTTACGATTGGAGCTGCATTTCTCACTGCTGGCAGTGGGAAGTTCTTTTTTTACAATTATGCCTTCATTTAGTGTTAGAACATGCTCCATGTAGAGTCTATTTTCCCTAAAGTTTGGAGGTTACAGGTTGATGGTAAACTGTACTCTAAAGATATAATATATGAGCAGCTTAAAAATTGTGGTATATCTTCCAACAGTTGTGCTTCTTTTTTTATATAGACACCAGGATGTCCTTTACCACCTCTTCATCAACAAAAAGGTAAATTACACTCAACGAGCATCAGAATAATATATATATATATATATATATATATATATACATTTTTTTATTAATATTTGCTTTTCCTTGACAGAGAACGGTGTGAAAGCAGGAGCAGGGCAATCTTTTCCCTCTGCATGTGTTAAGATACCAACTTGCGGACAAGGACCCCCTTCCATCAAAGAGTCATCAACTCTGAATGAGGTGAGGCACATGCATTGGGCCTGATTTATTAAAGCTCTCCAAGATTGTAGAGGATACACTTTCATCAGTGAAGCTGGGTGATTTAGCAAACCTGGAATGGATCTGGTCCAGGACTGAAAACATTTGCTAACAAAGCAAATTACTTTTACGAAATCCATTCCAGATTTGCTGGATCACCCAGCTTAACCAATGAAAATGTATTGTCTCCAGTCTTGGAGAGCTTTAATAAATCAGGGCCAATGTGTAGGTACGGTGAAGTGGTTGCAGGACTCACTGAGCTTTGTCCCTATCAAAACAAATGTTTAAAAAAAATAGTGCACAGCAAGTCAGACAGAGTCTGGAAACAGATAAGTTTTTCCACATTTAGAATCCAAACATGACTAGAAACTATTTGCTTTAAACAGTGTCAACAGTGTCAGTGTCAAAACCACCAAGTCCAGTATTTTCCCCTAATATATGTATTATCATCAGAAAGCTCCCAGATTTAGAAGTCTTAACAGCGGGCTTCTGAGCAGACCTTCAGCCCCTTGTCACATGATCTGGTGGCCAAAATGGTCAGAGAGGAACTTCTTTTTGGTTTCTTGCAGACAAAATGTAGAGTTACTAAATATCTGTTCATTAAGCAAAGTAATGATCACTTAGTAAGGAAAATTTCACTTAGCTTAGTGATTCCGGCGAAGCTGTGCTGACTTGAGCTATCTAATCATATGCAAGCAAATATCATGTTATTTTTTTTTTCATTGCACCTACAACCTTTTTTATAACCTAGAAAAAACATAAAAGGCAAAAAAAATGGCTTGATATGAAAAAGTTTGGTGTATAGTCACAATATTTGGTTTAACGCAAAATATCAAACAAAAAATATCTACATGCTTTTTAACTACAGAGTTGCACAAGACCTCTTCCACACTTCCAGTTGTTTCAGTTATCTGCACAAATAAAGTAAGGTTATGACTTTTACATTTTAAAAATAACAAGAAAGCATTGCAGATACAAGGCATCAAGAAAAATATATACATGTGCAGTATGCCTACTGCCTTTTTCAATATTCCAATAGGCACATTTTTTTTAGAAAATTAATCAGGGCTTAGATTAACCTCCTGGGCGTTACACTGATGTCTAGATTTCTGTACCAAAAGTACACTGTTTTTCATGAAATTTTATTTTTAAATTGTAGACCTGTAACTTACAGAAATATCATGAATATAAAAAATGTTTGAAACACACAATCATGTAAAAAAAAAAATTACTTTTATTAAAATAAATAAAAGACACAAAAATCAGCTTAAACAAGAATACATAAATAAATGAAAAATACTGAAAATGTGATAATTCGGTATA
>NC_092864.1:73245245-73285545 GCF_032062135.1 Pyxicephalus adspersus | reverse complement strand
GGAGAAGGTGAGTATTTTTTTTAGCGATCGACGCTGGAACAGAACGGATCATCACAGCGGGGACCAGGTAAGTGAGGGGATTTAAACAGTGAGAAAAGTTCGGGTTTATCGATTTTTGCAAAATCGATAAACCCGAACCAAGATCGGGTTTACCGGTCGGGTGGTTAAAGAAAACAGGGTTAATTTTTGGATATTGCTTTTCAGCCTACCAGCAGACACAAAACAGGGAAAGAAATAAAAGTCAGAGAATCAGTGTTGAAAACAGAATGATGACAATACAAAAGTAACTGTTAGTTATTATTAATGATACACAGTATTTATATAGCGCTGACCTATTACGCAGCACTGTACAAAGTCCACAGTCATGTCACTAGCTGTCCCTTAAAGGAGCTCACAATCTAATGTCCCTACTATAGTCATATGTCTTTAATACAGTCTAAGGTCAAGTTTTTTAAGGGGAATTTAATTAACCTTTCTTTTTTTTGGGGAATGTGGGAGGAAACGGGAGTACCTGGAGGAAAAGTACGCAAACACAGGTAGAACCTGCAAACTCCATGCAGATAGTGTCCTGGCTGAGATTCGAACCTGGGACCCAGCACTGCAAAGGCCAGAGTGCTAACCACTGAGATGCCATGCTGCCCAGAGGCATGGTAGCTCAGTGGTTTTAATCAACATTTTGTGTAATGCAAAGACATTTTTCATTCATTATTTTGTGGCTGACCAGTGTTATAGTATGTACAAAAGTGTTGTGTTGCATAACCATTGAAATTTCACTGTATATTTGTGTTGACCTCAGGTAGCATCAAAGAACAAATATATAGATTATAACATTAGAGTCCATATAGAAGCCATTTCTCCAACAGAAGCCAATCCATTCTTGTTTATGAGACTAACTGGTGATCATGGAAAGTCAAAAACACATTTCCTCCAACATTCTTTGTATAGTCGTACAACCTCTTCCACTGGACAGGTAAGAATTGGATTGATCTGTTTTTTTAACTGATCTAGAATTGATGGCATATTACAGGGATTATGGCAGCATAAGGAGACAGTTTAGGACGCTGGGGTTATATATGGGCTGCAAGTAGAATAAAACTGTCATAATCTCTACTAGGGGGATTCACTGGTGCTGCAGCATATGTACATTGGGGATATCACATCGTTGGTGGGCCTGTGGAATGACAAAACATTCATATATACATTATAATTTAATTTGTTTTGAAGGTATTTTCTTCTTGTATAAAAGAAAAAGATGTTGGAGAACTGAAGCAGATCATGTTAGGAGTTAATAGAAAAGGTGTGTATCTTTGAATTATTTACCTCTATAATCTAACAAAAAAAGCATTAAGAAAATAGTAAGCAGGTTTGAAGTTTGTTTTATGCAATTGATCCAGATAATATTAAAACCATGAACAGCCAGCCTACTAGCACTTTCTGAAGAAGGTCAGTGGCTTGTGACTATATCCTAAGAAACAAATAAAACTACCAACTATGATACCGGATAAGTAATATATATTTTTTACCTACAGTAGATAATTGTAAGCTTCTAATATACATATATTTTCCATTAGATTGTAGATGCTACTGCACAAACATTTTTGTAATGAAAGCAAAAACAAACTATGAATTTCCTTGTAACAAATGGCTCTCGGATCAAATTGGCATGGTCTGTGCTAGAGAACGTGACTCACTGGACAGACATTCTGAAACAGAAACAAAAGGTAATTCTCAATATTTACTTCGTTATTGCTGCTATTTTATTATTCAAATGAGATGACACGATCACAGAAGGTCATTAGCAAACACGAACTCAAATGTCTATTAACGTCCCTAGCGGTTTATTTCTTTCCGGTTTTATATGTCTAAAAGTGGTACAATGTTTAATTAAAATTTATTTTACAGTATAATATAATATTATGAGTATAATAAAGTTTGAAACACAAAATCATGTAAAAATAATAAATTAAATAAATTAAAAAATATATATATATTAATATATTTTTTTTTTATTTAAAAAAAATAAATAAATATTATACTAATACTATTTTATTATACTGTAAAATTTATGTTCATGAAATACAATGTACTGCTTTTACACATATAAATCCAATGTATTGCATTCAATACAGTTATTTTGTATTGAATGCAATACAAATGGATTTTGAATTTCCTGCCCCGCCCCACTGGCAACGTACATACGCACCGACGTCACCAGAAACTCTCGTGTGCAGAAGATGCCGGAGGAAGAAGATAGGGATCGCGGCGATGGACAACGCGGAATGCGGGCGGATCAGGTAAGGCTGTATTTACTATCACTTTCCATAGGTTTACCTACCCCGAGTGTGACTCGGGGTTACCGCTTTCAGCAACTTTTTTCTACCGCGAGTCACACTCGGGGTTACCGCTAGGGAGGTTAAGCCATTGCTTCTTTGTATTTCTAGTCCACCAGTGACTAAAATATTCTGATGTCTTTTCATTTCAGATAAAGAAAACCATCAAACACAAATAAAAACATATAGAACATCTTTTGATAGCAGTAATGCATTTGACTACAATAATAATCAATTTCTGGTAACATCTAATATGGCTGACCTAAGTTCAGGCAAAAGCTCTAAAAAGGTTGAAAAGGTTAAAGCAGAGGACATAGCTAATAAAATCAGCAGTACTGAAACAGAAATGTCTCAGAAGGTTAAAGCTAACAATATAGAAGTTTTTCAAAAAGGAAATACTAAGTCAGCTGGATCACCGAAGAGAAATACAAATAAAGCATCAAAGAGGACAATAGGAAAAAGGCATTCTTCTACAGAGATGAAACGTCAAGATGGTCAATGTTCCAAAGGAGAGACCTCTGTGATAGGGAATCAGAATGGAAAACATCAAAGAGAATCTCACCAGATCCCCGTGCTAGAAGACACACATTTCAACATCATGACAGTGGATGAGAGTGTGGCTGAGCCAATGCTTGATAATAACACCACAGAGCAGATAACGGAGAAAACAGAACATACACAGGAAGATCTCCAGGAACAGAAGAAAATTCAGACAGATAACCTTCCTAAACTAGAACCTAGCAGAGCAAGCAGCCCACCAAGCTTGCTATTCTTCTCTCGTGAAAGACAACTGTCACTTGAATTTGATGGAGTAGATGTTAATTCCATGAGATCCACAGGCAGTTCAGTGAATCCCAACTCAGGGAGTGAAAACCCAGAGCTTGATCAAACCAAGCAAAGGGCTAAGTGTTCATCTGTTGACATCAACAAAGACAATGACGGTAATAGACCTTTGCAACTTTATTTGTTACAACAGATTCTTCTGGAATCCGAAGACAATATGAAAGCTAGCTCACCTGGAGCTAAGTCTCAGCCTTTTAATGATTATGTGGAAAATCCAGAAGAAACACAGAATCAGCATGAAAAATCTGATCAAAGCAATACAGTTCACAATGTCCATGCACACATTGCTGGATGTGGTGACCTACATTACCAACTAGACACTGAAGACATCCAAAATTCAGGCTGTCTTTGTTCATGTGAAGACTGCTACAGCTATATGTCAGACTCCACTCTCAATGAGGAATACTTGTTTTTTGATAGCCCATTAGCTCTAAGTTTTTCAGAGGATGAGGACACAAAGGAATACAGACACTACCATAAAGCCGATCTGTGATGGTTCTTATTGATCAAGGTCTTTCTATATCTAGAAGTAGCTAGTCACATACAACTTCACTTGTTCTTGTAATGTTGAAGACATTTTACAACTTTCCAAGCTGCTAGTTCAATTCAACCATTGTAGACAATACTTATGTTCTGTTAGACTGATGAAGCAGATTTGAAAGCTGTGAAACGTCTTCATTCTTTAAATTCCAGGTAAATCCGACTAACTACTACTGTAGATATACCATTAAGGCTTATTTGAAATCACACATTCGTAACCCATAAGTATAGCAAAATAATGAAATGTTTAGGCATAACATAATCAAACAAAAAAAAATTGTGAAAGTCTAGGGGCCTGACATTTAGTGACTGTAAAGTGTTTTTATATGTATTTTTAATATATATAAAAAATATTAAAATATTTATATATATATATATATATATATATATATATATACACATTTAAATTATATTATAAAAAAAACAACTTTTAAGATAGAAATTTTATATTCTATGTAAATATTTTACGGCCTACTTGTAGGCGGTAGATGGCGAGAGCCATGGTTTGGAGCCTGGTTTACTGCTATGCTGAGAAGAGTTTGCACTTGAAAATCATTAAAGTTCAAAAAAATTTACAGAAATAAATGAGTTGCCCAACAGCTGCTTGTAGAGAAAGCTTAGGCCACAATATAATATAAAAGTAATAAAAGTATATTTTTATGTACAGTGGTACCTTGGAATAAGTCCTTAATCCTTTATAGATCCTTGGACTTATACCAAACACATTTTTCCCAGAAGAAATAAAAGAAAAATGAATAATCCGTTTCCATGAAAAAAAATCTAATTGTTATTGTCATAACATATATTGGTGGAGCTGTATAAAAAAATTTAAACACTGCTTAATACTAAAATACATTAATACAAAATAGTAATAATAATAATAAATGAAAATACAACCTAACTTTACCTTGCTGAGAAGAGTTGCGTGGCGACTAGGATGGTGCTGAGAAGGGAGGAGATGTTATGTACTTCACAGAGAGTTATAGCGCCGGTTGTTAACTGAATGGAAGTGACTGGCGTACTGAGCTCGTGGGCAGTCGTCTGGAGAGAGGTAAATAAGGGTAGCACGCGGTGTTGTGACTCATTTTGACCCATACAAGTTCTAGCGTAAAGGTTGTATACCAAGCAAAAATGTTGGTGTTTAAACAGGACTTATACCAAGTTGGACTTCAAAGTGGACTTATACCGAGGTACCACTGTATTACTTTGTTCTCTTAGATAACAACAAAGTTATTGCTAAACCAATGGGCCCATACCAGAATAAAAAATGATGTGGTCCTTCAGAGGTATGGTGTGATTTATTCATTATGTTATAAGTTGCATCTTTATGCAGTACTGAATAACAAGGCATCAGTCATAAATGTATCAAAATGTGGAAAAAAGATGAATTATTTGTTTGCACATGTTCCTAACATGTAATGTTTTTGATTTATGAGGATACATGTCTTCTAAATCATTTGGGCTGAGTGTCAAATAAAACTGAAACTGCAACAGTTTACCCAAGTCAGGGTTTTATGGGATAATCCAGTTGCCCAGAAAATCCAAGTTAGGTGTGTTCCAGGTTTTTGTCAGCCCTCATTTCTCATAACTCCTCTATGTTCCCCCATCACGGAACAAGATCTCTGGCAGCATCTGACAATTTTTCAGTGGTCTGCATTAGACCACCAGTTTGGATTGGCGTAGCAGTGGGACATATCGAGGGAGACTTTAGTGGTCATCAGAAGAATGCTTAGAAGCACTTTCCTTGCAGCAATAAATTCTATATGGGCTATACTTTGATAATCTTCTGTTTTACAACTTCTCTAAGTTGGGGGTGTTCTCTATCACTTTTAACCCATTTTAAACCTGTGGCTGCAAAGGTCTGAAACCCCTTGATGTCCCAGCCCTGATATTTGGCCTAGATGTTTCTTGAGAAGCAAGTGACTTTCACATGTGATGGTTTACTGTTTACCTAGTTTATATGTTTCAACTGAAACTTGATGTATTGTTGGCACACGTCTTGAAAAAGCAGTGTCAACTGTGAAACGTGTCAAGTGTAAGCAATAACCTGTACAAACCAAATTTTTTAAATTATTTTTATGATCAATGTTGTTATTGTAAATTTTTCATTTGAGTATATGATGGTTTCAATGTTTAATAAAAATGATGTTGTGATTTTTATTTTAATGTTGTTCCCGCAAATCCCTTTCATTCTAGAAAAATTGAGTACCGAGTTACCAATTCCTTGCAAATCTTTTTGGGATTGGGACTTTTTAACAAAGCTGGGTCAACAATATATATTTCGTAGTTGTCTTCATTACTTTCTCTGCTCAAAAGATCTTCATGGTAGTGTGTCCCCTGTATGTTAAATCTTTTCAAATGTTTTCAAGGTAAAACATCTGTTGATTTGGAACATTAAATATGCAAATGTTGTTGTTTTGTTTATATTTGCTTTTTTCATTGTTCTAAAAAATGTCATTAAACAATATGTTGTGTTTTTTAATGATCAGACACAAATAACTTTTTATGTAAATAAAGAAAAGATGATTCCTGTAATGGCAATTTCAATATTTTGTGTATGTTCTTCCTGTTACATAGGGGATTTATGTGGCACTAACAGTATGTATTTAATTGTAACACAATCCAGCTATATTTGAATTCAGCCTTGTAGTGAACCTAAGTGCTTATACAACATGAAGTCTTGAATACTACATAGTGCATAGAAGACATGCATTTATCTTCCCTAACACTGCCTCTGTTTTCTACTTCTAGATGTCCAAATGACAAGGAAGAAACCCTTTCCAGTTTTTATAAAAATAGTGAACAGGGTTAAATACTTAATTACAATCTCTGCAGTTAGGTCTGCTGAGCAATAATGGCATTGTGTAGCTGATTAAAATTTATACTTTTTTTTGTAACTGGAAGATTTATCATTTTTAATTATTTAAATCATCTACATTTACCCATAAAATGTCACTATAATTGCTGGGGATGTCTGAGGGACAATATCCTTAAAGAGAAAAAATGTAAAAAAACATGTTATAAATTAGTTTTAAAATATAGGCTGGAATAGCTATTAATATAGTCGATTTCCGGCCACCAACTTTTTACAGCAAGTGAAAAAATGTTGGTATTGGTGACAAAACACACACACACACACACACATATATATATATATATATTTATATAACAGTCACAAGGTTATTTAGCATTGAAATGACCCTTATTAGCATCCCAAAACTTGCACATCAAATCCAGGTTTTTGCCTGTAAATGTGACACTTTCACACATTTATTAATTTCACTACAGGGAAACTTATTGTTTAGAAATGGGCTGGGGAGTAAATTGGATTAGAAAAAAAAATTATGGCAACAATTATGTATGATGTGTTAAAATTAGTGTTTTTTTTGTAAATTCTAACAAATAAAGTCGCACAAAAATGTGTAGGGGTCTACACATTTTTCTTTCAAATCACCAGACACTTTAGGCTTGAGATATAGACATAGAGAGATAGAAAATGTTTTTTCTGGAATCTATTTTGCCAAAAAAGGAAAAAGGCAAAAGGCATGTAACTCCTTCCCTTTTGGGAAACCAGACCCTCACCTGTCCCCAACAGTGGCAAGGGTCATCCTTGGGGAGAACTTAACCACTGTTGGGGTCAGTCGGCAGAGAACCTAGAAGTGTGTAAAGAGATCCAGCCAAGTCCCCAAAGTGATATTTTAGTAATTTTGTGTTGGAGTTGTGTAATATAAAAGGACAAACTATCCACCAGATTGTCCAGGAGATGGTGTAAGGAGACCGTGGTCTGTGCTGCAGACTTACTCTGTATATGCGTGACATGGAATGCTAGGCATTTATGTTCTTGTATGAATGTGGTATTAGATCTCAGAGACATTCTCCAAGCCATGGTTTGTGAATGCACAGACAACCTAAATCTATTTGGCCTTTCCCATCACATGCGGCTTTGTCTCTTCATCTAATGTAATATGTACAAAGACAAAAACCACAAGTTGTTCCTATATTGTAGAAGAGAGGTGATGTCTTCTCTGCAATAAAATACCCTTACCAGCCTGATTTTTAAAATAAACTCACCTGCCCCTGTTCTGTCCTTCTTCTTTTCTTCCTGGTTCCAATATTTGGCCATCTTTCTTGGCTGGGATGATGTAACTCCTGCATGTGCGTAGATCTGCAGCCATTCTCTTATTCTGAAAACATCAAAGTACATTTCTCCTTGTTTCAAGGTGTTCCTTAATCTTGGTTAGCTTTGGTAACTGAAAGAAAAGTAAATTAAATTTGGTGACATTAGCCACTTTGAATGATGATCCATTTCAGGTGACTTACATTTATTTTTTAGCACTGTAAATAACTTATTCAAAATTGTAATTGCCCTTAGTTATATAGTTCTCTGTAAATTTACTACTTCCCAATCCAGTGTGGTTCATATTCCAGGTTGAGAGTGTGTACGTGACTAAAATGTAATAAAGTAAACTGGAATTGTAAGTATTACAGATCTACAGAAGAAAGTGTTACAATTTGTAGAGTGTGTCATGCATACAAATTATCATCTGACCCTTAAATCACAGTGCAAGGTATATTGTACAATTTGATTTGTTTAAAGCTGCATACATAAATACAAGAAACCCATTGTATGAGTTTAAAGGTTAACCTCTCCAACATGTTTTACAGATCTATTATCTGATCTGCTTTATCAGGAAAACAGGTATGTGACTTGTGGGTGATGCATTCTGATATTTCTGTCATACATAGTGTGTAATGTGGCTTCAGAGGTTAGCACTCTAGCCCTTGCAGCGCTGCATGGAGTTTGCATGGGTTTCATTTAAGCACTCCAGTTTACTCTCACATTCCAAAAACACGCAAGGTTAATTGTCTCTCCTCAAAAAATAATTGACCTTTGACTGTAATTAGGACATATGACTATAGTAGGGATTGTGAGCCCCTTTGAGGGACAGTTAGTGACATGTATTTGGAATGTGAGAGGAAACTCACACAAACACAGGGAGAACCTGCAAACTCCATGCAGATATGTCCTAGTCGAGATTCAAACATATTAAAGTACACAGATAAAAACAAGCTGTAAAATAGTAGAGCCTGAAATACAAAACAGTATATAGGTGAACATACCAGGATAAGTAAATTCAACCCCAGGTTGTCATATATACCAAAATTTCTCATATTTTTCTGCCAAAATTAGCTGTAAGTTTTTAATTAGCACAAATATCTCTCATATTCTTCCAAACGTACCTGTGGAAACTTTCAGAATCCACCATGTGAATCCACTCCTTGAACTGACAACAAGGAATGAGAAGTGTGGAGACCATTTTGGGTCCACCAGCGGAAACGTTCACGCAACCCTGGGGGAAAAGTGGACACCCCACCAAGCCTGCCATCGGGAGATGAGGCGACATAAGATCAACCAAATAGCGTTCCGAATCCCAAACGTGAAGTGAATGAGTCAATAGAAATGAGGGCTCTGAAGCTCGTGTGGAATGAACAATCCAGAGTAATAAGGAAACGAATACAAGGTGAGAGTCAGTGATATACATCCATAAGGGCAGTTCACAGAAACATGCACCTTTGCCAGAGGGCTATTTGTGCTGCCTAAAAATACTTTCCAAAATGAGAAACCACTAAGCCATTCACTGGCTTCTGTCTAAAAATACAATTTCTAGGGACTGTAGGTTGTCCAGAGCCCCAAATAAATGTAAAAAGCTTAGTTTGTAGGGAGCAAAAAATACTGCATGTATGCTTCTAAAACAGGAGATTTGAAATAATCACCATTGAGTTAATGTAATAAAGCAAATAGTATTGGGTGTCCTATCTCTATGATTAGTATCTCAAGGTGAATGTCTAGCCACCCCGTGTGGTATATAGTAACGTGGTTAAGGAAAAAGGGAAAGACGGGGTTTAGTGGCTGGTTGGTTAATTATGCATTGTATTACGTATATGTATACGTATATATTATGTATACGTATCATGTATTTTATTAATTTATGTTAATATCAGATAATTAAATAGTATAACTTTGAACTATTTATGTAAACTACCATCATTGCGTGTTATTGATTATTGGATGTGTTATTTCTATTTCTTCTTATTTATGTACAAGTACTTGTTTATTCAAACATACCTTGACAGATATAGTCCAAGCCGAATATGCGAAACGCGTCTGTTAAACGAGACCTTAACGTTAATAGCAATCTGTCTGGAGTAAATATCCCAATTCTGTGCTGCCTCAACAGATATTGAAGATATAAAGCATGATTGTTCTGTAATTATGTATGAATCAATTTTTTGTCAATAGATAATTAACCAACCAGCCACTAAACACTGTCTTTCTCTTTTTCTTTAAGCTCGTTAATGTAATAAAATAATCTAGTTTTATGCGTGTAACTGGCGTCATACAATTCATGATAGACACCACTTAGGTGAACTCCTAGATAGGGGAGCCTGTGGACCCATTGGAACCATTGGAAAGTATAATTCAACTTGAGTAGCTCTACCAATTGACTTGGCTTCATGGAGACCGGAAATAAGAGCTAAACATTTCAGGGTGAAAAATTGGAAGCCAATGAAGTGTGAGGGGAGGTCAAAGCAAGTATGGCTGTCAGTACCTTTCATCCATATACCGGCACCCCATTGCTGAGAGAACCACAGGTAATGTAAGAGATCAGGTGCTCATGACATCTCCTGCATGCTACAATACATTCACTGTCTGAGTGGCCAGTTGTTAAAAAATGAGTCACACTTTTCTGTTTATTCCCATGAAAAGGAAAGTTTGAGGGAGAGATGTGTATTACTGTTTTGGATGTTTTTCATATAATTCAGAAATTTTATATCATACGTTAGTTGAAGAATATTTGACCAGAACCACTGGGATCTGAAAGGACAACAAAGACATCAAACCATCCTAATCTTGTCAAGTTTCTGGTTAATTCCTTTTATGAATCAATCAAAACCAAAAAATGACATTAAAGGTTCCTGTGTATGATGTAATGATGGGAGCCATTGTTGATGGAATCACCAAGTAGATCTTACAACTTGTAATAATGGAAATTATTGATAATGGATTGGCTTTGGCCAAAATAGTCACGCTTTAAAACTTGGTGGAAGAAGAATGTGAGTAAAAGTTAGTGCCAAGATGTCATCTTTGTGTGGATGGGACATAGGTATGGGTGAGAGGAACTTGCTGTGTGATTTGCGTGGATTAGTATTGAGATTAAATGCTGCTGGCAAAACTGCTTTTAAACTAAAAGCAAACTTCATAAAACTTCAAAAAAATCTTGCTTTTCCTCTTTGTATTCCCATTCACATCTGTCACATATGAGTGCCCTTTCTAGGGTTTCCTCTATCAAGATACTGTGCTTTCCATGGTTAGAGGTACTTTTAAAGTGAAATGTTATGGTAAAAAAGTAAAATACAAATAGTATGATTACAAAAAGTATATGTATACAATTAGTATATTTGAATTAGTTAGTCTGCAGATATCAGAAAATAATGATATATTTAGATCCACTGATAAACGTGTGTTCAGTATGTGTAGAGGACTGAAAGATACCTTTTCACCCCAATTATGTTCACTCTTATTCGTGGAAAAAAGTGCTAGTTTAGGGGGAAAAATGGCCATGCCCTTGTACTCCAAGGCATTACTTTCTACCCATGTATAAATGCCTGTGGCAAGGCTGATAAGAAGCCATGTCAGTGTCAGAAATTTATGAAAAGTGATAAAAATGGCACATCTAAATTTCTTATTAAATAATTTGCAAACTTTTGACAATGTCTTAAGTTTTGTCCACAACTCCCTAAACTTGTATTTGTATATCTGCCCCCAAAAGAAAATTAGTAGGAAAAGCCAAGGATTTAGATTTAAGTTTACCTATCTGTTCTGTGTATGGATTGACAGAATGATTTAAAGCTTTTCTTGCCAACTGCTTTGGCCAGCCATTATGAATAATATTCATTTAAATCCAAAGTGTAAAAATGTGTCATGAAAGATGATCACCAGTTGATTTATTCTCCTATGTGTATGTATCTAGCCTCTCCATAAAGCACAAAGGGTCACTATTAAGACACGGCTGATTGGAAGAAGTGTTTGAAGACTGCAGAGGAGCGATTTGATCTTTGCTTGGCACACTGACTTTAAACAGGTGTCTGGAAAAGAGCCCAACAAGCTGACAGCTTCTAAATCAAACCTGTAAAGATCAGAATATCTTCTCACTTCAGTAAGAGACAACTTGTACATGACAACATCAATATTTATTTCAAGAAAATATTTGGTTGTATAATTTAATTTCAGCTGAACGACAACCTAAAACGTTTGACTTGTTTATGCTAACTTTTGGCTTTTTACATATTTGGGAACCCCTATATTCAGCATTTTCTTTTAGTTCTTAAAGGACTAAAAGTGGTCATAATGAAAACAGAATGGGCTCATAGTGGAGTATCTGTTCACTGTTATCCTTGCTTGAACCTTTGGCAGGAGAAAGCAAAGCCTTGCCTATACCAAGATGGCCAACTACAGAGACACAGAGATCGGGAAATGTTAAAGAGGACCTACAGTAATTTAAGCTGCCATGTCTGGTTGTGCTTTGATCTTCTGCCTTTTTTTTACCATAGAAACAACTGACCCAGACTGAGTATGCAGCTCAATTGCACTATTTGTCACACAGTTAACTGCATGTTTCACGTGTGTCACAGAAACTTCTGTACATCCAGGCAATTAGTATTCTTTAGCCTAGAGTACAGGTTCTCCAGTATTTCTCAACCAGCGTTCCTCCAGAGATTCCCAAGGGTTCCTTGAGCAATGAGCAATTTGTAACTCATGTCAGTTATCACTGGCTCCAATGTAAGAGGGATTCATCGTACTGACCATCACACCAATGTACTGTGAGCTCTGTATATAGTGACTATAGAAGGGGTTTCCTGGAGTCCTGAAAGTTATTTCAAGGGTTTTCCCATGTTAAATAGGTTGAGAAACACTATTGTAGTGTAGACCTTTGTTAACACAGTTTCAACATCTCATCATAAAAACCCCCCTAGCGGTAATCCCGAGACTCGGGGTGGATTTTACCTGCAAAAAGCCGTAATCCCCAGTCTCAAAAAAAAAAAAACACTTACCTTTATGGTCCCCACAGGTCCTGGGGACATGTCCTCCTCCTCCGATCTCCAGCCGCAAACTGCAGAGACGATCTCCGGGGTTTCCGGGTTACATCGGTACATGCGTCGGTGCGGAAAGACCGGTGGGAAATTCAAATAATTTCGTATTGGATTCTATGAAGAAATCTTCATATAATAAATATTTTTATATTATATATATATATTATACATGCTACTGTACAGTTATATTAGCTGTTTCACTATTTTTATTTTTTTAACAGATTTTTCTGTTTTTTTATTTAAAGTTTATTATTATATTTTTTAAATATTGGGCATATTTTGGTGAGTAATGCCTAAGTATTATAGCCTACAATGTAAAATAAATTTCCATGCAAAAAAACCCTTTTTGCATAGAAATACGGGCAGAATTGGAAAGCTAGGGGGATAAAATGACCAAATGGCAAAAAAACCTTTCTTTAATTTCTGAATCATTTCTGGTCAGAAAAATATTTTTTCTGGTATCTAAAAATCCTAGGGGTTGGCAAAGATCATTTTAGTGGGTTAGTCTTCGCTTTACGTCCCTCCTCGGGTTCTCCTTAAGTCAGTAACAGAGAAAAGACTAGCTGCAAAGAAACTACAGGAAATTCCGGTACATAATCTTTATTGCCCCGCTTGCCTTTTTTGCAGGATTCAATTTTTCTTTAAAATATGTATTCAAAAAGTTGGAAAAAAGTTTGGAAATGAAGTCAATAAAGATTTATTCTAAAGGTAGTAGTAGAATGCACAATATAGAAATGTTAAGGGAATTTCAGTGACAAAAGAAGAGGGTAAGGAGCAGTGATGTGGAAGAGGACCTAGGCTATGGACATCAGAACAAATATTAAATCAAAGGATATACAATAGGAAGCCAGGACCCTTCTGGGGATGTAAAGAAAATGAATTCATATAATAATAAGCAAGGGTGTCTATCAACTATCAACACCTCTAAAGTTACTGGGAACCTGGGGAAGAGAAGATGTCTCCCATTTAGGGGCTGATTGCTTTAATAACTCCACTTTCTGCCACTTTGACTTCCAATGTAGCACAGGGGAGGGAGGAAAATTGTGATTTACTGTGTAAGCAGCTGAAAATTTTTAATTGGCCAAATCAACTGGGTTTAGCCTTACACCCTTACACATGATGTGTAAAGATTTGTAGCCATAGCTGGTGGCCCAGGAAGACAAAACTTTTCCCCACAAGCCAGAGTAGGGAGATTGGAGGGTGACAAAGCAGGAGGTAGCACAGAATGGGAAAAATTTGCGGGTTCCAAAAAGTAGGCGTAGAGTGTAGAATATGTATGTTTGTGTGTTAGCGTATGTTTGTTTATTGAAAGTGCAGATATGTGTTTAGTGCATACGAGAAATGGGGAAAAGGAGGGCCACTGCCCTGACTTCCACAAGAGACAAGCCATTGTCTTCAGCAGGATCAGGAAACATTTGTATCGTACCATTAAAATCTAAACCATTCTACCAAAAAACACTACACAGTTGAACACATCTAAAAGAGACTCCAAAACACAAAATACCAAATACACTATGTTGACAATAAACCCCAAAAAAGTAATTGGCCACTCACTTTGATGCTATAATATCTTTCTGATGAAGTCTGCTAGAAAGATTCATGTTTATGGTATTGCCGTTTCAGTGCCCCTTCTCCGTCACAACAGGTAGAAGCAGGGAAATTAAAGAGAGCATTGTGGATCGTGTAGTTACCACTGTAGCCTTGGGAAAGTGGTAGTTGGAAGATCTTATAAGCTATTAATTGTATTAGGCGGGATACAGAGGTTGGAAGAGCTTTTGATCTAATTATTGTATAAGATGGGATACAGAGGGTGGAAGAGCTTGCAAATCCCCAAAGTATAAGGAAGGGATACAAAGAGAAGACTCCAACAAGTAGTGGCGCATATTATCCAGGAGTCCACTGATGTCCTGATCCAGGGCTGGGAGGAGATCCCCCATCATGTCCCATCAGAAGCATGCCCAGATGTTGTCAGGAATGCATACAGGCATGTGGGGGCCGTATACTACATTATTGTGATGAGATTGGTGCAAGTTTGACCAGTCTGTGATTTCTGTTTTATACTTGATTTTCAGTGTGATTTTGAATACAACCTTCAGTGGGTTAATGGTTTCGGCTTTCATTGACTTACCTGATTTTGTTCTCAAATAAGTACACAATAAAAACTTCCAGCTTAAATATTTTGGTCATCAAGACATGATATGTGATTTCAGTGTTCCCCTAATTTTTTAAGCCCCAAAAAAAAAGAAAAAAAAAATTTGAAAAAGAGAAAAAGGGCCTCTTCCGCCCTAATGTATCTGCGTGTGAATATCAACCTACCAACATGTGAAAAGAAAAAAAGGCACCATGTCCCTTTGTCATGAGTCAAGCAACCAACAAAAGTAAATGAGACTTTTTGTAAAATATAGTTTTATTAAGTTTAAGCAAATATAATAACAAACAAAAGACAAAGTACAAAAAAATACCACCAATAAAATGGAACCAAACAAGGTACATGAACTGTTCTCATAGTCATAACATATAAAAATATAGACCATAAAATGATAACCAAAGCGGGCAGGGGGCCTTATTGGTGCCCCCAACTCCTAGGGCATGGGCAGCGAGCCTCCAGTGCCACGCTGCCGATGTGTCAAGAATATAAGAAATATAACATAAAAATGCCAATTAGGAAATAAAGTTGGTTCTCATATATAGGTCATTACAACACAAACAAACAAGCCCAGGTGATAGAAATTGGGGGAGTCACATGACCGCAGAAAACCTGTAGGACAATGTAAAGTGGGGGCACATGGGGTGGGGGGGGGGGGTGGTCATGTGACCTCAGGTAAACCCGTGGGACAATTGGTATGAACTTCGTATGAAATTCCAGATGTCAATAAACATGGATTGAAGAATACTGCATCAAGGACAGGCTCAGGGCGGAGGGGGACAGGAAGCAGAGCAGCGACTTTCAGCTTCCAAAATAAACCCAAAGTCAGGTCATTCACCCCACGAAGAATCCGCAGTGTTTTTTTTTTTTGTTTTGCAAAAAACTAACAAAAATAAACAAACAAACAATATTTTACTTTATATAGAAGGGTTGTCTACCTTTCTATGTAAAGTACAAATGTTGAGTTTAGGTACGCTTTAACAAATAATAGGACAAGAGCTCCTAAATAGAACAATTTATTGCCTTCTGTGAACCAGCCACTAGATGGGGTAAAAGTTTCTTAGGAACTCTAGAATTTCTGTTTCTGCAAATGTGAAAAGTAAGCAGGGCCACAGAACTGGAACAATTTCATTTCATATAGTAATTACCATTTTAGGGCTTCCAATATGAATGCAATTTCAAAGTTCGGTTTTTAAGTTCATATTGGAGTATGAGTGCCAACATTTTATTTCAAAACAAGAATTGAACCTAAAAATCACCAGTTTGTATCATTAAAAGTCAGCAAGCTCATGTAGGGCTCTATAGACACTCTAGTTAAAGTGGCACATGGGCAGATTTAAACACTGTCTGCATGGAGTTTTCATGTTTTTTCACTTGTGTTTTATTTGGTTTTCTTCCACATTCAAAAGACATACTATTAGGTTAAGTTAATGATGTATGGACGATCATTCCCTTTAAATGCAAACTTGTATTGATGCACTGGGTTGCCCATTGTTCCTAATGGTACACAAACACACTATGTTTTGCTATGGGCTTTGAAAAGTGCAGTATGTGTTACATTTCTGTGTGATGCAATTTGTTGTGTGATGTCCATTCAAATAAATAGTCTGCAGAAGTCAATTCATAGCACAGAGAGTGCAGTTTGGAAGCACTGGTGGAGGTTTGGTGGAGGTAGCACAGAGCCATGGTGGAAGCTACTTAGTAACATGACTATAGATTATGATAAAAGCTTTGGAAGATGTCAGGAGATGGAAGTAGGACACTGGTCCAGCATCAATGCTTACAGACACCAATTCTCCAATCTATCTCTGCTCTCTTCAGCTATAACAAGCTTACCTTTATTTGGCTGTCCCAGCACTTGGTTGACTTCTGTATACAAGGAATGATGTCTGGAAAAAAGCCTTTAGGAGTGGGACATGGACACAACAAGAAGTCAAACAGTACAGGGTCAGTACATAGTAAGGTTGAAAAAGACAAGTTCAACCACTAGAAATATACAAAAACCCAAGATATAAAATCCTATGGACATAAATATTCAAAGGGACAGCAAAAAACCTTTATAAAGCCTGGTTCAATTTGCTCCAAGGGGAAAAAACAGCCTTTGTTGTTTTTACATTAAACCCTTAATCCCCAGTTATATTCTGTACTTCTAGAAATCATCCAGCTTTTTCTTAAAGCAATCTATAGTAGTTGCTGAAACTACATCCTTATGCAGAATTACTTCCTTATCTGGAGCTTAAACTTCTTTTCATCCAAATGCCAACAATGCTCCTTTGTCCTTTGCAATAACCATAAAGTAAATAATCTCTATATGGACCATTTATATATTTTTACAGGGTGATCATATCCCCCCTTATACGTCCCTTCTCAAGGGGGAATAGATTCAGTTCAGCTAATCTCTCCTCATAGCTGAGCTCCTCCATTCCTTTTATTAGTTTAGTTGTCCTTCTCTGCACTCTCTAATTCCACAATGTCCTTTTTGTGAACTGGTGCCCAAACCTGGACTGTATATTCCAGATGTGGTCTGACCAATGCTTTGTACAGGGGCAGGATTATGTCTCCATCTCTGCAGTCTATTCCTCTTTTATTAGAAGAAAGTACTTTACTAGCTTTAGATATTGCAGCTTGGCATTGCATGCTGTTATTAAGTCTATGATCTACCAGAACCCCCAGATCCTTTTCCATTTCTGACTCCCCCAAATGTATTCCCCCTAGACACTATGAAGCATGCATGTTGTTAGCCCCCCAAGTGTAAAACTTTACATTTATCTATATTAAATGTAATTTGCCACTTGGCTGCCCAATCACACAGTACATCCAGGTCTGCTTGTGGATTATAGACATCCTGTATGGCCAAGCAAGGTATCCAAGGTGTTGGCTATAGAGCAGAGTCAGAGGCAAATATCAAGTCCAAGCAGTTAACAATCACCATGCCAGGAAACAGGCAACAAGTTCTCTCATAGAAAGTCACACCACAAGCAGATAAGACGAGGTTAATGCTACAACAGGCAACTAATGACTAGAACCTGGGAAGATTTACAGGATTAGTGGCCAATGGAAGGATAGAACTATGGCAAGGAACTGTCCTGGTCATTGGCTGCAGCATATTACTCTCTAATCCCCTCTAGCCGTGCATTGCCTAAGAAATTAGCTGGGGATGCTGAAATGCATCAAAGATTTCATAAAATTTCAGTTTAAGTGTACATGTGTAGAGAGAAGATGGGGATGCTGCAAAGCTGATGAGTGATTACTACAAAGGATGAACAACTAATTACATAGGGAATACTCAGAGTGCACTAGACCAGGGAGGGGTGTCAAACCCAAACACACAGAGGGCCGAAATCAAAAACTTAGACCAAGTCGGGAGCCAAACCAGAAATCCACTGAAAAAATTAAATTTCTCTTTCTCACCTGATACAAAAACTTCCCACGTGGAAACAAAGGGGCCCCGCTTAACACTCGGTCTGGAACAAGCCCACAACAGAGAAAGAGGCTTAAATTTTTTTTTTTAGTTTTAAACAAAAATTTTTTTTTAAATCAAATAGATCTATTGATTTCTGCCTCCCTCCCCACTAACTATTACATGGAGCCTTCTCACACAGAACGACACAGCTTCCCTGTAGATGTGCAGCTTGGCTTTTGCCTTTGCCTTGCTTTTTTGCTTTGCTTTGCTTTTGCGATCGCCTGTAATGTGTGAGAGGGTGGCGGAGACAGGCAGAGAGTGATGCCGAGCGATGTCGAGCGATGTCGAGCGATGTCGATACTACAATTCCTGGCATTACTTGTGTCTATGGAACAGATTACCAGGGGCCACGCAGTGATGCGAGTGATTTCGGCAATTATAGTAGCAGTATCACTCGCTGCAATAGGTAGTAGAAGGCGGCCCAGATGCAATTCACCTTTGGAATGCCCTGGGGGGGCCAAAAAAAGGACCTTGCGGGCCAGATTTTGACACCCCTGCACTAGACTATGGTGGCACACAGCACTGGATTGCTGGCCAGATGAGTGCTATCTAACAAAGGAATTTAGCTGCATCCATTGTGTCACTGGTACAGTACAGAGAAAAGAGATTTCCTCCACTTTCTGTCTTGTTGACACCATTGTTATTAAAGCGGAACTAAACTAAAAATACAAAAACTTCACTTATCTGTAATCCCGCAGATCTCTTGATGGTGCTGGTCCTTCCCACCATCTGGTCACAAGTCGTCCTGGAATTCCTTTTCATCCAGGCTTGGATGATACGTCTTCTGTCTTCTCTTATGTCTTCTTACTGTGTCACCCGATCTCGCACTGTGCAAAAAAAAAATCTTGCTCACCCGATCTCACACTGCCCATGCATTAGATCAGCATCTTTCCCCTTGGCGGAAAAAATGCCCCTTCCGTGCATGCCCGAGAACAGGCTCAGAAGGAGCAGCCAGAGCCTCCTCGGATGCATGACGTAGGTATTTCGGGAGGCTCTTCGCTCCCATTAAGTCCTATTAGGAATTAATGTAAAAATGTTGAGTTTAAGTCTGCTTTAAGGCTACGTACACACGTTAGACTTTTGTTGTTGGGAAGGATCTTTAACAATCATTTCCAAGACTGAAAGAAGCATGAACGAGTGCTGTACATCCAGCGCCATTCTGCTCTATAGAAAGGTTTGCATTGAGGTTGTTCGTCGTCCGTAGATCCGCCAGGACAGATCCACCACTGTACACACGTCAGATTCCCGTCCGATACCAGCCCTGAAGCGATAATCAGATAAGAATCATCTGATGTTTGTACGTAGCCTAAGGCAATAAGTCAAAGCCACTCTCTCCAACAGGGATACAATAGTTAGCTAGGCCCAATATATTTGGTGACCTTTACAGCCACTGAAGTACTTTATGCCTCTGGTTTATTGCTGTGAATACAGACCTGGATATGAGGACCTCAGGTTACACACACACGGCTGAATGAGTCAGCTGAAAGACCGCTGGAGGTAAGGGGTAGGGGATACCCCTTTACAGATGTTGCTGTTTTTATCTACAGTCTTCAGGAACAGTCAACAAATACAGCCGTAATAAGTTGAAACGTAGATCCACATGTGCTAGTGTCCACAGAATTACTTTATTATTTATATATATACCGTATATATATATATATATATATGTATTTATATATATATACTTAATTTCAGTTTTAAAAGAATTCAGTTTTACTCAATGTTTGATCTATTTTTTTTTAAAAGCAAGCAGCATCAATACTATGATGCCAAAACCAGATACAAGCTTAATTCTGAATGTACTGCACACACAAAAGCACTGTTTATTGATTTTTTTATTTTCAAAATCAGGGTGGTATATTAAAATTATGAAATTATAAAAAATGTCTAATCAGTTTTTAAATCTTAAAAATATATCTTTCTTTAAACAACCGTAATTTCTACTCATTGGCTGCACTGTTCTCTTGTTTGGTATGTGGTTATCTTTTCCCAAACTGAGTGAGAGAACGCATATAAATTCCAAACAGGCTCGTCTAGGAGTGTGCACATGTGTGAGTCCTGGTAAAACAGCCACAGTGACTTTTTACAGAGAACTCGCAGCTACAGAACAGCCAAAATGTCAAATCCTTGCAACAACCCTTTATTAGTAAACAAATATTAAAATTAAGGAATGAAAGTATACTTAAGTACTAAATACTTTGTATACCAATAGAAAATAGGAGTGCATGCCAGCTGGGGATTTTTTTTTACCATGAATGCGTGGAAACTGAACCTATGACATCCCCACGCGTATCGTCATATAAACGCTACTTCATCACGAGCCGTCAGTTACGGTAATGTATAGGGTATATATTTAAAGGAAAAGTTTAATGATGTGCTGAAAACTCACATTGCCTTGCATAACATGAAAGAAATAACTTTCTAAGACAGTTAGGTAAGAAATTGGTCTAAGAAGAGGATGGAACTCTGTATCTTTCTTCTGGGTCTCCTACACTCTACGTGAAATGTGACCTGAGAGCAGTGGATGCGTGGGAGTGAATAAAATGTCTAGCAGAGTGAGATTGAATCAGGCTCAGTTTATTTCTGACAACAGTCCTGCCAGGATTCAGTTTCATTCAAGCAAGTTCTTTTTCAGCAACAGATTTCTGGTACACAGATTTACAGAGACCGGTTGTGGGAATTAAAACGACACCTTTATAAAAAAAAACAAAAAAAATGTTATTAACCTGTTGATTTGATTTCCTAGTACTGACATATGAAATCATTTTGGTTTCTTTGTAATCAGCCCTTGGGTCAATTTGTATCCCCCATGTGAAATAGTTCTACTACTTTAAAAACTGGACTTCCCAAATGTGGCCTTTTGTGTTTTGATAGTCCATGTAATGCAACACATACAATGATGTAGATATTAATCTAAAACTATAACATTGGGATATTCCTTCATTGTAAGTGTGTCAGTTAGAAAAACATTTCTGAATCTTATGGACAATTTCTACTCTCCATTTATCTTTTACAAATCACCTACACATTTCACTGGTTAGAAATTAAGCCAATCAAACTCTATACTTGCATAGTTTGAATCTAAGTTCAGCTTCCAATCAATTCAGTTTGCATATGGAAAAAAGGCCAATTTGTATACATCTCATTGATCATCTTTATTGAGACTGGGGGGATTATGTTGATGTCACTGCCATCAATATTATGTCACTCCCACAATACCTTATTTAATGTTTAAGACGGGCATAAAGTTTTGGCACAAATGACTGAACCAATTACATGTAGTTCAGTGAAAACATACACAAATGTTATGCACAAATTCACAGGAGCCATGAGATCCAGTTTAGCTTTGTCATTGAGAGCTAGAGACTGGTTTCTCTTACAATAAACCAAGTAAACCAAATTAATTATTAATGTTTCAATGTTCTTACTACCATGAACTGTTGATAGGTAAAATCTGATTGCTTAACACTGTTCACTGTAAGTGATCATTAAAATATTTGCTTTATTCAAGATACCCACTTTTCCCAGAGCCCTTATTTCAGAAATGTGTTATCAGATAATATTTTGGGACTTTACAAGAGTCTCTGCTCAGGTTGCAGTTATTTTATTGACTTGTCCTGCGTTATATGTACTACTGCTTGAGTTATACATTGCATATGATGTATCCAAACCATTACTGACAGTATCCATTTATAACTAGTACTTAGCATCTTGGCTTCAGAATGCAATTAAATATCACCTTGCTATTGGTGCCAAACACAAGGAAATCTCCTACCTTTCAAACTATCTGCCAACTTGGAACTGCTCAAGAGTGAGAGAAGTGTGGGTCAGATTCTGCATATGGGATACAGAACCTTTGGATTTGCTCTGATGTTTCTTGAAGCCATAAACTTGTTTGGCACCTTCTGTAGTGGGTTTTCTTTAACACCTAGCTGTCATCACCTTTTAGGAGACAGACAGTGGAAATGATCAGAGTTTCTTTCACAGGACTTCTCTGAACAAAATAAAAAGATCAGGTTAGCTGCATGTTACAAAGTAATGGTTTTACATATAGATGAAATAATGAGTCTATGTTAATGCATTTGCTTATTACAATATATAACCATATTTGCATATTTTTTAAGTGCAGATTAGATTAATAAACAAAGAAACTTTTTGGATGCAAAAGGAATGATCACACCCCCTGTTTTTATTTGTACAAAATACTAAACATAGGGGATCACAGACTAAACTTCAAGAGTATTTTTAGTAGAAAGCCAAACCCACAGTTGCTAAAATAGTATTTAATGAGAAGAAAGCCAAAGAGGTTTTTTTTTAGGCAATAAATGATGTATTGTAATCATACATATATACATATAGTAAACACTTGGTAGGTCACACAGCAATATAGAAGGTTCCACGCAGGGAAACAATAGTATAAAATAAGGTCTACCCTATTCAAAACTGGGGTTTAAAGACCAAAGTGCTATACATATAATCTCCCAGTCAATCAGTATACTAAAGAAGAGGAGCCAGATGTCTTTTTTTTACCCGATGCGTTTCGCCTACTGGCTTCCTGAGGGGTGCATATAAAGAGAGCATCCGGTTGATATTGGAGCTGATATGATTCTTTTTGTAAGGAGATTTCAAAATTGAGAACCAATTAAGTAAAGACGTGGCAAAAACGGTGATTGGCGTTACGAGCCCCTAATAATATAAAGAGTCTGCAGAGGATGCGTGATGTAGAATGTATGAATGGTTGCATGGCGTGGACCCTTATATACTGCTGTGTGACCTACCAAGCGTTTACTATATGTATATAGGTATGATTACAATACATAATATTGTGCCTAGAAAAAAACATCTTTTCGGTTTTCTTCTTGTTAAATACTATTTGTACAAAATACAACATCACTTTGTCTTGATATTTATGCTTTATGCTTTAATAGTCATGTTTACATTAGGGACATTTTTGGTAAAAGTCAGGTAAATCACTGGTTTGTTTATTGATTTATATAGCTAGACTGACACAAATAAAAAAGAGGGCCTTTACTTGACTCAAGTAAAACGCATTGACTCAAGTATAAACCTAAATGCGTCTATCACTGCTATTCTTCAACATAGTAATTGCCTTTAACATTAATATTATTAAATACATCTATAGTGTTTTTATTTTTATTACATTAAATTAAATGAAATTTAAAAAATGAAATTAGTCTGTAAAACTATTTCCACAATGTATCATCTGTTTGTCAGGCAAATTGGTAAATAGACTTATTAATATATTGGTTATGTGCCACATCCCAGATTATAATATCCAAAATACATCTCAAAGTACAAGAGGGGACTTTTAGGGCACTTCAGGTTAAAAGAAAAAACATAACTTTTCCATAATAATTTCCAAATTTGAAATAAATACAGTTTAAAATTACATATAAAATACATTTTTGTCACATTAGCAGTCTCCATAAGTTTCAACGCGTTTCGCGGAAGTATCCACTTCCTCAGGAAACAGTTGCCAATACTTATGTCATTGAAAGTGCTCAGTTCCCTCTCAATGTGGATACCATCTCCTGTCAAACATTGCTCAGACTTCTCAGAGGGAGGGGGAGGAAAGGAAGAGAGCACCCCTAATGCAACAACACGAGACCTTTAGGGGTCATGACCTTCATGTTGAAGGTAAACAGAAGAAGATATCCTGCTTTACTTGAATCCATAGGTAAAGGGCCTGCTTAGTTAGGAATGAGCTGTTAAGTTTCACTATGTATGCTTCACTCTTGGTGTCTTTATGTAGGGTAAGATTTCCACATTGAGTGGGAACTGAGTATTTTCAATTAAATAAGTCTGGGCAACTATTTCCTGAGGAAGCGGTTACTTCCGTGAAACGCGTCAAAACCTAATGAGACTGTTATTGTGACAAAAATGTCTTTTTTTTATCTAATTTTAAACTGTATTAGTTTTAAATTTGGAAATATAAAGTTATGTTTTTTTCATTTTATCTGAAGTGCCCTAAAAGTCCCCTCTTGTACTCTGAGATGGTTATGATTGGTCACCTGTGTTTAAATTATCTTTTTGTGCATTATCACTGGCCAACACTGGATGGTACTGTATCATCATGAATGTAGTGTAACAAATTCATGTCTAAAATGACTTGTTTGTTTGTTACACACTTTACCTGAAGACACGCAACCATTTAGTGGTGTGTCCTGAGTATAAACCAAGATTATTTTACTAATGGCAACTCAGTTTATACTCGAGTATACACGTACAATATGATGGAATTGGTAATGTCCTTGTACACAATTCTTGTTTTCCCTGATGCAAGCCTCCTTAAAATTTTCCTTCTTTTCTTTTTGAAATGTTCTTAATAAAAACACTATATATATATATATATATATATATATATATATAAATGTTTTTCAATGTTCCGGGAGTTTAGCATTGAATCAGCCATATTGCAATATAATATAATTTATTTTTTTAAATGTTTGAAGAATTTAAGAGACTTTTGAAGGAATCAGAAAAGCCTACATTTTTTACAGATTTAGGACGAGTACTTCAGGGCATGAGGTTTATGAGGTTATTGCATTAAAACAATTTTTATTTTATACTACTTCAGGACAATAAAAACAGAATTGGCTCATTACTAACATAGGTGGCCAACAAGAAGTAGTTGCCCATTTAGGCGCTTTAAAAGAATTTTTTGCAGACAGATATTTAAAGACAGATAACATTTAAAATTGTTAACTTTTGATAGGCCATTTTGATTAAAAAGAGTTATAATAAGAGACAAATATTTTAATTCTCCAAGTCTACCACTAAATAGTAAAAAAGTTTTATTGGAAATTTAGTTTAAAAAACATAATTGTATTTTTTAATTCAAATGTTGATAGAGGCATTGTTTCATTTCCCTTCTGGTTTCCTAGAAGAAAAACTCTTAGTCAGAATATCTTAGTCTTTGTACGCAGATATTTGAGCACCATGATTTAAAGCTTCAATAATGCTTATGTGTGATATGAAATATAGAAGTATGTAGCGGAAGACTTTATTAGCACCAGGAAATAGCTGGGGTGTCCTCAGGTTTCAGATACATTAGGAGACAAACCTATCTCTTCCTTAAGGATCTTCCCAGAGAGGTATCTGAGCAAATATGAAATGTCTAGTCAATGCTTTGCCTTGTCCTAGTGACACATTTTCAGTCCTTCAGTTGGTCTTTTCAATCTCCCCTCCAACTGTAAGGCTACGTACACACGTGCAATGATTCTCATTGGATAATCTGTTCAGGGCTGATATCGACTGAGAATCTTGTGTGTGTACAGTGCTCGTCGTCCATCAATCGAACGACCATCCTGGCGGATTCACCGACGATGGACGACAAATGATCGAAATGCAAGTAAAGGGGAGAGAGCACAGCGGGGTGCAGCTCCATTGTTTTCCTCCTCCCCTCTCCATAGAGCAGAACGGTGCTGTATGTACAACGCTCGTTCATGCATCGTGCAGTCGTTTGTCATTGGAAAGGATTGTAAAAGATCCTAACTTTTTTTTTCAGTTTTGAATTGGATAAGACAAAGTTAGATTTCCAAATATGTCCCCAACTTTGCACCAACGTAAAAACCTAATGGGGGCATTCAGCTTTGTATTTACCATGAAAACAGCATCACTAAAGACAATTACAATAAAACATCTTCCAGGTGGTTATTTTGTTACAAAACATTAATAATAAACTACCGGTATATCAACAGCAATAAAAAGGCTAAAAAAACAAAAAAAAATCAAACATACACATTCCGACAATGAAGCAGATATATGACACACATCTAATAGTTTAGATAAAAAGCTCCATATAAAAGAGTGGTATTTTCACAAGGCACTATGTAAAATGGAAAATATATAAATTGTTCATCCAAAATGTTAACAGAGATATTGTCCCTGTGTGACTCATTGCATCAATCTGAATGTTATTATATTGGAACTATCCCAAGTGATGTGGTTTTCATGGAAACACACAACTGAAAGCCCCCATTAGGTGGTACACTGGTGTGATTGTTTGGATATATATCATTATTGTGGAGTTAATCATTCTGTCCATCTTTTCCGCCCCCTACCCCTCATTGTTGTTGTTGTTGTCTTCCACCCCACCGGCCACAATTATTAGATAACCTCCTGGCTCCCACATATTCCTTCCTATGACCAGCCCATCCTCATCCTTGGCAGTGGATGACACCAACCATCCTTCTTCAGCCAAACTACTCTCCATTACCTCCTCCTTTGGAACAAAAATGGCCCCACGCAAATTGCGGGACACACTTTAGACCTGGTATTCTCCAAATTTTGCAAACTCACCCACCTTGACAACTCACCATTTCTCCTTTCTGACCACAACCTCCTCACCTTCAATCTTTGTAATTCTTGCCCCCCTTTGCCACATCCCAGACCTGGTAAATGCCGGAGAAATATCAGTAAACTGGACCACAACCTATTCTCAAACTGCCTTAAGTCCCTAACCCCCCACTCTCTCTAAAATCATATCTCCGGATAAAGCCACCACTTGGTTCAACCACACTCTTTCTTTGACTCTGGATAAAGTTGCCCCTGCCACTATACGCTTGCCCCGTCCTGCTAACCCCGTCCCTGGCACAACAATCACACCAAAAATTGACAAAAGACTGTTAGAGCAGCTGAGCACAAGTGGAGGAAATCTGGCCTCAGGACTGACTTCATGGACTACAAAGCCAAGCTACAACACTTTAACACTGAAGTCACCAAGCAAAATTATTTCTCCACTGTCATTTCCTCTCAAGCTTCCATTATTGTGCGGGTAATTATCTGTAAAGATTGTGATCTGTATCATTTATTATGAAGAGATTATAGTCAGCATTCTAATAAATTAAACTTAACTTTATAATAACTTACTTAACTAATAAATAAATAAAGGAATACCACTACACTTCTGGATTTCAATTGGCCACAGCCTTTTTATTGGCTTTAATAAAAGTTTACTTTATTATTTAAACTATTTAATATATTAACAATATTAATATATTAACAACATCCTTTTATAACCTTCACTGTATTACCATCGAATTGGACTTAGCCATCACAGCTCAAGTCCTTTACCTTATAATCTCCTAAAGTCCACTTCCAAGAAAGAGACTATGCCACATAACATAGACCGTGACAAATAAAATACGGGGGGTGGGGGGGTGTTCACTAACGGTCCTCATTCCTCCTTAATTATGGTCTGTTCCTCACATTGCGACCATTATTCTGCTTGAGGGCCCCTACTGTCCAGGACCTGCCTTACAGGTAAGGGGCCTAAAATACATAAAACACAAAGAAGACACCAAAAAAGGAGACCTTATCCGTAATGGAGCAAATCTACTGCCAGCTCCTTGCAGTCATAATCCTATGTACAGAGCTAGGCAGTTGCTACGCTCCCTCAACATTGGTTTTCCCTTCTACCTATTGCACCTTATTTTATGAAAGACTGAAATCCTGTTTTTATTGTTGTGACTCTACAAAAGTTACTTTCAATAATCCAAGAAAGGTACTATAGGTGTAGAGTTGCTCCCTCTGCAAACCAGTAGGTCCTGCACCATCCTTCTTCTTTGCGATGCAGACTGGAAAGAAGGCATGGTCATTTTTTTCTTTCTTCTTTTGGCTTCTTCTTACCTCACCCAACCTCACAATGCGCAGGTACGAGATGGCATGATGCTTAAAGTGGAAAAAAAAGTGCCAATCTCACCATGCATGCGTGGGATTGCACTTTTTTTTACATTATAGGAATGTCCCTTCTTCGCCTGAGATTTGGCATGCACAGAAGTAGCAGGCTGCACACTCTTGGGATATGTGACGTATGTATCCCAGAAGGCTGAGGGTTTCCCATTTAGTCTTTACCGCCGTGACCAGAAGTCCTCCACAGGTTTCTGCCCATTCTGTGTGGATGGCTCTGCTGGACATATTCCATTTTCAAAGGGAATTAAGGGGGAAAAGGGAATTCTGTCGTCTTTCTTCTGCCACACAATTTCCTACCATTGCGTCTATGATCTTCTAGGTTGCCTATTTTTTTCTGTTATCTGACTTTGTAGTTTAATTGGTAAGAATAAATACTTTTTTCATACTTATATAAATATTTTGCATTCTTGTAATTTTTTCTCCGTTTCTGCATTCTATTAAGAGATTAATTTCTATAAATCATTATAAAGTTGTCACAATATACTGCGGTCATTAAACAAACAATGTCTCTCCCACAGTTTAGACATTCAGGCAACCTTCCAGTGAGATTATGGGAATCTGCAACTACTCTCATACAGCATACTACAAACATTACACTGATTTACTGGGGATGGCAAGATCTCACTGAGCCAAAACATACACTGCCTGGCCAAAAGATAAAAGCCCCCCCCAAGCCTGCGGGCATAGTGTTATGATCCAGGGCTACTTCAGTTAGTCAGGTCTAGGTTTAGCAATGTTATGTGCTCAAAAATGAGGTCAGCTGACTATCTGAATATATTGAATTTCCAGGTTTCACCATCAATTGATTTTTTCTTCCTTGATGGCACAAGCATATTTCAGGATGACGATGCCAGGATTCATTGGGCTCAATGTGTGAAAGAGTGGTTTCAATATAATTAGACATTATTTTCACACATAGATTTGCCACCATACAGACTCTAAACCCAATTGGAAACTTTTGTAATGTGCTGCACAATGGTCTGACTCTCTCATCATTAATACATACGATCTTGCAAAAAAATTAATGCAACTGTAATTGTGAACGTATTAGGCAGCACTGTACATTAAATAAATGTTGTGACAAATACAACATTTTCAGCTTATCAAATTGAGCAAATGTTTTTCTTATTGGACCATGTGATTGTAAATATTGGACTATAGACTTTTTGTTACTTTGTTTTGGCCAAGCAGTGTAGGTAAAGGTCTGTACATGATAATAGGGTCTCATTGTCATTTTGTATGTACTATTCTTTGGCACATCTTACAGGGGTCTCTGACACAGGGTAATAATGAGAATGTTTATTTCAAGAAAAATACAGTACTTTTAGAGAGAGCTGAAGGACCTAAGTTATGTTTACTTTGTTTTACCTTCCCTGTTCCACCTATCCTTCTATCGACATTACTGGAAGATACACAGCCAGGATATTTGTCACGATTTTGATTCTGTTTTATCTGGATTAATAATAGAGACATCTATTGTTGATACTCATGCTGTACAGGTCTCAATATCCCCTGAGGAAGCCAATATAGGCGAAACGCGTCGGGAGGTAGATTAAATATATGGATCTTGTCACCATAACAGTTAGTGACAAATCAATACTTTGTTATGTATAAAATACGTAGCAGACAAAATAACAGAGATTTTGTAATCATTGTTTCACATCAGTATTTTGTTTGACAATTATTATAAATAATAAATATTACTGTTTTATTCTGAAATATTACTGTTTTATTGTCAAATATGAGGCTTGGCAACAGCTAGGGTCACCTGGCTTTCTCACCTGAATTTTCCCTGTCGGGTATAAGTCCTTCACAATCAACCTTATTTTCAACCCAGTGACATTATCACTAGATATTTGTGCTTCACTATGAGATGCAAAGCTAGTGGGAGGCGTCAGCAGAGTGTTTCCAAAAAACAGCCTCCGTTCTAAGCTTCCGTGATTAAAAGAACTGAAATTCATCAATGAAATAGAGTGGGCAAGGGACAGTAAGACTTGGAACAAAACAGTTCTATGCTTTTCCTCCAGCTATGAAATGAGGAAGGCTGTAATTACTGCACCTTTAAATGCACACTAATAAAAGCTCACGCCACACAGTGAAATTGGGTTAAAAATACAAATATATCGGTGTGCACAATAGTTAAAGCTAAAGTTTGGCTTTAAATATAAATATTTGCAAATTAGCCCCAGTAGGAGCTCTTGGTAGCTCAGTAAATTAATCTGCCTCTCGCTTTACAACTGTTGAGAAAAGATATCATCCACATAGAGTGTGCATTTTTTTAAAGGAGTCAAATGACTCACAGACTTGTGAAGAAGTAGTAACAAAATAGGCCTGATTTTTTTAAAACTCTCCAAGGCTGGAGAAGATTTCTTCTGTGAACCTGGGCGATCCAGTAAACCTGGCATGGATTTCCTAAAAGTCATTTGTTAGCAATTGTTTCCATTCCTGTTGCATTACAATTTATTTTGTCCATCTTTTCCACCTACTACCCCTTATTGTTGCTGTTGTCTACCGCCCCCTCGCAACAATTTTTGGATAATTTTGTCTCGTGGCTACCGCATATTCCTTCACATGGGTATTTCTTGCCCATCCTTATCCCCAGTGACTTTAATGTCACAGTGGATGACCCCAACCATCCTTCTTCAGCCAAACAGCTCTCCATTATCTACTCCTTTGGACTCACACAGAACATAAACAGCCCCACATACATCGCTGGACAAACTTTAGACCTGGTATTCTCCAAATTCTGCAACCTCACCCACCTCGACAACTCACTTACTGATCTCAATCTTATCACCTTCAACCTATCTAATTCTTGCCCCCCTTACTATATCCCAATCCTGGTCAATGGCAGAGAGACATCCGTAACCCCCAACCTTGCCACAACAATCACACCAAACATTTACAAAAGACTGTGCAGCTGAGCGCAGATGGAGGAAATCCGGCCTCAGGACTGACTTCATGGACTTCAAAGCCAGACTACAGCACTAACCCCATGCCTGCTCCCCCCACAACCACCTTCTTGGCTCAAGACATAGCCACCTACTTCATAGATAACATTTTCAAAATTAGACATGATGTCTCCGCCCACCGTGCTACTCCAACCATATTCAGCCCTTCCACCTGTACATCATCACTGGCCTCCCTCAGCCCTGTTACTCTGGATGAAATCTCCTCTCTTCTCTCATCATCTCCGTCTACTACCTGTCTACTTGACCCAATTGCCTCTGATTTACTCCGTGCCCACTTCTCCACCCTGGCCCCTGCACTAACCAAACTATTCATCCTTTCCCCTTCTATTGGTATCTACCCCTCCGCTTTCATGCACGCCATTATTCTCCCTATCCTGAAGAAACCCTCACTAGACCCCTACCTTCTAGCTACCGCCCTATCCCCCTTTTCCCGTATGTTTCCAAACTTCTTGAACGCCTTGTCTATAAAAGACTCACCGATTACCCGAGCACCAACTCTCTCCTTGACCCTCTCCAGTCTGACTTTTAAGCTGCTCATTGCACCAAAACAGCCCTTACTAAAGTGGCCAACAACGTCACCAGAGCTAAGTCTCAAGGCAACTTTTCCCTCCTCCTTCTTCTAGATCTTTCCTTCACTTTTGACACCGTTGACCACCCCCTTCTAATCTAAATCATGAGCTCCTTTGGAATCAGTGACCCTGCTCTCTTTTGGTTTGCTTCCTATCTGCCTAACCAATCCTTCCAAGTTTCTTTCAGTGGTAATTCCTCCTCCTATACTCTCTTCCCTGTTGGTGTTCCCCAAGGGTCAGTCCTTGGACCGGACTGACCAGTTAAAGGGATACTTCCCCACCTCCTAGATTGTAAGCTCTTCAGGGCAGGGTCTTCTCCTCCTCCTGTATCTTTCTGTCATTTGGAGCCCCTATTTAATGTACAGCACTGCGTAATATGTTGGCGCTATACAAATCCTGTTTATTATTATTATTATTATTATTATTATTATTAAGAATTATAATAATATAATAATAATAATATTAATAATAAAAATAAATGTTTGCAATCCTGGACCAGATACATTCCAGGTTTGCTGTTCACTGCTGAAAGTGTATCTTCTCCAGTCTTGGAGAGCTTGTATAAATCAGGCCCAATGTTTTGCACTGCAATTCCTGTGCATAAAATTAGTAAATATGAGTGCTCTATACAATGTATAATACCAAATTATACATAAATACTGATAACTTTGTTCTAAATAAATCTGATCCCTTTACATGTTTGCATAAAAACACTGAAAAAACAATATATTCTCATTAAAGAAAAGAAATAAAAAACTAGGAAATCTATCTGGTAGCCTAGTGATGTGCAGTAAACAGGTGTCTTCCAGGCTTGTAAATGCCAATTGGGTACCTGGTAGAGTTCCAAGCTTTTCAGCTTTCTTCATCTCAAGAAATGAACAGCTGACAGCTGATGAACATTCTAAGTATCATTCAATTAGTTAAACAGCAAAGGTCCAAACCAAGACCCAGCACTGCTAGACCGGGCAAGGAGGAACTACCAGTATTTTCATGCTGGAAATATGCCATCCGATGGTAAAAAATCATCACATCTGTGCCTTGTTCTTTTGTTTTGGAGGAAACTCCTTTTAAACATCTTATAAACAACTTTAAAATGTAATGTATCCATTGGCCCTGCTTTATTAACCCCCCTGGCACTCCAATTATGTCCGTATTTTTATGTTTTGCGTTGAAATTTGTTGTTTAATATTGAAGCTGGGTGATTCAGCAAACCTGGAATTGATTTCATTAAAGTAATTTGCTATTTGCTAGCAAATGTTTTGAATCTTGGACCAGTTCCATTCCAGGTTTGCTGGATCACCCAGCTTCTCTGATAAAAGTGTATCTTCTCCAGCCTTGGAGATCTTTAATAAATCAGGTCCATTGTTTTATCGACAGATGTCTATTTTATATTTGTCCTTAATGATATATTATATATATCAGAACCTGATCTCGCATCGGGGCTGATGTAAAAAAATCAGAACAAAACCACCAAGCTGTTCACTAAGGAGAACTGTAATAGTATTAGGTTGGTTTTGTGATCATTTTGTGTCATTTTTTTAAACTGCTCACATAATAATGAAATTATCTAATATTCCATTGTGGAATTATTATAAGAAAAATGTCTTTGTTTTACAAATTAGCATTCAGTAAAGTGTCTTCCCTTGATCCTCTGCTTTATAAATACACAGTTTGTTCAAAACAAAAGTCACAGATTTGTTGGAGCACTTTTAGCTTTCATTACAGCATGTAGTTTTTAATACTGTATTCACTAAATAATGAAAGTAAGAAGAAAATAGTAGTAGTGTCCCCTTAAAGTCCTTCCATTTGGATTACAGCAGAGGTAGGCAAACTCAGGCCTTTAGGCCAGATACAGCCTAGCCAGTATTCCAGTCCGGCCTAACGCCCCCCTACTTATTTTTTGTTGGATCCGGCCTAATTGAATCGTTGTGTTATCGCGAGTTCCCATGTTATCATCGAGTTCCCGAACAGTAACCCCAAATACTATAGCTAAACAGCAGAAACAATGCGCAGCCACCAGTCTCCAGAAGGTTGACGTCGAACATCGTGTCTTCAACCCCGAATGGACTGACGAATCATTCTTCCTCCAACGCGGCAACAAAGCCCTGTGTTTAGTGTGCCATGACACCAATAACACTTTGAAGTGGTCGAATCTCAAGAGACATTTCGATGCCAAGCACGCGCACACGTACAGGGACTACACCACGGATGAGTGAAAGACTGAGGCTGCTCGCTTGCACTCACGGTTGGAAAAAACCTTTCCTTGGACACCTTGTTTCTTCTGGCCTAGTGTGCCTTCTTGACCTCCTGAAATGGCCTAGTAGTCCAAAAAGTTTGCCGACCCCTGGATTACAGCATCCCACATTCTCTGTCCCTATAAGTAACAGAATATCCCAGACTAGTGGAGGAATGATCTGTGTAAATGTGTTTACAGGCTGTTGAAATATTTTCTTAAGGCTAATTCTTCATTTTTCATTTCCTAAGGCTTTTCTTCATTTTCTTAAGGCTAATTTCACCTATGTGGCTGAACCAAGCTCCTAACTGCTCCGATTCCATTGTATGGGAGTGGTTGGGAACTATTTTGTGCACACATTTGCATGCAGTTGCATTCCCATTGCAGTGGTTTGCAGCACAGTTCCTTTACACTACATGCCTACCCTTTAAGCAGATAGCCTCATTCATAGACTTTAATGGGGACACGCTCCAGCTACAGTGGTTTGTGGTTAAACACTGGTTGTTGCTGGAGGACTAGGGAGGGCCAATAATCCTTGTAGAGCTCCAAAGTATACTGTAACAGGACTTTAACTGTTTATCAAATACAGTGGTTGACTCTAAAAACTGCTCGTGGGCACAAATAGGGCTACCGGGGCAGCTAAACATACCGGTATACTCCACATGTTAGAATGAGGCCTAGGCCCACTATAAACTTTAGAGTTTCCAAAATTGGGCCAACAAAAATCTCTGAACACAAATTTTCCAAACCAAGGAAGTGCTCATACCATATACCTGATTTTTAGTGAAATTATTTCATCAAGAAACATTTCTAGCATCCAATTTGTATTTCCCATCAGTGCTGTATAAAGCAATTGCTGTGTTAAGGGCATTCTAGAATGTAGAGGCTTCACACCCATTTCACTTATTCAGCAGTACTGTCTGTAACCCACAGCTATTTATATCTGGTACGAAGGCCATCTGGGGAAAGCTAAAAGACTTTTTTCATTTATTAACACTCTAAACCAAATGCATGGACTATTTATCAACACAATAAAAAATAAAAAGTTCTGTGGTCATCTGGGTCTGGGTATAATATCCTATATTACTATCAATGACTATGCATTTTGAGTTATTACTTTAATGTTTTGCATACAGCTGTGGTAAAAAGTTCCAGAAAGCAACAAATTGCTTTTGGCCACAGAGTTGCTTTCCTCCTTTAAAGAAAGAACTGTTTATATTACAAATATAAATATAGAGGGTTTTTTTTCGTTTGCATAAAATGAGCATTAATGCTAAAGACATTGGTTTCTTATTATTTATTTAAAAAAAATGTGAGGAGACCTCTATGAAAGTCATATAGTCATCTCAGTCATGGAGCCGTCTCTGCTCCAAAGTAAATAAAGAAATCCATGGAGTTCACCAGCTACACACCACACCCTGATTTTTGGTAATGGGGTGAGCTAGTGTGTTGGAAGTAAAGGGGAGCAAATTGGACCCTCTCCTGTATTATTAATCTGCTAATACGTGTTTTGGGAGGGGGGATTTATTTATGCAAGGGGACCCAATGATGGCTTTGTCTCTAATTAGTGATTGTCTACACCTTAGTCACCCTGATCCAATTACTCCTTATTTTTTTGTAATTTACCCAGAACACAAATGTATATAAAGAGTTTTGGTCTGCTGCATACTTATTGTTGGTCTGTGGATCAAAGTGCTGAACCCAGAGACCCAGGCAACTTGCAGATACAAAAGGAGGTCATTTTGTCTCATTGTAGCTTTTCATATTTGTCAAAGCTTAAAGGTGAAAAAATTGGAAACCTTTTAATTAGATCAATGTCTATGCATAATCCTTGTACATTTATGTACAATGTTGCCTGTGCCACGTATGTGGATTGTACTGTTCCATTCATAAGGTAAGGAAAGTAATCTTACCACTTTTTCTAACAATTTAGCATTAATTTTGCAAGTAAAATTCCTGTGCCCATCCTTCACCACCACCATGAGAACCTCCGCCTCCCCCCGACCCCCACCTGCTTACCAACCACTCCACCACCATTAAAAACCCAGACAGAAATCTTGGATTTAAATTGGCTGGCAAGCAGCCGTTTATTTAAACACCATTAAATAAATTACCATTCCAGTAATTAACAAATATCCAATAGTAAATAAATGACAAATAAATAAATACATTTACACTTTTGATATGCAAACATACATTAACATAACACTCCATTATTAATATTATTACTTAACTGGGATTATATAACGCAAACATATTACATTGAATATAACCAATTTAACCAACAACCTAATTCCTCCCTTTTATTAATACCTAACCATACCAACAATATCCATAATGATATCAAACTCCATACTCCCAGTTATACACCCAAACAACCAGGCTGCAGGTCTCAGAAGCCAAAATCCGCACTCAACAGGACTTTAACTCTTCCAACATCTCCACCTTGGTCCCTAGCCGCCCAGCACCGCCTCAGGAGCCATAATCATTTGTTCACCATAAAGGCGGAGGCCCCACCAAAGAGGAACCCCCGCCAAAGTCCACCACTTTGCCAATGCACTGGATCGTTGCCTTCCAAGACCCCAACCACTAAAATTAACCTCAATTTCAAATTATAATTATAACTATAAAAGGGGTGAGTGGGTGGGCGGGAAACTTTTTCCTCCAAAAGTGGGCCTCTCACTTCCGTCCAGCCCCTTTTAACTCATCCTATTCCTAATCTCCTCCTACCCCACCCTCCACACTAGCACACCCCCCTCTAGCCTTACTACATTTTATTAGCCCTTACACCCCTGGGCTAGGCCTCCCACCCTGTCATGTAGGCCCTGTGCCTAAATTCTTACGGCTACGGGCCTCTCTTTGCATAGTGCTGGAAGTAACATCATAGTTCTTTGAAGTAGAGTCCTGTAGAACAGAAGAACAGGTGAAATCCTGTGAAATGACCATCCAGTCCATTGCAAGAGCTTCTTCTCTGGTCTACATTTCACAAGATTCCACCCAAAAGGAAAGTAACACCAACCTTCTCTAGACGTTGTAGACAGAAAACTGTAGTATGGTGAGCATAATTCCTTTGGTTTGCACGTTCCTTTAAACTTTGGATCAGTCTCAACCAAGGTTCATTGGAACCCCTGGGGTTCAGCCAGAGGATGTTAGGGGTTTCATGAGCTTTGGCTGATTGACCTCCCTTGTGATGGTGACCTTGTAGTTTTTTTTTATTTAGCAACATCCTAGCTACCTGTAAGGTAAGGGGGTATTCTTTTCACTGACCAACAATGTATGGTGTATTTTTTACCTTCTATGGTTTTAGCAGAGGTTTCCAGGACCTGAAAATTATTTCAAGGGTTCCTTGGAAGTAAAAAAGTTTGAGAAAGGCTGCTATTAACTATGAAGCATCATATATAAATACATATGTTAATGTTGGGTACATTTGCCCTGTTTTGCCTATTAAAATGTAAGGGGGAACTCTGTAGATGCCAGTTTATGTCATGGGAAAACATCGATTTAAGGCTAGGTACACATGTGCAATTTTTCTTTTCCGGTAATCGGCTCAGGGCGTGTGTACAGCGCTCGTCGTCCATGATCCGAAGGACTATCCTGGCTGATCCACGGACAATGAACGACGAACTATTGTAATGGAAGTGAAGGGGGGAGAGCACAGTGGGGTGCCGCCCCATCGTTCTCCCCCCTCCCCTCTCCATAGAGCAGAACGGTGCTGTATGTACAGAGCTCGTTCATGCATCATGCAGTCATTAGTCGTTGGGAAGGATTGTAAAAGATCCTTTCCAACCACAATGATTGCACATGTGTACATAGCCTTAGTGCAAACAGACAGTTGAAAATTGTGTAATGTTTGTACATTTGCTGTTCCTTATTTACCCCTACAGCTAAAGAAAATGTGATCTGAATGGCTGTGAGTGTCCTGTAAGAATGACTTGGTCCTAGCACGTGGCAGACACCTGAAATCCTTGCAAATCATAAGAGACCAGCATGTGATTTAATAGGCACAGCCTTTCCCCCTTGTTTATTTTCCCTGTGGCTTTGGTCCAGTATGGGTTTTCCTAAGAGGTGCAACTTGACTATTTAGGGAAACACTACTTAAGAAAAGCCATATGGAATTCTGTCCATGTGCACATATCTTAACAAGTTGAAAAGAAATGCTCTGTCACCACGGTGTACCAAAACTGCAAACATGCAGTATTTTCTGTCGCTGTCTATTAGTTGTAGTTTTTTACATGTGAGTGAAACATGAAAGTGCCTATTGGATTTTTTTTTTTTGTTGGCACAAGATATAAACAAACTTTGTATATATTGTTAATATTACATTTCTTCTGCAGATTCATAGACACTGGCAATACAATGATCTACACTAATAAAATATGAAAGCTATCATTGCTGACCGGGTTATGAAAGTAAAGCTTGCATGGTTGGTGTTCTGGTTTTTATGCCTTTAATACCCTCTGAACAACTAACCCCCGAAAAAGTATGCAGGTGTTTAGCTAATTCCTGAACAACTTATCACACACATCAAGTTATCTAGATTCTTGTTTCAGGTATGTGACTGACACTACTTAAACCAAAAGATCAGCTTTACATCTAGGCAACTAGCATTATAGCATTAATTCAACATGGCAGCTTCCATAATCTCTTGTTGTAGATGGATGACACAAATCCCAAAGACACACCAGTAGGACGATACCCATCCCTAAACTTCCAGTTATTCTTAACTGCTGTGACCATTATATTCAGCATGGTAGTCTAATGGTCCCCAAGTTCAGTTACAATTTAGAAATTGTTTCCAGTGGAATTCTGGGTATATATAATTGCCCTGAAGTGGGCCTTCTTGCCAACCCTGGGTAATATACAATAAAGAAATACAAAAAAGAAGGATTTTTTAATGCAAATGTGTGATTGTATTAATGATCATTTCTCATAATACATAGGAAAATATCAATAATGCTTTAATCTCAATGACTGGAGAGTCTATCCAAGTCAGTCTCATAGGGGCCCATTAAGGGCACTAGACAAAAGGCTTCTAATATATCACATTATATGATCACATTATGGAATATATCACATTATATGATCACATTATGGAATATATCACATTATATGAAATAAACCATGTCGCATACGTATGTTGATAACAAAACGCGTTTCGCCCGACTTGGGCTTCTTCGGGGGAAACACGGCAGATTTTCGCCCGATAATTGGCCGATACCGATTATCGGGCGAGAAAAATTTGCCGTGTGTACGCAGCTTAACACAGACAAGCTGCATAATGAAATGTCTTTGTGTTGGCTTCCAGTTTTAGAGTATTTCCTTGTTTCCCTTGTCCTGGGGCCGAAACAGAAAAAAAGATGAAATTGTTCCAAAGTAAGATGGTATGCCATTTTAGTTGTTTCTGGAACCATGAGGAATATTTCCCTTGTATGTGGATCCAATAACAACTGTACCACTTTAGACTTACCAAAAAGTTTTGGATTTGGAGATCCTTTAGTAGATGTCAAGTGAGGATGCTTAGTACTTGTAGTGATATACAACATTACCTTATCTTCAAACCTGTATATTATAAGCCGAGCTCCAGGAAAATAGAAAAGACACAAACTCACACAGCTATATATTCATCAACATGGTAATAAATCAATGTCTTCCATGTATGACACAGCTCGGATCAGCAGAGAGCAGTTATGCTGCAGCTATGAACAGCCCCAGCCCCTGTCCTCTGGTGATGCTGACTAGCCATCTGCAATTCCTTATATCAGTTTGCAGAGCCCACATTGAACCCCCCCGGCCCCCTAAAATGCTTCAAATATCCATTCACAAGCACTGCAGATTCCCACCCTTTACATTGCCTCTTCCCTATCCCCGCAATGTTCTCTCAGCCCCTTCCTGCTGTCAGTACAACAAATTTATTATTGCTAACCACTCTGCTTGTGTCAGTATAGCAGTTATTTCATTTCAGTAAACAGATTTCTGGCTGTGTCAGTATGACGCTGATTACATTTCTGTGTACGTTTCCAGATGTATGATATCAATTTAGTCTCTGCTTACACATTTCTGGTTTTGTCACAGTGGTTCTGATTGTATCTCTCCATGTTTTTATGTTTGTGCCTGTGTCAGTATGGTACTGATTATATCCTTGTGGATATGTTTCTATCAGTATGGTACTGATTATATCACTGTGGATATGTTTGTGTCAGTATGATACTGATTATATCTCTGTGGATATGTTTGTGTCAGTATGGTACTGATTATATCTCTGTGGATATGTTTGTGTCAGTATGGTACTGATTATATCTCTGTGGATATGTTTGTGTCAGTATGGTACTGATTATAT
>NC_092864.1:73203441-73244740 GCF_032062135.1 Pyxicephalus adspersus | reverse complement strand
TCTGTGGATATGTTTGTGTCAGTATGGTACTGATTATGTTTCTGTGGATATGTTTGTGTCAGTATGATAATTGTGTCTCCACTGAGGTGGCAATACAGTACTAATATTGTGTTACTGTTTGTGATTTGGTTTTGATTCAACTTCTGTAACCATGATGATGATCTTTCATGATGCATGTGTGACTTACCTACTTTTGAGAATGTTTGTCCATCACACAGGTGAGCAAGCAGACATTAGTTATTATTAATATTAATTATTATTATTAATAAAGAGGATTGATATAGCACCAACATATAACGCAGTGCTGTACATTATATAGGAGTTGCAAATGACAGACGAATACAGACAGTGACACAGGAGGAGGAGAGGACTCTGCCCCGAAGAGCTTACAATCTAGGAGGTGCGGGAATTAACACACGATAGGAGAATAGTTTTGTTTTAGTCTCTGATACCATCTCTGCCCAGGTAGATAAGATTTTTGAATTGACAACAATGACTACCTTGCTTAATGACCAAAATTCCAGTCAATAATGTCTGTTAGCGGTTTTAGCTGTTACCAGCAAGCAATCCAAAGGAAATTGCTCTGGGAGTGTCCGGTGTACAACACCAACACTTCGGCCTAGTTACATCCACAGCTTACACAATACTGTTTTCTATCTTGTTGGTGGCCCTAGGAATTGTCTGCTATCCTGACTTGTTTACATATTACTATCTCTACCCAGGATTTCTATAACATATGCATTACTTTTTTTATCAGTAAAACAGTTCCTAATCAATTCTGTAATTTCTTTAAAAATCCTATTTTATTTTTGATTATTTTAATCTGCAGACAGATTTTTCTTGTGTTAAGATTACATATGGTCACATTTTTTATTTCCCTAACATGAGCATTCTCTGATTCTGAGTTTGTTGGCAGGTATTAAATAATAAAACTATTACATTAGCATACAATGTACAAAAGTGTTACCAAAAGGTGACCTCTTCTGCTATGCCACAATCTCTCGAACCGAAACCGTCCATGTAATGGTGTATTATTGGGTTTTTGGAATGGTTAGTATTGGCTCGTTGAGTAGCAGATCAAGACTGTAATAATAATGTGCAACTGGGATAAGAGAGACAGAAGAGAATGAGTTTTATTTTAATGATATCTACAGGTGTTGCCAAGAGAGCTTTCATTAACCTTGAAAGCCTGAACTCCTTTCCTGCACATTTGCTGCATGTCACTGACTCCCAAGGTACAAAATCAGAATCAGAATTACAGCCCTGGAGCTTGCACCTTTGAAATAAGTAAGGAATGGCAGATCCCATATTGCTGTCTTGAAAGTTTCATAAAATAAAACAATAAATAAATTTACTGAGAAAAACATTGATGTGTTCAATATTTTTTTCCCCATGCTGTATACATATAAAATTTAGAATATGAGACTTTTGTGGGATGGCCACTTTCTTCTTTCTTACTTATCTGGAAGTCCAGTCCTTACTGTCTCTGTGGCCATGTCTGTTCACACTTCAATTAGCTGGTTACAGACGGAGCCATGCTTTGAGGTTCTCCTGCTGCAAAATGGTTTAAGAGACTATTAATACAGTTTATTAAAGTGCAGGCCAGCTTGAATATACTTGGACTGAAGCCTGAGTGACCTCAGGAGCCAGTCATTTGAACCTCGGTGCATTTACCCCTTCATGTCTAGAAACAGGGGTGTTTAAGTATCACTTCCACATCACTATTTTTATTTTATTAAATTTCCCTTACTCTACAAACACATTTATAGTAATTTCCCCTGCTGTATCCCAACATCTAGAGACCACAAAACACTGTAAAAGTCTAAAGGGACAATGTTATTTTTAGAACATAATTGGACTTACTTTTATATCACTCTTTAGTAAGACTGGAACATATTAAAAACAGAGGTTTCATACAAATGTAAAATTTTTTAACAATTTTTGTATAAAATCATGATCATTTATTTGGTTATTCTAGTCATTTAGGTCAATTTTTGGTGCTAGAGAAAATGTGACTCAATAATTACCTGTTATTGCTATTCAGGAGATATTGCATACCTGCTTTAAAGTGGAACTAAACCAAAACAAAAATATCACACCTTTAATCCCACAGATCCTTCAATGGTGCTGGTCCTTCTTTCGTTCCATCCTGGGATTCTTCTTCGTTCCGGCGCAGAGGAAGCGCCAGGCGCTGCTATCTTCTCCCTCCTTTCCGGTCTTCTTGCTCCATCACCCCATCTTGCACTGCGCAGGTGTGAGATCAGGTGATGTAGTCGCTGTAAGGGTAAAAAAATTTAGCCGATCTCACTGCGCATGCGTGAGATCAGCATCTCCTTCCCCTTGATGGAAAAGATGCCCCTTCCGTGGGCATGCGCAAATGGAGCACCCAGAGCCTCCCGCGATGCAAGACGTAGGTATCCCGGGAGGCTCTGCACTCCCGTTAAGTCTTAAACAATTGCGATCAAGACTTAAAGACATTTTTACTTTATTTAGAAGGGTTGTCCACTCGTCTATGTAAAGTAAAAATTTTAAGTTTAGGTTTGCTTTAAGCTGAACTGTGTCAGTATGATAACTAAGGCAGATAGAAAAGACACAAATTAATACGGCTCTGTAATCATCATGACTATGATGAAATAATGGCCCTGATTTATTAAAACACTCCAAGGCTGGGGAGGATACACTTTCATCAGTGAAGCTGGAATTCATTTCTTCAAAGTTATATGCTATTTGCTAGAAAATGTTTTGAATCCTGGACCAGATTCATTATAGGTTTGCTAGATCACCCAGCCACCCTGCACTGATGAAATTGTATCCTCTCCAGTCTTGGAGAGCTTTAATAAATCAGGCCCAATGAAGGGGTTAGAAGTGGCATGGTTAAATAATACTTGAGGCTACTCTATGTATGCCTGGCATTCATGTCAGAACTCCTGAAGAACACCCTGAAATCCTGTGCAAGAAATAAAAAAGTCTCACAGACACCTCAGCAAAGAGATTGCTTTAAAAAAAAATAAAACTTTTTCCAATACATACACTTTTTGCATACATAGCATAGACAGAGAGGTGGAGCAAGAAGTACATAATGTAAAGTCAGTATTCAGTAATTTAGTATATAAGTATTAAACAAAAAACTCAGGGTTAGTATTATAAGCATGTGCAGGGCTCAGTAATCAGTAAGAGTATGTAATTAGTATGTTAAGCAAAGGGTCGGGGGCAGTAGTATGTAATGAAGAATATAGAGGACAGAAGTAAGAGTTCAGAGTCAGTACTATGTAATGCAAAATGTTGGGTCATTATATATATATATACATGTATATCATATAGAGTGCAGAGATCAGTAGTACATAATAGTAGTATGTGGCAACCCACTAATAAATTCTTTTCTGGTGGGAGAGCATTGCATTGAGCCTACAAACTGATAAGTGGCACATATGGATGGATTTAGATGCCTGTGCAGCAGTGTAACTATACCTCAATCGAGCCCTGACTGAAGGAGGTGCTATAGGGGTGCTTGCAGAATATGTGGGGGTGCTACAGCAGTTCTAAATGCCCCCCTGCTGCCACAGCTGTGTGCACTACACGTGCATATGCAAATACAACAAAATATACTTTAACTGAAATAATGCACAAAGTTTTTGTTTTTGCTTTTTTTGTATTATTTTACCAACCTTAAAAATGTGAACCTTTCTTGTTATAGTTACTGTGTGTATTGATAGGTGCAGTAACAATAGTGAAGGTTAGTAAATGAAAAACTGATCTAGTTCAGGGGTGTCCAACTCTAATCCTTGAGGGCCAGGATCGGCACAAATTTTTTGTGTTTCTCAAACATCATTGAATATAGTAAGCTGTGGTTTACTTTTCAAAAACTGATATTGTTTATTCCAAAATTCAGGCCTGTTTGTGGTCCTTGAGGACTAGAATTGAGGACTAGAACATCTTTTATCCAGTTCATAGAATTGGCACAGATACTTTATTTCTGTTTTTTTCTGTTTAAACTCTTATACATTAAGGTAAAATCAGTTGTATGAAGTTGTATTTGCACAATTTCTGGTACTCTTTAAACCAATAATACCATCATATTAAAGTATATTTTTTCTAGGTTATTATGTATTTTACTGATATTTTTATCCTGATTAAAAGCAGTCCATGATGTTACATAACTAGCTCCAAAGCATAATACTTTGTATAGGTGAACGTTAGACTTTGAGTTGTAGAAAATTGATATATTGACAAGCAGCCCTCTGGAATTAATGTAACCAGAGAAAAGGTTCAAAAAGTAAAATTGTGTACAGTGCAGTAGGCCACAGACATGGTTTAGATGCAGAGACTAGGTACTCAAAGGCGTTTATTTATAAAGCGATGAATCTGCCTTTAAGTGGTGGAGAATCTTCCAGGTTTATGTATTTCAATGGCAGTAATTGATTTTCCATCAGGGAGTGTTCCAGTGAATGTCAGATTCACTACTTTATAACACCAAAGTGTTACGTGTTATATGGTATAATTGTGTGTTGCTAGTGTAAATGCTAATTTTTATGATTTTATAGCCATTATGAAAATCATTTGGTTACAGTTTTAACCACTGTGTATCTCTTTGGTTGGAAATTGACTGGTCTGCCTATATTGTCCAATTTCTAGGTGTAACAGGAAGTGAGCCACTAGCACACAGTTTTTATTTCCTGCTGCTATGGCCATCCATTCTGAATGGGCGGTCCAGTCTGGCTTTTTTGAAAAATGGAATTGCAAATCAGTACCATCACTAGCAAGCAATGCCAAAGCTTTGCTTTTTTGTTAGAATGGCTGCCATTTAGCAGTGGCACAGGGGAATTAAATCAACTGTATTTATGTGTGCCTCCCGGTCTCAACATGTTACCTCTTATCTTATTCAGATAGCTTTATATTTAAAGTGTACCTAAACTCAACATTTTTACTTTACATAAAAGGGTAGACAACCATTCTAAATACAGTAAAAACATATTTTTTAAAAAAAAAAAAGGGTGCATCACGGCCCCTTTAAGTCTTGATCAATATGGCAATCAAGACTTAATGGGAGTGCAACTCCCGAGATACCTACAACATGCATCCCGGGAGGCTCTGGCTGCTTCTTCTGCACATGCCCTAAACTCGCGCATAGACAAAAGGGGTGTTTTTTCCACTAAGGGGAACGAGTTGTGGATCTTGCACATGTGCAGTGAGATCAGCCTTCTTTTTGTCCTATTTACAGTGGCTACGTCACCCGTTTTCACACACAGTGAAAATGGGTGACGTAAGGCAAGATGAAGACAGAAGAGAGGACGGATGATGGTGGTGCCTCCAGCACTGGAACGAAGAGGAATTCCAAAAGGACGCGGGCCCGGATCATGGGAAGGACCAACACCATCAAGGGATCTGTGGGATTAAAGGTAAGTATGATTTTTATTATTTTTAGTTTAGTTCTACTTTAAACTGGCTGAGTGACAAGGAAAGTATTGAAGCCACGGGTTCAGCTCAACAGTAAGAAAAAAGTTAGGGAAGTTAGTAATTACAAATGCTGCATTCCACTTTAAATTGTGATACTTGTAGTGATTTTCCAAGCCTAAGCTACTTTCATATGAGTATGTACAGTTCACAATCATCAAGAGGGAACCTGTAATTTCAAAAACATAGAGTTCTGCTGATTCGATTTTCTAAAAGTAGTTACTTACCTAGTTGTTATGTGACTTTTGACTAGGTGGGCCTGATTTATCAAAGCTCTCTATGAATGGTAAAAATAGACTATCATGAGTGAACCTGGGTGATACAGCAACCTGGAATGGATCTCCATCATCCAAGGCTGAAAACATTTGCCAACTAATATCAAATGGGTTTAGGAAATTTAGTCAAGGTTTGATGGGTTACCCAGTTTCACCCATGATAGTCTATCTTCTCCAGTCTTTGAGCACATCGATAAATCATACCCCATGGGCCTTATTAAAGCTCTCCTAGACTGGAGAAGATACACTTTCATTATTAAACATGGGTGATCCAGCAAACCTGGAATCGATCTGGTCCACGATTGAAAATATTTGCTAATAGCAAATGACTTTTAGGAAATCCATCCAAGTTGTACTGGATCACCCAGGTTCACTGACAAAAGTGTATCTTCTTCGGCCTTGGAGAGCTTTATTAAAACAAGCCCAATATGTGGACACAGTCTTTTGACTTTTCACTAGTTTTCTGATCTGCAAACATTTTCTAGGGTCATAAAAAGATTTAGGCCGGTACTATTTACATAGTACATGAGGAGGACACCATGGAGGAGACCATTATCAGAAAACATTGTAGGACCTGCTTTCTAAAGGTGTTATATGCACCTAACCCATACACTGTGCAATAATTATGCTTTGCACAGAACACAGAGTAGGTTTTATTTACAATACCCCTTTAAGTTCCTCTCACTGTTAGTACAATTTAGCGTCAACCATCACTCACCATGGAACTACATTACTCCCCTTGGGGTGCCCCAGATCGTTCAAATTCGGGCAATGCCCCTATGGGGGGCCTGGAAAGTTTTCCCAGGGGCCCACTGGTTTTTAATTTTGCCTCTGGTAAGTGGAATACAACAGGAATTGTAAGGACCCACAAAGGTGTGGAGGCCACCCAAAACTTCCAGGTGGACTGGAGTCAATAATTATGGCAAGGAGATTTCTGTACTTTTTCAAGATGTATAAAATTCCTTATGTTGGCATTTTTTTTCTTTAATCCAAATTCTTTTAAAGGTAATTTACTCTGTTTTGTTTATGCTAGTACAGGTTGGCAATTGAAAATCTGGCCATCGATAATCCGGATCCTTCAGTTTCCCGGCATGAATTTCGGAACATATTTTTAATACGGTGATTGTAGTACACTGTTTGGCCACTAATTTGATGGCACTGTTCTGAAGAAACAGCTGTTAGGTCTTGCTTGCTAAACTAAATACACGTTGAGACATCCCTGCTGCCTGCTCCCTGAGACTATGCCAGATGTCCGCTGTGCTACGAGATGAAGGCTGACCTGTGTGTGGAGGTAAGTATAAAAAAAAAATCCTGAATTTTCGAAAATCCGGTGCACCTTAGGTTCAGAGGTTGCCAGACTTTTGAATGACAACCTGTAACTATTTTATAATTGACATCAGTAAGTATTATTCCTCCATGCATGACAAGCAGTATTCTTTTTGTGTTTTGCATTCCTTCCTGCTTTTCAATAAATTGGACTTTATATCAACTGTGTAGCTACTACAAAATACATGTATCACTGTATTCATAAATGATGATGTTTGTAAAATTGATAATGCAAGGTAATAATAATCAATTGCCTAGTAATTTAGTTTATCAGCTAATAATTAGGATGTTCTTTCTTGGTTGGTGTTCTAGTGCCCCTGTGAAAAGGAACCATGTAGTATATACTTTGCAGCAAGTTTTTATGAACAGAATACAACTTCAGAACTTCTATTTGTGATCTTGCAGCTTTAAGAGCCTGTGTGGTCCAGAATAACCTTTGGGAAATACCTCAACAGGACACCCAAACAACCCTGGCAAAGACACACCTCTCCTGCACCCTTGGCCTCTTATTTCATCAAATGTTCCACGTAGACTTGCTGCTGGATTGTTACCGGTCCCAGTAGGTCACAAAGTTGACATTTCAATGCCCTACACTTAGCATGAATCCCAGCAGCAAATAAATGAAAAGGTAATTTTGTTTTTATTAGCCCTTGGTTTTGTATTTTCTGGCTCTTGTTTTGAAATATCCATTACAGTATCCACTGGCCTTGGACATTAGTGTTTACCCAGCTCTTTCACTCTAGTGTGGGTCAGTACATGAGATTGATTTTAATTGATGTTGATTTAAATAGAATAGAATTTATAATGTTCATAATGAATAGAAACTTCTTTTGTTTAGTCTGAAAGTTTTCAGAACAATAATTAATATATATTTAGCAAAAAATGGTCCTAAGGGGGGATGAGCCCTGTATCTTATTCCTGAACTCCTAGGTAAATGTAATCAAAAGAAGGAAAACTCATCTTCGAGTTTAAGGATGAGTACAGTAATAGGGGGTCTTAGAGTTGGGCAGTTTAAAAAAAGGATAAGTAACATTTGAATATAGCAAACATAACTTATGTTACTTATTCTTTTGACCCTTACCTGAGGTTTTGGCAGTCTATTTAGCCAGCACCCATGCAGGACTTAATCCCAGAAGTGGCTGTCCAATGACCAAGAAGGATCAGCATGGATCCACAAGAGTCGGGGGCAAAAGTGGGGTGATGCAGCGATACCATTTCCAACACCAATGAAAACCACAGTAACCTTTCATTTAAGGTTAGGAGCTATTTACTCCTATTCTCCCGATAGACCAATACAAATGTCTTTTAAAAAGGTCAATCCTCATTATATTTTCTGGCAAGGTCAGAGCGTACATTGTCATACCCATGTAACAGCAAATAAATAAATAAATACATTTTTACTAAAAGGCTTTCTTCAATGTATCATCATTCTTTTGAAACTCTCTCACCTTCATGATCTCTCCTTTACTAGGGAACGGGGGATCAAGACTCATCCCACCATAGCCTTGTAAATAGCCTTTTATTCATTTGTTACAAGAAAAGAGCGGTATTAACTCAACAACTGTGCTCACATTTTAAACCCAAATTCAAACACAGAAACATATCTTAAAATGTTTACCACTATAGTGGCATCATCAGGGTTAAAAATCTAAGTAAGCAATCAAATAAAAATAAAGAAAAATGATTGGTTCATTGTACATTACTATTTCTATGTGTTGGTCCTGCCTCTATAATTTTCTGGGGTGGCTCCCAAACCAACCAATAAAAACTTTTGTTATTATCCAAAAATCTATGCCAGTACTCACCAGTTTATAATATAATTTAGGTTGAATTTTAAACTTATTATGGGGTTGTTTTTACTCCCATTTCTTGCCTAGATCAGCTGATCCTACTTTCTTTGGAGTAGCCTTTAATAATCTACAGGGTGGTTCATTTCCGTCTGGATTTATATGTCTAAAAGCGGTACACCGTCTTTCATGAAAAAATATTTTACAGTATAATATAATAGTATGAGTGTAATTGAAGCACAAAATCATGTCAAAATAATAAATTAAATAAAAGAAAAATAATAATTCATTTAAAAATAAAGTTCGACTTTTGTATTGAATGCAATAAAAAACAATTTGAAATTCCCGCCGCACCCCTAGCGACGGCTGTACGCACCAATGTCGCTGGGAACTCCCAGGGAATGTCAGTGCACTCGCCTGGGAGACAGATCCTCGAAGAGGACGTGGCCAAAGGATGGCAGGACACTGGAGGATGCCAGAGGATGCCGATTAGACCAGGTAAGGCTTTATTTTTTATTTTTTTAGCTACCCCGGGCTTACCGCTTTCAGCAGGTTTTTTTACCCCACAATCAGGCTAACCACTGGGGAGGTTAATAGGAACCAATAAGAATCGGGCACCACTAGCATTTCCATCACAGCCAGGTGCTCACTGATGACATCATCACATCACATGTCACTATACACCCTACAAACAAACACATTATCCCACTGTGTGAACTGCCTTGTGCCCCATCTAATGATCAAAATGTGAAACTACAAATCCTGGACAAAATCCACTGTATATGCCACAGGTGTCAAACACAAGGCTCGTGGGCCAAATCCGACCCATCTGGCCATTTTATGTGGCCCGCAGTGACTGTGCCGCATCCAAGTACCTGAACAGGCCAGAGGACCCAGTCCCAGAAAGTTAGGTAGAAGCAGGGCTGTCCATACAAGTGCCTGATTAGTGCCTGACTGCGCTGCAGGCAGAAGGACCCCACTTGCTTCTTCACACTCCTGCCGAGACCCAGCACTATGCACGGCTGTACCAGAGTCCCGATCCTGCTGCCAGTACTATGCTGCTGCTGCTCCAGGTATGGGATCTCAGTGGGATGATAGCAATGTCTCCAGAGACACCGGCCTCCACCTCAACACAGTCACTGCCTCCCCTCACATAGACCAGGATAGGTCAGGTACACCGATCTCAGAAAAAAACGCTAAGAACAAAAAAAACAATCACTCCCAAAATGTCCAACAAGAGAAAAGTTGGTGCAGCAGGGAGACAATTTATTAAAATATAAGTGAAAATATGTTCATGGTTCACAAAAACAAGCATGTTCTTATTATCAGATTAATACACGAGCATGGCGTGTGATATGGTGTCTCAGGGTGAGGAAGGATCTATACTTGTACTAACACTATGCATCTCAAGAAAAAGTTCCACTCGCAACTTAGCCTGTGATTTAGATTTCAGCCCCTTATGTGAGTTTGACACCCCTGGTAAATGCTAAGGATCAAGTACAAAAACTGTTACAATTCTTATCAAAAATAACAAAACTTATCCTAAAATGCATTAACTCTTAGGCTACCATACTGACCGAAAAGGATCTCTGCAGTTCCACACTTTTTTTTTGTACATTATTTCTTTTTATTAGGCAAAACAAAGGGCAATACGTTTTGTATTTCTATTAACCATAAAGCCAACACCCCCTTTTTTTTGCAGATATTCTTGGTTGTTATAGTAAATCCAAATTAGGAGAGTTCTGAGAAAAATGTTTATTTTTCCTTTTCATCTTTCGTTCTCATCTTTGAGATTTTGTCTTCCGAATGTAGACCTTTCACCAGTGACAAATCCTCTACCAGTTACTGAACACCTCAGCACAGACCCCCCCCCCCCCCCCATTCCTGCAATGGGTTTTGAAACTTCTACTAGTGCCAGCCCCCACCTTCCCCCAGTGACATAACCCAATACTGGCATACTGAAATATACTGGCATACTGAAAAACTCTGCCTATTACAGACCCCTCTCAGTAACAGACCCCTCTCTCAGAACCCATTCCCTATCTTATCCTCTGGCCCTGCTCTGCCTGCTGTCTTCAGCAAAGTAACATGCTTGGGTAGAGAGCAGCAGAATTCCGTTGTGAATCTCTTGGTGATTCTTCCACTTCCTCTTCTTTTTCATTTCCTTCAAGTACAACAACCCCACTCCCATCCCAATTTTAGTCATGCTATGAGCGTGGAAAGCATACACAGATGGGAAATTTATATATATGCCATGTACAATGAGCCATGTGACAAAATTTATGGTGACACAATTCCATGCACACATTCAGGGGTTAAGAAATTTTGACCCAGCCAATAAATATGGCTAAAAACTCCAAACTTGGAGGAAAAGATTGAAGTTCTGATAATGAAGTACAAATGAAGTTTGCAGCCATCACATGAGAAGGGCACTTTGAAAGACAGGTCTGCCATAATGTGCAAATATATTAGTCATAGATTATAGCAAAACCACCTGGGTTCCCAAAATGTTATAGTTCTACTTTAAGTTTTATTGTCCTCCCACACAGAACCTTTAAATCCAGGCAAACCAAAAAAATTCTGCTCTGTCCCCATCCCACATGCATCAACCCCCATGCAAATGAAAAAGTGTGTTTCATTCAGACCAGGGAAGTCCAACTTCATTCCTGGAGGGCCACACATTTTTAGTATTTCTCTAACAGAACTATGTTTCCCAAAGAATCAGAAAATAGCTATGTTTCTACAAAAAATGTATGTGGTCCTTAAGAACTGCAGTTGGACAGTCCTGGTTTAGGCCCTTTACACCAAGGATACAAAACTACAGCCAATATCATCTAGCCCAGTGGTCGTCAACCTTTCGGCACCACTAAGTTCATCATTTTAAATCCTGCGCATGCACAGGGAGCCACGTGCCACTTAAAGAAACTTCCCCCCGAGTGCGAGTTTATTTACTGATCCCAGGAGAGTGTAATAAGAAATGCAAGAGCATTGTGTTTTGTACTTTTTTGGCTGGAGGCACTGAGGCACATGGCTTAGCGATGACGTACTTCCAAATGCTGTTTTACGTCACCACAGCGCACAGTAGTGACAAATGTGTTGGTATATAAAACCACAGTAAGCAGGGGAAAGTAGGCAAGCAACACACTTGTATAGATTGATTGGATTCTGGGATTTTTACGCAACTGTAGATATGACTTATCACGCATCAGTGAGGTAAGTAACCAATAAGTAACCCTTAAAAAAAAAAGTTGTTTCATTGTATGTATTCACTGTATGTGCATAAATGGAAACCCTCTGCCCTCCCTACCAAATGGTGGGTACTCCAGTCCAACCCTAGCTATGCATATTTTTTATTGTAGCAGCTACAACACCTTGGCGTAAAATGGAAGGCAGTTCCCACAGCCATATTCTGTACAATGTAGAGGCTTGCAGTGACAATGATTTTTTACAACTATTTTGAAATAAGATAAGCCTTATGACATGTGGTTCTTACATGTTTTGTTAGTGTGCTATGAAATCCAGTCTGCCAGATGAGCTGTAAATCAGATTGTAAAGTATTGTCATCATTCATCATCCTATGTATAGCCTTGTGAGGAACACAAGCAGAGCAGGCTAACTTACTGCGGCACCATATCGGTCTAGTGTAACACGGCCATAGTGACAGAAGACAAACAGACCAAGCCATGAAGGCTATTGCACATTTGACATTTTTGCAGTTCCTCCACTGTAAAGAATCACCTGTATACACAGGTATCTTATTTTGTTGTATGAGATTTTTTTTCACAAGATAAAGAACATTTCCATATAAAAATGTAGTATACACATTACAGGCAGATACTTTTCTTAAGGGAAGGGGAAGTACACAAGGTACTGTAAGGGTTGTAACCTCCTTCATCAGGCTGGTGTTACGTTTCCAGATTTCTGCCGTCGGTGGACAAATGCTTCTGCAAGCCTGTGCTGAATACTGTTAGGCTTCAATTTCTCAGACACATGCAGGAACAGTTGGGAAAGCTCAAACACATGAAAACAGTCTATAGCAACCTAACTCTTCTTTATAGTACCCATAAATGGACACAAACGTTTACCTGAAATTAATAATTTAAACCTCATTTAAATGAAAGTGTATACGTGTTTAAAGATCAGATCAGACTGTAGTACTGGCAGTTCATTTGGATTATAAATATAATGGTACTACCTACAATATGCTAAGATTTGCATGACCAGGGTAGCTCAGACCCTCTATCCCTCCCTAATACTTACCACCATACCCCCTTATACCTTCCTTAAACCCCTGCTTACCAACCCTTATTCCCAACCATTAAAGACACAAACAACAAGTTGGACTTAAAATGGCTGGTAAGCAGACGAGTTATTAATATAAATAAATAAATTAACAATTTTAAATACCCATATAAATAACACAATAAATAACCCATAATAAATGAAATAATCAATAAATAACAAAGCTTCCACATTTACATTCCAGAAGCTATAACATAACCAAATAACACTTATTAATATAGCCTAGCTAACTCATAGCCAAATGTCCCACTATATCAATCAATGTAACCGTGAACCAACTTAAACTCCATACTTATTTCAACCCCAACAACCAGAAGCAGGTTTCAGAAGGCAAAATCCGCCCCAACAGGAATTTAAACTTTCGACCACTCCATCCTGGCCCCTAGCTGCCCAGTAGCCTTGGACCTCCGTACACCATAAGTAGGAAGGGGAACTCTACCAAAGAGGATTCCCGCCAACCAAAATCCACCACAAACCATCCACTGGATCTTTGCCCTCCAAGACCCCAACCGCCAACTCCCTGAATCCCAAAATAGCTAACCAAAACCAAAAACAAGGGGGAGGGTGGGTGGGAACTTTTCTTGCTAAAAGAGAGACACCCACTTCTGATTCTCTCTCTTTAATCTCCCCTTTACCTAACTCTTACCTAACTTTTCCTACCTCCCACCTAACACCAGCCCCAGCAACCTCCTCTCTGCTCACACAATTTCCTAACCCCTTACTATCTCGGTGTAGGCCACCCACCGTCATGCAGGCCCTGCGCCTATTGTTTAGAGCTACGGGACTCTCCTACTTAGAAAAATAGAAAAGGCATGTATTTCAAATGTACAATTCATTATCAATTTGTATTTATAAAATAATATTAAATAATAATAATATTATTTTACATATAATTACTTATATTACTTAAGACAAAAATGAAAAGTAGTAACTGCACTCCAGCCCGTTCTTTCTGGAGTCCTCGCCCTCCGACCACCAATGTAGAAGGACAGTCCTCTACTAACCATAATTTTTAGGTCATTCTTGTAAACAGACCACTAATGTAAGAGGGTGTTCTCCACTATCCACCAATAAAAGGAAATGTTTCCTCACTGACTGCCAATGTTAGGGCACAGTTTTCCACTTAACAATGTATTATGGTACCTCTTTGCTGACCACCTGTGTAAATGGGTCCTTCTCCTCCAATATCTCTTGTAGTAAAGGTATTCACACTGGCCACAGATATATTTGGAAAATTTAAACTGACCACTAATGTAACCATGACAAATTAAATAACTATTCAAGAATAAAGGGGACATTTACGGTAAGTATATTTTCTGTTTTTTCATCCCAGGGTTTTTCCCTTCCACTCTATTATGATGGAAAGCATGGTGTGAATAGCAAACCTTGCCGTTTTAATGTAAGGTCTGCTTTAAGCAGCAATGCATTTGGGGATTTTACAATAACCATAAATGTGATTAGGACATTTGCACTGGCCACCAATTTGAAGATGCTTTAATTAGAGGAGTTTTTCCTTTCCACTGGGCAACAATAAACATTAATAAAACATAGATTGACCTAGGATACAAGCCAGCCGACACTTGTCCTCTGCCTAAAACTGTCCCTTACACTGGACTAGTGCCAAATATTCCAGCCATTTTCCGTTGAGCATTAAAAACTTCCTGGAGTTTTCAACACTTCCATATTATATTCAAAACAGGAAAAAAAATGTTTTGAACCAACACTTAAACAGAACCAGACTATTGGAGGGGACCTATTTTAATTTAGAAAAAGAGTTTAAAAAAATAGGTCTGTTTCTTTAAATAGCCTTCCCTGTATCTCCAGCTCATATATACTTTTTGTTTGTAATCCCACAGTGCCAAGAGTGCCAAGAACTTGATGTACCCAATACTTCTGCACAGAGAAGCACAGAATTCACCCTTTCTTAGTACCAGAGAGATCTTTAGTAGTAAAAGCTTTCTTACGTCTAGGGATTTTCTCTTCAATGCCAGAGCCATGCTTGTGCCCGATAGCGGAATACCTGGCTCGAGATATTCTGTAGACTCTGCACAGTGTGGTGGAGAGCTAATATAGTGGAGAGCGAATCTGTGCGGAATTTGTGGTATTTTATGACATGTATTCTTATATGGGGGATGTGAAGGCCAGATTTTCTAACAATCCTTATCAGTAATGTGTAGTTGATTTTGAGTAATCAAAAACATGTAATATGAAACAAAATGCTAAAAAGGATTTCGAGGGAGCCATATGAGTATATTTGTTTTTATAACATGATAAAAAAAAATTTGCCAAATCCCTTAATGTCCAAGTAGGGACAACTTATGAGTAAATGTAAGGACAGAACAGTAGGCTACTTGCGGCACAGAGAAACTTTTAGCTATTGTATGAAATTAAAAAATCCCTTTTATTAAATATACAAGAATTATAAAAACCATAAAAAAAGGGAGTAACAGAGGTAAATACATTGTATCCTTTAACAAAGTTTTTACAAACGCGTTTCAGGAATCAAAGGGACAGAGAAGTTGGGTCTCATCCCGACATGTTTCGCTTCCATCTGGGCTTCTTCAGGGGATAATAGAGACCGTTACATTTCATTGTAGTACACGAAATGTAATTGAAAAATTTAGGGGAAATGTTAAATTCGTCTATTAGATGTATGTGTTCTTCCTGATGCACGAAAATAGATATCTGTTGTGTTAAACCAATGGTCACCAACCAGTTGTCTGTGGACCACTGGTGGTCTGCAAGAAAATTTTTGTGGTCCACAGAAAATTTTGGACATTAATTGCAATTTCTATGTTTTATTATTATGGCATATTTATATTTAATGGCATCAAATAGTTTGACTTTGATATCTTCTTGGTTGGGCTTAGATTCAAATGAAATAAACCCATAATGAATAAGTAAACAAATATTTTGTATTTCTTTAGTAATACCAAAGATAATGCAACTAATGATAATAGCAACAATAGTAATACTTCACTTAATCGTGAGCTTATGTATTTCTCTTTGTTAAAAAAAATCATGTTATTGGTCCGCGAGATTTAAATGTGTCCCTGGATTTTATAGGATTTCTAACAAGGGATGGCACAAAAAAGCATATGGCTGAATATGCCGGAAATCTTGCTCTGGTAATACATAAACTATTACTCTCTGTGTTCTGAGTACTAAAGAGGAGCCAGTGCAGAAAAGCTGAGCATGACTTGTGGTGTTGACACATCAATTAACTTAATAAATGTGATGGGTTTTTTGAAAAATGTACTGACAGATATAATGTGTCTCCTTCAGACAGGAGCTTTCATTGACGAAACGTTTGCAGTATTTTTGTATCAGTGTGATTGCCCTTCACTCTCTACCACGCAACATGGAATGAGAAGCAGTAACTGACAAGACTAATCCATAACAAAAGACTTACATGCTTGAACAGCATACGCACTTGATGAAAGCGCAAATGGCTAACTGTGCGAATGATGACACAGATTATATTGCACTTCTCTTGTTTCAAAAAAATGCCAAAACTATTACCTTGCAATATATATATGTTACACAAATTGTGGTATTAGGATATACTATATAGTGTTGCAAAGCATTGACACATATATGCTTACCTACAGTGATAAATTAATTCACTGCTGTCGGTATGAGCTATCCCAAAGCATGAAATAAAACAAATACCTGGGGGAGATGAATCCAGGAATTTAGGCTTTTTCACTTAGAAAGATAAATTATCACCATGCATTGGATAATTTGCTTGGCTTAGTGAATGCCATCACAGTTTCACTTTTTTCATGCACAGCTCTTCAACAATGTGGTATGAAGACTAAGCCGTTAATAATATAGGAGTGACCCATGTCCTTTCTCTTGCTGCCCAGTACCAGGGCATAAAGTTTTTTTTTGTTTTTTGTAGTTTGTATTGTTATTCATTCACGTCACAGCTTTTTAGCTATTCTTGTGTTTTTTTTTCTGACGTTCACCTTACCTTATTTTTCCATAATATGTTCTATTAGCTGACTTTTTTTTTTAATCTCTTGCTCTTGTCAACAATGAAAAACAACATCCTCTATTTATAGCTACTGTTAGATGGGATTGCATGGCATCCTTTAGGGTATTGACACAGCAAATTGTACAGTATGACGTGTAACAACCATCAAGGGTGGTAAAAAAGTCACAATTTTAGCTGTGGCAAATGTTGCCAATTATGAACCGTACTCAGATATTTTAATTAAATAATTAGGAAGATGATACACCCAGATATCATATGTAGATATGCCAAGTCATCAACAAAAATATTGTATCCCCTCATTTACTCATCAAACCATATGGGAAATCTACTGGATTTTCCCCAATACCTAAAAAGTCTGTCATGAATTGCCAACTGGTTCATTTTTTTTTTTTTTGAATAAGTGCCTTGTCCCTGCCACATCCCAGAAACCACATCTTTAAATGGAGAACATCCTTAGAAGCACTGTACCTTGTTACCACTACCAACAATAGTTTCTAAACTAACCTGCACTCTTTTTTTATATATTTTATTGACTCACCTTCCTGATGAGTTCCAACAATTAGCGACGGTTACTGACATAGTTAATTATAATAATATTAGTATTATTATACAGTATTTATTTAGCGCCATCATATTACGCAGCGCTGTACAAAGTCCATAGTGGTGTCACTAGCTGTCCCTCAAAGTAGCTCACAATCTAATGTCCCTACTCAAGTCATATGTCATTAATGTAGTCTAAGGTCAACTTAGGGGGAAGCCAATTAACCTAACTGTATGTTTTTGGGATGTGGGAGGAAACCCACGCAGACACAGGGAGAACCTGCAAACTCCATGCAGATAGTGTCCTGGCTGGGATTCGAACCTAGGACCCAGCACTGCAAAGGCCAGAGTGCTAACCACTGAGCCACCGTGCTATAATAATTAATAATTAATACAATAACAATATTATTAATAATTAATATAGTATAATATTACTAACAACTTGGAATGCACTGAACACAAAACATATATTTCCCCCAGGTGTGGGTCTGTCTGATTCTGATCCCCGCCCCGGGTGCAGTACATAATCGGCAACTCTTTATCACAACTTTTGGGATTGCCCTATGATAAAACACTTTTGGCATCAATTGGCACGCTATATTTAATCTAACCTATTGACTTTCTTTCCTCCCATTGGGCAATTTTTGGTCTGGTAGAGAGGGATGGTGTCTGATTATCAGGAGGACCAAGACGTTTAGTGCTCCTATCTTCAGTGGGTAGAAAGACTATATTGCATGTCCTTCCCCTCCCACATTACATCTCCCCCTACAGAAATTACAACACCTATTCAAAATGTAATGGACCAAAGCCTCCTTGCACCGAGACACAAAATCCAACTTTTCTTTGTAATTTGGGAAAGTTTTATTAATACGCTATTATTAAATTATTAATTATTATTATTATTATTAATTTATTATTAAAACCCGATTGCACAATTGTTTTCTTCACATTTCCTGGTTCCTTTGTAGAATTATGGAAGGTGACTCTCCTATTGTTTTACAAGAGGCATGCTTTTACTGCCAAATACATTGCTTATCTGCAGAGTTTGCCATTTTTTCTGGGTCCCCGTGGACTTTGGATCATGTACTGAAACTTTGATGGCTTTGGTAATTAATTTATTTGCTGCATTAAGATGACAATTAAGAGGATTTCTGTGCCTGGTGCATTGTACAAGGCATTCTGTGTTATACTGCTATTGGTTTACATGACATTTGTGATGAACGGCCTCTCAGCCGCACCCTGCGCATAGACTTTCCAGCACGCTCAGCAACAGTCCACGCACCCGCAGGATGAAGAGGTGCCGTCCCGGGGCAAGGTTAACCACTCTGTTACCCTTTGCAAAACACACAATCACAAGTAGACTGCCACCATGTGCTTAGACAGAAGCACGCACTGTTACTCTTGACAACCGCAGTTATACTTCTGCTTCGTTAATGTCACCCGCTGCCACTCCAGACAGAGATGTCTCAGCAATCACAATGTTTATAGTAGCGTTTCGGGTTAGTAAGGTACACTATTTCTACTTAGAGCATTCAGAGATTCAGCTTATCTTTATTATAGTGTTTTACCTTCCTAGCGGTTCATTTCTTTCCGGTTTTATATGTCTAAAAGCGGTACATTGTTTTTTATGAAAATTTATTTTACAGTATAATATAATAGTATGAGTATAATAAAGTTTGAAACACAAAATCATGTAAAAATAATAAATTAAATAAATTTAAATAGATATTTTTTTTTAACTTGAAAAAAAAAATTATACTCATACTATTATATTATACTGTAAAATAAATGTTCATGAAATACAATGTACCACTTTTACACATATAAATCCAATGTATTGCATTCAATACAGTTATTTTGTATCCAATGCAATACAAATGGATTTTGAATTTCCCGCCCCGACGGCAACGTACACACGCATCAATGTCACCGGGAACTCCCCCGCTGACTCATTGTGTGCAGAAGACGCCGGAAGAAGAAGGAAGAAGACAGGGATCGCGGCGATGGACAACACGGGACGCCGATGGATCAGGTAAGGCTCTATTTACTATTACTTCCCATTGGTTTACCTACCCCAAGTGTTAGGTAGGGTTACAGCTAGGGAAGTTAATAAGTAAAAACATACAAAAACAGTGCATAAACAATTACAGAAAAATAAAGACTACTCCAAGAACAATAACAGAATTATAGCAACAGCATAAAATAAAAAGAAAAAACTGTGAAATAAAAATTAGGTAGAGTTGGTTTTCCTTGGTCCAGGTCGCTGTGTAAAGTCCAAGCTATTAGTCAGAGTCACTGTCTAAAGGGCTGTGCGTGAGGCAAAAATTAGGATGCTTGTAGATACTCCCAAGATGCCCTTGTTCTAGCCAATATTAAAATTTTCATAAGTACAGGTTTAATGAAATACCAACCCCCAGATTATTAATCACCACAAAATAAGGAATTCACAGAGACCATATTAGGCATGTCTGGGACTTATGGTTCACCAGGACAGGCTAACTATGGTTCCCAGGCTTTCCTGAGGCATAGGAGACTAGTTCTTGGTCTCAAAATGCTCACCATAACGATCCAACTACAAATCACCCAACTACTGATTTATACAGAAAACTATATTGGAAATATAAAGATTATTGATAAATGGGTTCCTGAATACAGCTCAGAGTTCAGTCAGAGACCACTCTGCTAGCCTAATCTGAGTTTTATGACACCTGGAAACACAAAACCCCAACTTTTACAATAGGTGTTGTAAACTAGAGGTTCTGGAAGGATGCTGGTTGTCAGATCAAGAAATATCTGATAAGAGGAAATTTATGACCCTGGTTTGTTAGAGAGACAATTTCCAACAAAGACAATTTTTATATTTTAAGGGATCAAGATTTAATATCACAACTATGCTATTTTTTATAGTTATAAAAATTAGGGGATGGCGAGCCGTTAAAATGCTTCATCAAGTCACACTCGGGGTAGCCAAAAACATTAAAAAAAAAAAACACTTACCTCATACCTTTGGCGTCCCCCGGTGTCCTGCTCGTCTCTGCAGGTCCTGAGGACACATCTTCTTCCTCTGATCTTCAGCAGCCAACTGCAGAGACGTTTTCCGGGGTTTCCCTGTGAGCGGTGACGTCGGAGCATGTGTCAGTGTGAGAGATGTGGCAGGAAATTCAAATTCAAAAGTTTTGTATTGGATTCAATACAAAATAACTGTATTAAATCCAATACAAAAAATCTTTATATAGTATATATATAATTACAATTTCTTTCCTTTCACAGTAGATAAAATGCAAAAAAAACATATATATATATATATATATATATATATATATATATATATGTAAAATTGAAGACTTTCCTTTACCTTAAAGAATATGTGCTTATTGCAGATACCATGATTGGTGTCAAACACCTACAGCTCATTCATTTAATTTTTTAATCCATATTAATATATAACACCTTGAACAATGCTATCATATTGCATAACTGTTAGCACAATATCCTCGAATTGAATATTAGCAATTCAATGCCTACATTGCCTTTGCATTCTTATTTTATAAATAAAGCATCAGTCACTAAGCACTTTCTCCAAGAGACATTTGAAATGCTTTCCAGTTTTAGAACAGAGTAGTGCAGGGATTTAAGTAATGGGCTCTTCAAAGAGGAAGTAGGTAATCAATATAGGAGCTTATTTAAAGCAGAAGGTAATGTGTATGTTTAGCCATATTTCAATGTATGCTGAGGACAGTTAGTACAAATTCTGATGGGTTCATTGAGTTACTGCACTTTTCTTCCACATCATTGGTAAAACAGCCTGGTAAACTTGAATTTTCTATCCTGTTATTATTATTATTATTATTATTATTATTATTAATAATATTAATAAACAGGATTTATATAGCGCCAACATATTACGCAGCGCTGTACATTAGAGCAGGATGAATAATACATTTTACAGATATTTGGGAACCATATGCGTACAATAAACAATGTGGCAAACTGAAGTCCAAGAGAAGCAGTCCAATAAGGTGGGGTCAAGTGAGGCTTGTAAACTTGTTCCAGGAGTGAAGGTTGAGGATTCAGTCAGAGATGGTTTGATGAAATACCAGCTTAGAATGGTAGCAGCAGCAGAGGATGTGATGGAGTCCAGGTAGATAAATCAGTTTGCTACACAAACAATTGTTCAGTTATTTTGCACCAGATTAGAGAACAAAAAAATGTGTAAACTTCACCACACCAACACATACAATCATCAAATAGGGCTGTCTCATACTTGGGCCATTTATGGGTTAGGTAGATATTACAGCAACCTAATTCAGTCAGCCTGTATAAAGGTGTCAGGATCTCCCCAGGCACCAGGACACTCCTCAAGGGGTGACGGGCCAGTAGCCTGGAGGCCACTGGGCTCTTTGCTGCTGGGGGTCACCAGGTCACAACCCTTGGGGTCTCCCTACCTGAGGAGGAAGGCTGGAGCGGCCTCATGTGTAGAGACAGGTGGCAGGCGAATGCAGTACTGGGCCCAGCAAGGGTCAGGTCAGGCGGCAGACAGATGTGGTCAGGTTCTAGGCTCAGGTCAGGGTAGGCAGATGTGGTCAGCTTCTAGGCTCAGGTCAGGGCAGGCAGATGTGGTCAGGTTCTAGGCACAGGTTAGGGCAGGCAGATGTGGTCAGGTTCTAGGCACAGGTCAGGGCAGGTGGCAGACAGATGTGGTCAGATTCCAGGCACAGGTAAGGGCAGGCCACAGACAGACGTAGACAGATTTCAGGCACAGGTCAGGGCAGGCGACAGACAGATGTAGAGAGATTCCAGGCACAGGTCAGGGCAGGGCAGGCAGATGTGGTCAGGTTCCAGACACAGGTCATGGCAGGCAGATATGGTCAGGTTCTAGGCACAGGTCAGAGCAGGCGACAGACAGATGTAGACAGATTCCAGGCACAGGTCAGGGCAGGCGACAGACAGATGTAGAGAGATTCCAGGCACAGGTCAGGGCAGGTGTCAGACTGATGTGGTCAGAAATTACAAGGAAACAATGCATGGTATCAAGGTACCTAGTGCAAGGTCACAGCACCAGCCTCCATTACTGCTGAGACTAAATAGCCTCTGCCCCTTTAAGGAGCTCCTCCTTCCTGGCTTGTGTCAGTGTGAGCAGGACAGGAAGTACTGCATGCGCTGTCAGCCAGAGGCAGAGAGTAAGTGCTTCTCTTGGCATTTTGACAGGGTACACGGCACGGGATGCAGCAGGACCGTTTAGCAGGGACCGTTGTGGGAACCAACAGGTATTGTGTCAATAGGTTTACAGATTTAAATGGAACTTCATGCAAAGAGTTGAATGTGCAGATGAAATATAAAAATAAAATATAAATTTTAATATATATATTGTTGAAAATTGTTTACTTGCCATTTATTAGGTACCTGGCTGGAGACTGATACCGTGTTTCCCCGATGATAAGGCAGGGCCATCAAATAAGACAGCCCCCCCTTTTTAGGTAAAAATGAAAAAAGCTGAGTTGCATACTCATTCTAACACACCTGATGGTGATGGAAGGAGGTCCAGGTCCAGGTTCCAAGCACAACATCAAAGCTCATTGATTGCCAAGCTCACAAGCAGGGTCAGGCACTCTTAGAAATGAACAGATGTTGTGTTCTTGCTCTACTCTACTTTTGCTCACTTTTGCACAATTTTGCTCAATAAATACTGGAGTGTATGCAATATTTAAGTGTTCACACAATTCAAATAGTACTAGTATATCAAACTTCCATGGACTTTGTGCCAAACATATTTTCATGCTTTTTCAGCCTTTCAGGGAGTTTCTGCAGGTATGAATAGTATTTTAGATTTTGGCCCACTATATATTGACTTACTCACCTCAGCTTCGTAGTGGATATAATAAAATGTGCAGAAAGGTCAGTTGAAAATAATAAATCATATATGGATACACAAAAAAGATAATGGTATAACTTTATTTTTGTAACTATATTGAAAACAAGTTGGTTGGTTTCTTCTTAACCCTAAATAAAGAAATAGTTTTTCTTATAGATCCTGTGCTATTTTAACATAGTAAACACAAAAAATCTATCTGTTAGGTGCTGTGTGTTTCTCGCCTCTTTACGCACCGCTATGGTAATTTCATGTGTTTCGTGAATGTTTCGTGTGAAAGGAAATTTTGGGTTGTTATATTTCAGTGGAAGGCTGGCTTATGTAAGGTGATATATTTTTGTTTTTCTGATTTTTTTTTCCAAAAAAAATATTTGGTTTATTAACCACCCGACCATTAAACCCGACCTTGGTTCGGGTTTATCGATTTTGCAAAAATCGATAAACCCGAACTTTTCTCACTGTTTAAATCCCCCCACTTACCTGGTCCCCGCTGCGATGATCCGTTCTGTTCCAGCGTCCATCGCTAAAAAAAAATACTCACCTTCTCCCTCTCTTCTGTCTTCTTTCTTCATCCGGTGAGTGCAGTGACGATCTCCAGGGTTTCCCGGTGACGTCGCTGCATGCGTCGGTGCAGGCGGGAGGCGGGGCAGGAAATTCAAAATCCTTTGCATTGAACTCAATACAAAAAAGCTGTATTGAGTCCAATACAAAGAAATCCTTATATAATATATATATAATGATTGTATTGTATATATATTATATATATAATAATGTATTATATATATATATTATATAGGCTACTGTACATAAACATTACATTATACACTATTTTTTTTTTTAACTTTTTTTTAAAGATTTTTTTTTTATGTTTTATAAAAAAAAATTATTAATAAATTTATAAAATTTTGGACATATTTCGGTGAGTTATGCGGTAATTCGGTGAATTATAAGTAATTATTGAGTAATTCGGTGAATTATAGCCTACAATCTAAAATAAATTTCCATGCAAAAAAATTAACACTTTTTGCATGGAAGTTTGGAAAGAATTAGAATACCCGGCGTTCGCGTACGGGTCCCTCGGCGATTCCTGATGATGTCCATGCGTGCGCCCCTCGATGGGGGTCGTAGCGGGAAATTCAAATATTTTGTATTGGATTCAATACAAAGTCCTGTATCCAATCCAATACAAATAGAAAATATATTTATGTGGTTTTGTCTATAGGTATGTGACGGACACTAGGGAGGTGTTTTAGAAAAATATATTACTATACATTATACCGAATTATCGCATTTTCAGTATCTTTCATTTATTCATGTATTCTTGTTTAAGCTGATTTTTGTGTCTTTTATTTAATTTTATTACAATGATTGTAACATGATTGTGTGTTTCAAACATTTTTTATATTCATGATATCTACTAGAACCCTTGTTCGGACATATTTCTGTAAGTTACAGGTCTACAATTTAAAAAAAAAAATTTTCATGAAAAACAGGGTACCGCTTTTGGTACAGAAATCTAGACCTCAGTGTAACGCCCAGGTGGTTAAGGCTATATTTTTTATAAATCCTTGTAGCTCTCATGGTCTTTTCTTGGGGATGCAAACAATAGTTCAGTGAAACGCATCAGAAAAGATACCTATTGAGATTTGTACAGCTATATTATTGATGTGATGTATATCAGCTATTTTAAATATTGTTATTTTTTAATCATGATTGTTATAATAAAATTTGACATGTTAAAATATATATTTATTAAAAAAAGTGCCTGAAAAGTCCCATATTAAACAAGAAAATACCTTCAAACACTGCAGAAATACAACTGCTAGGTATGGGGTTTCCATACAGACTAAGAAGAAAGTGTCATCTCCTATGGTGATCCCTATGGCGATCCCGAGGTATGACATAGCCCTTAGCATGTAATGCATAATTACTACTTATATGATCTGACTACAGTAGCCTGCTCTTTGCATACAAGTTCTGCACTGCCTTAGTGAATAAGTCTATTAATGTCTATTGGATAAATAAATTAACAAAGATAAAAATATTAACAGCATAACAACAAATAAACAAATTTAAAGAGAACGAACGGTTAGTTTGGGTCTCTGCATCAAGAGAAAACTGCATTGCATCAGTTTGGATATATTGTGCAACTTGTGAAGGGAATTACTGAGTCTACATAACACAAGATTTCTAAGTGGAGGCTGAAGCCAGCACATTCAGTTGCTTGGCATCCATCCTTCTGTCACTGACAGAAACTCATTAACCCCTTCTATGGAAGACATTCACGGCTCCCAGGTCAATAAAATCAACTTGGAAAGACTGACTAAATCAAATAAAATAACAAAAATATGTAGGAACAAAGAAAAAATAGTTCTTGATTTCTTAACTAATATTTATAAATTTATATCAAATTATGTTTTAAATAGTGTTGTGTAGTTCCTTAATACAGTACTAAACTAAAAAAATAGTAAAGAATAGAGTTTGATTTCAAAGGTGGTGATTTACTAAAATATAATGAATCTGTTCACTTACCAAGGTGATCAATCATCTTGCGAGGAATAATTATCTTAGCTTTGTGAATGTGGTGATAAGTCACTTTGGCAAAGAAACGTTAAAAATGTTTTTGCTTGTGCATGATTGGAAAGTTGATTTTCAATTAGACGCTCATCAAGCTAAGTGAAATATCTCTTTTTTTGAAATTGTAATTTGTATTGAATTCTTTTATATAAATAAAGAAAAACAAAGAATTTACACTTTACACATAACTCAAACAAGGTGTAGAACAAACAGTCAATGAGATCAGCTATGTATACATGAGGGGGATATAAAGGTAAATACATCACATGAATAAACTCCATACATATCAATCAGTTTGATAAAAATGAGCGTCCTCCATCTTATAGGATGAGAATTCCAGTTGCCATATTTTATGTTCTTGAGATATTGTAACTAAGATCAAACTGTTCTGTTTAATGAATTCATTTGTACATCCCATTTATGTTATAAGTAAACTAGTGTTGTATTAAAGCCAAAAAAGACTTTCGTTCATCCCTATTGTTTCAAATACTGAGTAAAAAGGAGCATAGCATATAGTCAAACAATCAAAAAACAGGATGGGGATATTATATAATATGCCCTTTTATACAAGATTAGTGTCTAAGGGGTAAGGAGGTAACAGGGAGAGGATGGGTGGGGTGTTTCAGAAATAAAGAAAGAAGAGGTTACGCCCATAGCCGATTAAGAAGTTATATTCTCATAATTTGCATCCCAATCAACCCAGACTCTATGAAGTTTGGCTAGTCTTTCTGTTACTTAACATAGCAGTTAGGTATTCCATTATTGGATATCCTGAATCTCAGAAGGGGGGTATTGTGTTTTTCTAGTAAGAGCCATAAGGGTGCGAGCAGCCAACAAGATTTGTGATATAAATTTGCGTGGACCACATGGGGTTTGAGAAATGGGCGATCCTAGTAAGTGCATGAACAAGTCTAATAGTAAGACAAGAGAGGACCAGAAAACTTGTATCAGTTATGTTCCATAACGTGCTAAAACAGAAAGGTTTCTATAAAGAAAGTAATATGCCCAGTGTACTAACCTCATAGCAATCAATAAGGAATTCCCCTTCATTTTTCTAAAAGTTCTCATCTAATAAAAGCTAAAATCCGATTGGCTGTTCCAGGTTAACTACACGTCAATGTTCTTTACACTCTCTTAATAAATAAGCTTCATGTTGTACTCAAGCCGCTAAAACTGTAAACCTCTTAAAACACTATCTCCCCTTAATTGCTTTGAGAATGTTTTCTCAAAAAGATTTTAATTTCTTGATAGTAAATGGTGATGTTCCTATTTCCTGCATGCAGAAATCTTACACTCACGGTCTATTTTTTTTTTATATATATATCTAGTCACTTATCTTGTTGCGTTTGCAAATATCATATGTATTCTCTCGAGATAAAAATAGTGCTAGATGATTAGTTAGGCAAGTTCACTTGACACCATTCCCTATCCGTGACGCTGGGACCTAAGATCTGTATATGGTATGCAACCTAAAGTATATATAAATGGGGCTAGCCCTGAGGGGGACACTCAGCAAGCACTCCACTGCCAAGCAGGTCTCCTCTCTGCCCAGCCTAAACTACCACAAGGTAAGCTTCTAAGATGCTGACATATGGGACACAGCACACCAAGGGATTGTAGCAGCACAAGAGAAGGAAGATGTGGACATGGAAGGAATATCAGGGGCATATTATACAGAAGCATAACCACTGCAAGTTTAAGTGGATGAAGACTAAGCCTGCTTTCTCAAAGCGACCAATGTTCAAATAGTCATTCAGTTATTTTTTTTTAAATTTAGATAAGAAAATTAAATGTTTTGTAGAATATGGAACAACATTTAATTTAATTTATAAATGAAGAGAAAAGAAAAATAGTTTTAACTGACCCAATTTGAAGGATACAATTGATACAAGACAATTTTTGTTGAGGAACATTTAAGGATTCTAATTTTAATAACTAGTTTAATGCAAGACTTTCTCTTTTGATTTACAGAACAATGTCTATCACAGATATTCTCTCCGAGAAGAACATTGAAGCCGCACTTGAGAGTGTAAAGGGTAAGTTAATGATTACTAATTCATCAAGAAAACACAGAATTAGCACAGTATTGTACTAATAAGTACAGCAATGTAGTCTGCATCCATACCAGGGCAAGCCTCCTTAATTTAAAAGTAAATTAGGAATTTTTTAAGTAAATTAAGAATCATCAAATTGAACGGATTACTAAAAAGGGACTACTATTGGATACTGTGCTTTGTAAATTATTAATATAATTAATAATATAATAATTGTATTATTATAGTCATTATACAAGTCTTTTAAATATTGTTTCACAAAAGTTTAAATTTATAGCAACATTACCTAACAACAACTTTTATTTTAGAATGGAATGGAACAAGCTAAAGAAATCCTGATACCAAATACATTTTATACATTTCATTGCCTATGTCAGGAATGGCAAAAAGTAACATCACTAAATATCTATAAAATAAGAAACTAGGCCGTGTTTTAGGAATTGCTACATTTTTTAATTTTTTGAGTTGTATTTTGGCTTTAGATATAGAAATCATTGTAATTTTTTTTTTAATTTTTTTTCAGCTGAAGGTTCATTCAATTACAAAAGCTTTTTCCAGAAGGTTGGCTTGGCTGGCAAGAGTCCAGATGATGCCAAGAAAGTTTTCGAAATTCTTGACAGAGACAAGAGTGGATACATTGAGGAAGAGGAACTTTGGTAAGGATACACTCTAATACTTGTTTGAATTGGTATATACTGGGTCAGAACTAAGTTAGAGGAAACAAAAAAACATTAAAAAAAATTATTCAAATAGACTGATAGGCTGGGCTGGCTAAAAACATTAGTTACAGATGGCACTAGTGGTCAACCCATTGTATCTTTTTGGGACTTCAGAGTTCAGATCAACTTCTTTGGAGTTTAAAGCTTTGTTACCCTTCCTCCGCCCTACCTGCTCTCCTTTTTGCAGTGCAATAGGGGAACCCAACAGGCAGCATCAAACACTTTGAACCAAAGGACCTTGTCTGTAAACCTGCCAACTCAGGACCTTGGTACCAGATTTACAGTCAAAAAAGAGAGTTAGTGGGTGAATCAACCTATGTCCAAAGTTGATACCTGTATGTTCTATTCCCAACAGTATTGTTATAGTGAATGTAAATACTTACTGTTTTGTAAGTGAATCATGGGATTATATATTTTTTTCTGTGTTCCATTCTAGCCTTTTCCTGCAGAACTTCAGGGGAAACGCCAGAGCTCTGACCAATGCTGAGACCTCCGCTTTCCTGAAGGCTGGTGACTCTGATGGAGATGGCAAGATTGGAGTGGAAGGTAAGCGTTATATCTTGCTAATCAACACTTGATGGTGTTGGTACTGCCAAGCTCTGAAATATAGCAGATATCACCACCAAAAAACAGTCACTGCATTCAATGCTTCAGAATAAATTCTCCTTATACTAAATATGATCAACAGTATTGAATTAAAATAGACTTCTAGACAAATAGTTAATCTTTAAGTAAGGTAGTTTGATACCACTGGTTTCTAGACATATTATCTATATATCACATGAATCCTGAATTAAGTAAACAATAAGTTACCTCTAAAATGTATTTAAGATTTGTTCTTGGGACTGATAATACTGTTGACATTATCACTGGTATATAAACTGCACACCTGTCAGCTCTACCTGGGTACTGGAAAGGTTCTGAAAGAAGAGAGACATTTAAAATGGACCTGTTTAACGAAATATTGAGGAACTGGATGCAACGATTGAGTGAGATTAAGATATGTTTATTAAATGAAACATCCAGAAGTATGTAAGTGTTCCACACAAGCATGCTATGATAAAGCCAGCATAACAATAAATAATTAAGCCCTAAATTGTGCTTAATAGTAAGGCTTCTCTAAAACAGTAATATTACAAAGGCTTTATTCTCTTTATTTCAAATACTAAAATATAGTTTTCTATATTACTAATATAGATATTCTATACTTCTAATAAATTTAGATAACTTTTAGTAGTGTGTGCTTAGTTTAGTTTGTTTAATGGTGCAGTTCCTAATCAACTATACACAAATGTATTCTTTCATCTTACTAATTTAAGTTTCTGTTTAGTTTAATTTGATTGGGTACTTAAGGCAATATTGGTTCCTTAGGACTTTAGTAGTCTACCTCTGCAAGTCTATAAAAAAAAAACTTTTGATAGGTCAATAAAATTTGAAATATTTAATACACTTTATAAAAGGAAAATTTAATTTTTGCATTTAATAGTGGCTTTTTTCGGAGTTATTTATAATTGCTTTAATTTGCTTTACATTCCAGAATTCCAGGCTCTGGTGAAGGCATAAACAGCCAAGACCAAAATACTTCAAAGACTCAACCCTCACTTTCACCCAACAGGCACCTCATTCACGGCTGGCACTTATTTGTGCATTTTTTTACTGTCTCACGGCATTGGTAAAATGCCTGTATGTTAACTCTTTTTGGGACTACGAAAATATCTAATAATGTACAGGTATTCTGTTCACTCGATGTTACGTCTTAAATGTTAATGGATGGCGCATAGTGATCTTGACCAATCACAATGTTGAAGTTGTGGCTGGAAGACGGAAAAACAAAAATAAAAATTATTTAAATAAAATACCTTGTTTGACTTTTTTTATTTTATTTCTAAAACAATCATGCACAGGAATTACACTGGAAATTCAGAGAATCCTAAAAATGTCATTCTTTTGTAATTCTTAAAAAATATGTTAAAAAATTGTTGTGAAAAGCAGATGATATACACACCTAATGTAATTATATTTATGTAACTCTAATTTCTTTTCATATTACACGCCTAGGCAAATTTACTTCTTATTATGTAAAAATTAGCTTCTTCTGCTTAATTCACAAAATATTAAATAATATTTTATTTCAAACTATTTTATATATTTATAGCATTTCAATGGTATTTTTACATTTTTTCACATTATTTCATTACCACTATTTTTGCTACTGCAAGCATTTTAAAACAAAAAAAAAAGATATTTAATATCCTTAAATTTCTGTTACATAAATTTTGTAGTTCTGATTAAAAATTGGCTCACCCTGAAAAGATTTTCCCAAATAGAAATGACTTCATGTTTTTATAATGGCTTTACTTACTACACACTATCACGTAACATGAACACAGTGTAGAAAGCCAGCAGAAGTCTTAACATTTTGTTCAGCTCCCTTGACTACTGACTGCTGGGTCTAAGAAGTAATCCAATATAATTGCTGAAACCACATTGCTTGTTTCCCATATGTTTGAGATCAGATTTCCAGGGAGGTACTAGGTGCTTATGAATGTTTCTACTTTTTTTTTTTTTTAATCTAATCTAAAATTTGTGCTGATAATTCTGAAGACAAATATATGGCAAAATAAAGTGTTTCGGGAAAGCTAGAAAAAAAAAATGTTGAAAGCTTCCTAAAATGACCATTGCTTATTACAGAGGTCCAGTTGCAGTGTAAAAGAACGTTGCTGAATCTTACATTTCTTAGTGGTTTGTGAACTCTGAGCCCATCTTAAGTTGCAGGTTGTATTTCACTTACAGTCCTGGCATGCTGCTGAGTTGTTTGGCATATGGAGCCTGTGACTGCAATGCCAGAAATCTGGATGAAATATTACGCTGGGCTAAGCGGACATACCAGAAAGTTAGCATGGAGGGATGTCGGGTCAAGGCTCCTGTTTGCTGCTTAAGGAACATGTAGCAGGTAATAGGGTAAATCCAATGCAGTTGTACAGAGCTCTGATTGAAGATTTGTAGATCTGGTAGGTACATAGGGTGAAGTTGAGTTCAGTACTATTATATTTTAATATAGAAAATATTATTCTGCAGACCTATGCATATGTAGCTTCTGTGTTGGTGTTAAAAACAACTCATGGCGACATTGTCAGACATCATAGTCTCAGCAAAAGCCTCCTGAGACTCAGAGTCTCCTTTTATGTAAAGCCAATTACAAAAGGTTTTTTCAATGTATTTATTTTGATTGTAGAAGAATAGATAGACTATCATGAAAAAACCTTGATGATCCAGCAAGCATGGAATGGATCTGATCCAGGACTGAAAACATTTGCCAAATAATAGCAAATGTGTTTTAACAAAACTATTCCAGATTTGCTGGATCACCCACGTTCTCACATAGTAACCTATCTTCTCTGGTCTAGGAGCCCTAATAAATCAGGCCCACCATGTGGGAGGGTTAGAGAAATACTTGTTGTTGTTGGGTTTTATTGTTTTGTGTGTCCTGCACTAAGATTTACCTTCTCCATTTGTCCTAAAGACTTTTGCCTCCGTCACACAAAGTGATGGAAAATCCATCATTGTTGAGCAGGGGACACCTTTACCACTGGGAACTGGTTATTGGTTTTCAGGGAACCTACACAAGGTCTGGGGCCCTGTAACTGTGTGCACTTTGGGAATATCAGAAGCTGGGCATCAGAGTGGGACCACCCCAGAAGCAAATCTGGACTCAGTACCCACTTACCATTCCTGAAGTGAAGGATCTTTTGGGGTAAGGGATTTTATCCACCCAACGAGACCGTCTAATGATTGAAAGAGAACAATGAGAAATTGACTCACCCCCTCACTATTGTTCTGGTCACCCCGCACCATGTTCCTCCCTCCTCCTTTTTAAAGTTCCTCCCATTTTTTAAAAACTGACTGAGTCTGATTTGATCATTGCACCACCAATAAGGAACCCAGGTCAGCAGCTTTCATGGGGCAGTAGTACATTGGTTTTACAGACACTTTAAAATAAACCATTTGACAAGAAAACGAAACTTACTTTTTGGGTGAGAATGGGTTAGATTTTCTGTTGACTTTTATTGAGCTCCTGGTCGTTGAGAGATAGATTATAAAATTAGCCCTTTACCCCCCAATGGGGACACAGACTTGAAGAAAAGCATATTCCAGTAGATAAGAAAGTTTACATTTTCTGTTTATTTGTGCTTTTTAGCGCTTTACAGAAAACACCCTCAATTCTGGTCAAAATAAAATACAGAATAACACTGTAAGGCACGCGTCCAGCATTTGTACTCGCCAGACACCAGTCCCCCAAATCTAACTCTTCACCGATAGCAAGCCCTACTATGGTTGCCCCCCTGACTTCTGTGTGCAAGGAATGATGTTTGGGAAAGGGTTGGCAGAGGACCAAGAGTCCACAGATAAGCAGTACCAAGATTTTAACAGAGACAAGTCCAGAATACAGAGCCAGTGATCATACACAGGTAACCAGTCCACACAAGCACAGTCAAAGTCAAAAGGTCGGTCCAGGCAGTGGAAAACTCACAGGGTCAGGAACAGACAAGGTCAGCAACAGTAAATCAGATATAAAATACACTTGCAGAAAATTAGTCCAGCTTACCGGTGCAGCAGGCACTGGTGACTGGGAGCACAGAAGCTATAAAGTCCCAGCAGCCAATGACTGTGCAGGATAGAGTCAGGAACTAGTCTGCCTCTTAAATCCCCTTCAGCTGTGCACAGCCTCACAGTATGTGCTGGGGATGCCAATAAAATGCATCAGGCTGCACAGCTAAAGGGAAGCAGGGGCTGCTGTTATTTCTTAGTTCTTCTTCCTACTGCAAATTACATCGCTGGACACAATAAACAGTGTTTGATACTGCGATGCCACACAACACAGGATCGCTAAGCATCTCCTAACACGCACATGATGATAAATCGCATTGGTGGACACTGACACACCTAACAGAGGTTCTCATCTTTCCCAACTATATCCAAGCCTGTTATCATATTTACCCTTCCTCATTCTAGCCCTGGTATAATTCTGGGTTTTCCTGGAGCTCTGCCACTAATAAGGACAATTGGTCTAGGCATTTGTAGCAGCACTTGGTTTCACGTTGGAGCAACAAATTGCTATACTTGCACTGAAACCCAGCTGGTAATTTTTCGATGGCCAGGATTAGAGATTTTTTTTACCTCCTGTAACCCCAACAGCTCCCAGTGATCCTTATGGCCCCAAGGGTCTCTTGTATCCCAAGAGCCTTCTCTGATCTCTGTGACCAACTAATAAGAATCTACCATGACCCCAAGTGTCTCCAGTCATCATGAGCTCCTCCTGTGACCCTAACTGCCTCCTGTGACCCTAAGTGACTTCTGTAAAATCTGTGACCTTGAGTATTTCCATGTGCCTCCAGTGTTTCCAACATACCTTCCTATTGCGTCCCTAGTTATTAACTCCTGCCTGTTTCTCATCCTGTGTGCTTACTACCTGTCCGACCTTTGGCTTGTTCCTGACTCTAAGATTGACTAACATTCTTGTACCTTGCTTCTTCACTGCCTGCTCATTCCATGCAGGCTTCTCTGGTGAAAACCAGTTGTTCCTTAGACTCTACACCTGCTACACTACCCTTGTTCTCTGTCCAGTTGACTTACAGAATGGTCAAACATGCTTATTACAGATTTAGCCCCAGCTTGTCAATCAGCTACACCTAGCCCTGCCCCATGGCTTTGTGATTAGCAATACCAATTATCTGGAACCCCCCAATGTGTGATCTGGGGTGCTTGTGAGTGAGTGCATGTGAGGCACTTTCAATTTTAACAACATTTGTTAATTTTTTATTTTAGGGGACATGTGCATTACATTGTAATTAGAATTTAGCCCCCTACACAGGAACCTTTAGTCCCTTAAGTGAGCAAACATAGGCATGCGTGCACACAAGTACTGGGCTGTTGTCTATGTAGATTCTATTTTAGACTATGAATGATGTTAATATTATGATGTAACAGTTGAATTCTCATGGGACAAAATCTTTGGAAGCTTTTATTCACGCTTGAATACCATACAGTTTAAAATAAATGTTCCATGAGTAATTGATTTTTTGTGACATGCAGAATGTATTTGGCCATGACTAAATGGTTCTACTATAAGATACAGCTGTAGACAAACTGTTAGTAATGCAATCTTGGAAGTTGTTGACAGAACAAATGAGTAATTCTGGCATTAATTATCAATGCAAATCACTGCAAGTACAGTTAAACCCTGAAAGACAGTACGCTTGGAACCTTGGGAAAAGAAATCTAGAAATCAGTTCTGACTGACTTCCATCTGCACAAATAAAAACTTGAGCTGAAAGTTTAACTTCCACTCATAAATCCGCACACATTCCTGGTACCATTGTGCCATCTGTAATTACCAACTACTGATTAAAAGTGTATTTTTAATAAGATCAATTGATAAAAGAGTGTGTGTACTGTTTTATTTGTTTATAATACAAAAATTGTCTCTTTTCCTGATATTTTGTAATTTTAAGTAAATATACGAGGCAGTGCTGAGAAGTTCCTGGCTTTGCCCAGAAAGAAGAGAGCCAGAGTTATGAAAAAACACATTTATTCAACATATTCCCCCCGGAGACTGATGCACTTGGTACAGCGTAGTTGCAGCTTTTCTAGACCGTTAAAAAAAAGTCCTTTGGTTGGGCTGCAAACCAGCTCTCAGCAGCATCTTTAAAGTCAGAAATGTCCTCAAGACGTTGCCCCTTCAGGTGTTTCTTCAAATTTGGGAAGAGTTAATAGTCCTAAGGGGCCAGGTCAGGTGAACGATGGATGATCGCAGCGGGACCAGGTAAGTGATCGATAAACCCGAACTTTTCTCACTGTATTTTCATACAGTGAGAAAAGTTCGGGTTTATCGATAATTGTAACTTTTTGAAGCCCGTACCAAGGTCGGGCTTATCGCTTAGGTGGTTAAATTTCAATGGTAACCTTTTTGCACAGGCTAACAATAATAATAACAATATTCTTCTATGAAAATCCAACCATTCAAGTCCATGCCTTGGAGTCAGGAAAAGTACAGCTGAGGGGGAGTGCTGGAAATGGCAGACGCGGCCAATGCGGGGCTAAAACGTATGAGTGGCCCCCCGCTGAAACTCCTTCTTCATTGAAATAGCAGCGCTACTAAAGTTACCGGCATTACTTGCGTCTATAAAACAGTCCAATGCACGGCCATGCAAAGGCAAGAGACCGCTGTTCTATAGACGCGAGTGATGCTGGGAATCGTAGTAGCGGCGCTATTTCATAGCAGCGGCGGGCCAGCTGCAGTTTATATTTAGGATTCCTTTGGGGGCCAAAAAAAAGGACGTTGGGGGCCAGAGTTTGACACCCCTGCCTTAAAGTAAAGATAACAGAGACTGTTGATCCAGGGAACACCCAAATGCCTCATGGAATTAGAAAGGAATTATTTTCCCCTGTTGGAGCAAATCGTACCAGGGTTTTTTTTTTTTGCCTTCCTCTGGATCAACTATGTCCATAGGTGTTATATCTGGAATATGTTTATTTTCCTAGTGGTTGAACTTGATGGACTTGTCTTTTTTCCACCTGACTTACTATGTAACTTTGTGGCTGCTCACCACTACTAACAGACTGCTCAGTCGTAGTCATCATTTAAAGAAAACACTAACAAAATCCTATAGACATTTTCACCTAAATCACAAAGAGCCACGCTAATTACTTTTCAAATATACTATGTGTAAGTGGCAAAAATATACCACATACAGATATGATGACTTAATCCAGATTTTCCTGATGGCAAGCCCCTGTGTTTATAGGCACTAAACTCCCCAATGCCATTCCTAAAAGTTTGAATAAGGTATTGACACACTTGCATGTTCTTCTCCAAGGAGGTGCTGATGTGAATAAGTACTAGTCATACTATGCCATCATTATGTCATATGCTTGCCATTTAGGAGTGTGCATTTCTCTATATAAGGAAATTGCACAGTATTAATGTGGTCTTTGGTAACAGTCAGCGCTCCCAACCGTCCCGTCTTTCGAGCGACTGCTTCTCTTTTGAAATTAAATCTTTTTCTTGGTTGACCATATTTTTGGTCCTTGTTATTTTTAAAAACCATGATGAAAAAAAAGATAAAAATAATATAATTTATCATAATATAATAATATCAGATTTAAACTATGATATTTTTCATAATCTGAGTAACTGGGGATCAGTGTGTCATTTACCCAAATACCTTGTAATAGAAGGTATCACCTAGTAGTGTGACTGGTTGCAGAAGGGAAATTAGGGAAGTGTCGGTTCAGGCAATACCAAGGCTGATTTTGTGGATGTGCAGTGTTCAAATCCCAGAATGTACGATGCCAAATCTTGTACAACTGTAAATTTGACTTTAGGGAGCTCTAGTGTCAGAATAAAAACACAAAAATAAACTTTTTTTTACCTTTAAACGTTGCAAGTATGGGGCCAATAAGTGCTTGTAGTGATGATTTTAGACGAAATTGGGCCCTGACAAAAATGAAATGGGGGGTACAAATGTACAGCATTCCAGTTTGGAGAAAGTTGAGGCAAGTGCACAGTTTGCTAGCTATACCAGTACTGAGAAAATCCATTTCTGCTGTGCTTTGTACATTATAGGTTAAGACTTAATAGTATATATATATATATATATATATATATATATATATATATATATATATATATATATATATATATATATTATATTGCAGAGTAATCAATCTAAATCCTAAATAATCATTACAGCATCAGAAGTTTTGAGTTACATACTCAGTTTGAAAAAAAAATTCTAAATTTGAGCGAATCTTTGTAATACCAATATAAGAAAGCATATACACATCAGTGTATATCCATTGACTGGGCAACACTGTACACAATAAAATCCTGGAGCGTACTGAATGACAAAAGACTTGTGTGATATTTATAAGGCTGGAACAAGCTGTAAAAGGCGGTGTGAAACATGTTGGCAAGCAAGGAGTATTTATGCTAAGTGCTTCTCCAAGGAAATCCCTGAGCAGATGTCAGGTCAGATAGCTGTGATGAAATGCCAAAAGTAGAAAAACTCTCGGTACTGACAAGGGGACAACCCTAGATTGTGCTTGTGTGGCAAATAAATGACCGTACGTAAGCTTAGAAGTGAGTTATCCATTTATAACTCAGCTAACCCTCTTAACTCTTTACAGTGCTGAATGTGCTCATTTTATGAAAATATCATACATATCTAGATCAGATCATACATGTGTCATTCCAGTCTGTAAAGATCTCCTAAAAGAGAACTCCTGTCAAAAGACATCACATGACAATAAACGTATTTTTTGAATACTGTATCTCCATTTGTTGAAAAACAAACCAGTTTTATGGTTTCCAGAAGCTTTAAAAGAAAGCCTCTTGACTTAAAACATTTGTTTATTACTATTATGCAGTGTTCAAATAGCGCCAACATATTACGCAGCACTGTACAAAGCCCATAGTCGTGTCACTAGCTGTCCCTCTAAGGTTGCTCAGAATCTAATGTCACTCCCATAGTCATAAATCTTTATCACAGTCTAAAGTCAATGTTGGGGGGTGCCAATTAACCTAAGCGCATGTTTTGGGTCGTGGAAGGAAACCGAAGTACCCGAAGGAAACGCGGAGAGAACCTGCAAACTCCTGGGACCCAGCTCTGCAAAGGTCAGGGTGCTAACCACTGAGCCACCGTACTGCCCACTAAAATGATTAATCACAGCTTTGTTACATTGACCTCATCTGTGTCAATAGCAATTTAGAATGGTCAGTGGTACGCAATAACAAAGCCGGTAAGTTTGTGGTGCAGTTACGGGTTTGTCACGCCAAAGAACCACTGTCTCAGGAAATGCTACATGTAGTGTCTAGCTTATACAGCCCATTAGAAAATGAATGAGGGCAGTAGTCTTTCAATACCAAATCTGCAAGCACCACAGGTGTGAACCTTTCCTACAAGTGATAAAAAGTGTATCAATTAATAATAATAATAATAATAAACAGGATTTATATAGCGCCAACATATTACGAAGTGCTGTACATTAAATAGAGGTTGCAAATGACAGACACAGGAAGAGGGGAGGACTCTGCCCCGAAGAGCTTACAATCTAGGAGGAGGGGTATAAACATATCAATCAAGTTTAAAGCTAATCTGTGTGCATGCGATCAGCTCACTTTTTAATGCTGTTCTCTTTGCACTGCTTCTTATGATCTCATTGTTTTCCAATAAACTTTAAAACCAATATAAAACCAATAATCTAATGATATGACATCATTAGCATGAAAGTGAGCCAGACATAGCTCACAAGCAAGCCAAATTACATTGTAAAGACAAGGACAGAGTTATAACAATTTGGGAAGAAAGAAGGTAACTAAAAATTCCATTGAGGTGAAAAAGGGGACAAATTTTCGAGAGGATACCAAACTGGAAAAGGTATCGGATCTCCTAAACTGGATATGACATTTTAATGCTTTAGATTTGCCATCTAGATAGACAATACCATGGTGAGTTAAGAATCTTTGTTTTATCACTTGTAGGAAAAGTATAGATCTTTCCTGCTGGAAAAATACAGTACTAACATTTTACTGGTACCTTACCCTAGGGACCCATATATAGGTCCCATGGGACATTCAGAGGGCTGTATGCAGTGGTATGTCCCTTCCATCCCACCTTCTTCTACCACCTCCAACACCTCCTTTATTCACCTTACTGTACTATTAATAATTCTTGCTCCCCTAAACTTTTTGCATGGTCCCCATTTTCCTGACACAGAGTAAACACACCCACAAATATCAGAATTTACCTGTCCTGGTGCACCTGTGTTGCTTCTCAGGAGCCCACCCAGACTGTGGCTGGACAAACCTTCTGTCTCAGCATGTTCTGCCCAGGGATCTGCTCTCCTTGCCCTGTCCAATGACCTCTGCCCTGACCTACCCCCATTTGATCCCTGATTGTCTGACAATAAAACTATACCAAAAACATATTCTGTTGAAAATTTTAGCGTATTTAACTGCTGAATAAAGGGGGTGTATGTCTATGCTGTGTTAATAGGTAGAAGCACTGCATTTCATTGCATAATTTAGGCATGTCATGAAGGTGCAATAGATATTTGGAAAGGTTAAAGCTCATGGTATCTCTAAGTTTACATTACAGTGTACACATTTAGTATTAAAAATGCCATTTTCTTAATTGCAATACCAACAATTGGGGGTCATATTTTATATGTGTGGGGTGAAAGTTAAGAAAGATAGTTTCAGAAGTAGACAGAAGACTTTACATAATAGAAGACAACTCATCTGAATTGTAGATACAGATATTCCACAGAATGCACTGCATCCAAGAAAATCAGAAGTTACACCCGCAGTGATCACTCACATACAATGTTTCATATTCACAGTGCAGACAAGTAAAAGTTCCATAGTTGCAAAAGCCCCAAATTTAACTTTTTAATATAAAAAATGCATGCATGCTACAGATGCTTAACATTAACATGTTAATTTAATTAAATACCAAAAGTAGCATCTGATTTTATTTTTACTATTTTATATGATCAGTGCATTTATTGGTTAGCTGTAATTGGGCAATTGTACAGAAATTGGCAATACGGTGTGTACAGCTTTACATTATCTAATTCTAAAAATAAATAAATGGCTAAGTGGGTAAGAGTGCCAACAGGGACACAGAAAGTTCTAAAACTAATATGGATAGCAAAATAATTAAAACTTATGCTTGAGACAATGACAGGGGTTCTAACATTTCAGAAACATTTTTAAATACGCTATGCATAGTTTATGTATATTTTCCTACTATCTAGTCAGTTTTTTCTAAACCAGAGGTTGTTTGGGGGTCCTTGAGCAATGAACAATCTGAGCCTCTCAGGTCGGTTTAACTGACATCAATGATCTTTTTGGCTATTTGTTACATTCTTCCCACTGGCCAGCAATGTGTTCGTCTCACTGACCTGAATGCTAATCTACTAAAAGCTGTGGATTTAGAACTGAAAATTATTTCACAGGTTCCCCCATGTTAAAAAGGTCTATAAACACTGGTCAGATATTTTTTTCCTTTTTGGTTTTGGTAACTGTCCCCCATGCACTTTTTATTAGAAGTCCTTCCAGGTACACCATCTACTGGTTACTAGGTGAATATATATTCACTTTATACTAGTGCACACAAAGTTACTATATAGTATAATGTTTGAACAGTACCATCTACTGGTTGTTAGGTGAATACACTTCGCCTTTCTGACGCATTGGCCCTGATTTAATCAAGTTCTCAAAAGGATGGAGAGAGTACACTTTCCTCTGTGAAGCTGAGTGATCCAGCAAACCAGTAATAGATCTGGTCCAGGATTGAAAACATTTGCTAACAAATAGCTAATGACTTTAAGAAA
>NC_092864.1:73166006-73202834 GCF_032062135.1 Pyxicephalus adspersus | reverse complement strand
GTTTTTCTGGCTAATTATATTGAAACAGATTTTTTGAAATTGTATCAAACTATGATACCATACACGTTACATTAATTCAGCATGCAAAATACAGTTAGACAATTATCCCAACCTCATCAAACTATGTGAGGTTATCGGGATATCATACTATACAGATGCTTCCTCACAATCCCAGTGTTTGGCTTAAACTAAATTATGCAAAACTAGACACAAAAACAAAAAACATCTTTTACATCCTTAAGGTTCCAATGAACACTTGGATGCTGCAGAAGACATTTGAATTGTCAAATACATAGAAACAAAATGTTAATTCTTGCCCTCGTAATTTTGACTTGATCATACCGTATTTTATCAATAATTTAAAGATTAAAGCAAAAACTCTAATTTATTTACTATATTGCATAAAATGTGGATGTTGCTTGTAGTTGCTTGAATAAGAAATAAGAAAGAGAGATCTCGTCACTTGACAGTACATCTGGGTAGAGGAACATGGCCAGATGTGCTATGCAGGAAGACCCTAAAATGCCATTAGAGGTTAGAGAAGTTTATGCTATAGTATTATGCAGCGGAAAGTCAAATAAAACACAACTTTTACATCCAGATTTCAAAGTGGTTCAATATGATCAAAGTGAACTAACTTATATGCATATATCTCTTTCAATAGACAGTGGTACCTTGGTATAAGCCCTTAATTTGTTCCAGATCCTTGGACTTATACCAAACAGGACTTATACTAAACACATTTTCCCATTGGAAATAAAAGGAAAATTAATAATCCGTTCCCATGAAAAAAAAATCCTATTGTTATTGGCATAATATACATTGATGGGGCTGCATGAAATAATTTAAACACTGCTTAATACTAAAATACATAAATACAAAAGCAATTAGATGAAATAAATGAAAGTTTACCCTCACTTTACCTTGCTGAGAAGAGTTGAGTGCCTACTAGGATGGTGCTGAGAAAGGAGGAGGAGGAGATGTTATGTATATCACAGAGAGATATAGCGTGGGTTGTTCACTGAATGGTAGCAACTGGCGTACTGACGCTCGTGGGCAGTCGTGGCTTTGTCTCGAGAGAGATAAATACGGGTAGCGCGGTGTTATCACTCATTTTGACCCATACAAGTTCTAGCACAAAGGTTCTATACGAAGCAAAGGTTGTATACCAAGCAAAATTTTTGTGTCCAAACAAGACTAATACCAAGTTGGACTTATTCCAAAGCAGGCTTATACCGAGGTACCACTGTATATGTTTTAAAAATACATTTGTCCAGGTTCAGCTTGTATAGACTTTAGCAGGTCCTGTTTGATGTTCAGAAAGTTTGAAATGAGCAGAACCCCAATTAGACGGCTAATAAGGGCTAGTAGTCCTTCTAAAAACAAAACAGACCTGGGGCACTAGGCACTGCATGTGAAACTTGAATAAATCTTTTTATTGTGGTTAAAACAGCAAGAGTATAAAACAGTAACAATAAATTGGATATCAAAAAGTATATTAAAAAAAATATATTACATGCCTTTTTTTTTTTTACAAGGAGTGGAATAAGATGCATAAACAGTCAAAAAAGTTCAATTAGAAGTAAAATCATTAGTGAAACAAAGCCAAAAGCAAGGGTGAGTGTGCTAAAAAAAACCTGAGCCTCTGCATAGTGGATATATGTCAGATAAAGAAGATGGTCAGAGGTTATATAAACATACTGGGACTGATTTATTAAAGCTTTCCCACACCGCAAAAGATTTACTTTTATTGGTGAATTCGGGTGATACAGCAAACTGGGATTGAATTTTTTAAAAGTCATTTGCTATTTGTTAGCACATGTTTTCTGTCCTGGACCAGATCCATTCCAGGTTTGCTGGATCACCCAGGTTCAATGATGACAGTGTAGGCTCTTCAGCCTTGGAGAGCTTTAACAAATCAGACCCACTGTTGGGATGGGACTAGTCTTTACCTTAGGTCTAAAATGAGTATAGTGGGATCTACAAAGCAGAGAAATGTTGTATGGATCTACAATGTTCAAAATAGGAGGGTCTCCTCTAATAAATGCAGAAAATACCAGAAAGTATTTATTTTTTCGCTGGAGAGTTCTAATAAACATAACAAGGCTATAATGTATGTGAGACCCTGGGTACAGGCAGGTGTTTTTTTATCAAGAATTAATGACTACAGATGATAAAGCAGTGTATTGACCTAGATGAGAAAACCAGGATGGGTTTGATGAACCCAGTTTTAAATTCTGTGAATTACATTGAAGTCTATGGGGTTACATTTTTGCCATTATTATGATGAATTGACAAACTACTTACCTAAAAGGCATGATAAGCTGTGCACTGTCTTGCCAAGAAATGTAAAACTACATTACAAATACATAAATCATTTGCATAACCTGTTTGGGGATGCCGTAAAACTGTAGGTCAGGGGTGTCAAACTCAAATACACAGAGGGCCAAAATTAAAAACTTAGACAAAGTCGCGGGCCAACTTTTAAATTTATTGAAAAAATTGAGGACATTTTTCCTTCTTATTAGATATAAAACCTTTTCATATGAAAACAAAGAGGTTTTGCTTCACAATTTTGATTCTGGAACAAGCTTATAATAGAGAAAGAAGCATACATTTTTTTAAAGAAAAAATCTTGTGCCTCTTTACCCATTTGTAGCCTTCTGGGTTAAATTTCAATGGTAACCTTTTTGCACTGACTAACAATAATAATAACAATATTCTTCTATGAAAACCCAACCATTCAAGTCCATGCCTTGGAGTTGCAAGGAAAAGTACAGCTGAGGGGGAGTGCTGGAAATGCCAGACGTGGCCAATGCGGAGGTAAATCTTATGAGTGGCCTGTCACAGTCCCTCCCGTGACTAAGGTTAGAAGATCTGTGAGACTGGCTGCACGTGAGGTTATCTGACAGTCTCTTTGCTTTCACTTGTTTCAGTGTTGTTGTAATGACCTCTGGTCTCAGCTGCAGCTTGTTATCATTACTATTCCTCTATTTAGCCTGGCCTTACACTTCAGGTCATGCGGTTGATATTCTCCGCTTGGAGGTGGAAGAGCTGGTGTGTGGTCCTCTCCTGAGTTCCTGCTCATCCATTTTCTATTGAAGATAAGTTTACTTCTCCTTGTATTTTGTTGTTACCCTTTGCTTGTTGTTACTAGGCCTCAGGGAGATCTGGGAAGTAACCAGTAGTCTCATACCCTGTCACTACTCCTAGGGCATTTCAGGGCTCCTAGGGTCTGGGTTCCGGTGTATGAATCCTCCCACCTTCAGGGTCTATTTATACTGACAGAAGTCAGGGCTAGATTTAGGGTTTCTGTAGTTGGTGACCATTTCCCTCTCCCTAGCTTGGAGGTCTAGTCCCTTGTCATTATCTTCCTGTTTTCATTCTAGTGTTCCTCTCCTCCCCCTTATCCTATGACATGGCCTGCCTCTGAAACTCCTTCTTCAATGAAATAGCACCGCTACTATAATTCCCGGCATTATTTGAATCTATAAAACAGTCCAGGCATAGGCAGAGAGCCCGCTGGGCTATAGACGCGAGTGATGCCAGGAATTGTAGTAGCGGCGATATTTCAATGCAGTGGCGGGCCAGTTGCAGTTCATATTTAGGATTCCTTTGGGGGCCAAAAAATAAAAACATTGGGGGCCGGAGTTTGACACTCCTGCTGTATGTGATTATACACAAGAGTATGATTTTACCACTCAAAGCAATATGATTTTAGAAATGTTTTCTTTTAAAATTAGTTTATATCGTTTCAGTTTATAAAAAAAGGTGTTTTACCAGTGACACTGTTAATCGCCCTCTTTGGCAAAAACTGACCAGTAAATTATCTGCAGATATCTTGTTTTTGCTGATGCAAAAGATTTAGGAAACTTCAAACAATGTAGCAGTATTACATTTTCCAGCAACAGGACCAAACTTTTAGTTAATCTATAGGGGTTGCGGTGTGTGTGGTGAATGTTAGTAATACAGTTAGTTGTAAGGTGGTTTCAATGCAAAATGTCCTTGCCCATAATTTTTTGGTTACAAAGGCAGTTTCAAAAGCTAATGTTCAAGAACAATTGGATGTGCTTTAATTACCCCAAACATTAAAAAGGGACCCAAAAAAGCAGTTTACCTTATATAAAGGCCCTACCAACATAAAATATAAACCAATATTTCCCCCCAAAAAAACAAAAATCCCTTACTGCCACCCACTCAAAAGCAAAACAAAATTAGCCAAAATCAGAATTAGGCTACATACACATGTGCAATCATTGTCGTTGGAAAGGATCTTTCACGATCCTTTCCAACGACTAACGACTGCACAATGCATGAACGGGTGTTGTACATACAGCACCATTCTGCTCTATGGAGAGGGGAGGGGGAGAATGACACCCCGCTGCGCTCTCTCCCTTTCACTTTCATTACGATCGTTCGACCGACAATCAATCGACGACGCGCGCTGTACACACACAAGATTCTCGTCTGATATCGGCCCTGAGTACTGATCCTAATCTCTCCCAAGGCAGTTTATCAGACTTGTTTTCCCTTACAGCAGCTTTTTATACACTGATACAATTGTTGCCCCCCCCCCCCACACACACACCCTTTATAGTGGGAGCACTGGTTTATCCATAAGTCCCTTGATGTCCCTTCACAGCCTGCTGGATGAGATTGCATATCCCGTACCCACGGTGCCAGTGAAGCTGAACCCCAACTGCAGGGCAGTTTTAAAATACAAAACCACAGCAAAATGAGTAAGTGATGCAGAACAGAACCAGTGTTTTCCAACAATCATTAGGGGGGTGAAAATGATAAAGTAGCATAAAAATGATCCAGTGGCAGGACTTGAGCTAAGCTAAAAAGCTAAATGCACTAAGACACAGGCAGGTGTTTTATTATAAAGAATAAGAACATCAAACAAAAGGGGAAGATTTGAAAATGTCAGATGATAGAGTTGGCTAGTGGCAGGCACAGGAACATTTGAATCAGGGGGAATAGGTGTAACCAGTGTAGCTCTCATTTTATCTATGGGGAAACAGGAAGACTGTCACTCCATGAAGATACACTGTCCAACCAAACAAAGCCTTTAACTCATAGAGTTTCCTTTGTTTCTGAGAGCTTGGTGTTATCGAACTTACAGGATATTGACTAAAGGCAGAAAAAGGAATGCAAGGAACACAACTTGAGGTTTGTTTGTATTTGCAGTTACACAGTTTAGTCACAAGGTGCAAGACGGCCCCAATGTTCTCTCCACACTTTTATAGATACTATTTCACTGACAGCATGTGCAGGTGTAGGAGCAGATTTTAGGCACCTGTTAGGTCCTCATCAGAAGCTGAGGGTGAGGATGTTGTACCAGGACCTGGCAGCCATCAATCCACACACACACCGGGCCAGCCAGTACAGAATGTGTAAGCAGAATGGCAGTAACTAGAAAATCAACTGAAGTCAAGCCAATGATCGAGAGCCAAAGTAATGTCAGAACCGGACGCCAAGGGTCAAGAGCCAAATCAAGGTCAGGAGTCAAACCAAGAATGAAAGCCACAGCTAAAGGTCCGGAGGCCTAACAAGTTTTACAATTTCAAAAGGTGTTGCCACAAACACTTGACAACACTGTATTATATAAAAAGAACATAGCATACCTTGTGCACAATTAAAGTTTATACCATTTGAAAACAGCTTGATATGCATATTTTTGCAGTAACACGGTTTGTACAGTACTAAAAGAAGATTTTTTTCTTTTTCATTGCCACTTTGATCATGTTTTTAGATAATATTGATGGCCAGGTGTGTGTTTGTGTTGGGCCTGGAAAGAAGTGGCAACAGGGGAAAAGATTAATATAAAAAAAGGGGTAATATTAAGGTTGTGCTGCTGAAGCCTTGGTGCCAGAACTCACAGGACACCTACAGAAGTTATATGAATAAAATTAAAAAAACATTTTTATGCTTCTTTCTCTAGTATAAGCTTGTTCCAGATTGAATATGAAACAAAACCTAATTGTTTCTATATGAAAAGAGTTAATATATAATGAGAAGGAAACATTTCCTCAATTTTTTCAATAAATTTCAAGGTTGGTCCATGACTTTATCTAAGTTTTTAATTTTGTCCCTCTGTGTATTTGAGTTTGACACCCCTGCTTAAAACAGAATCAAAGGTGACACCAAGACAACGCGCCTGAGGGGAGGGCCGAATAACAGTGTTGTTAACAGTTAGATATATGTCAGGGGGAGATTTGTAATTTGTTGAAAGCATGTTCTACATGCATCTAGTGAAGAAAATTACTAATCTGAGATGAAGAGAACATCAATTCAGAAGATCTGAAGGATGACTCTGTATACTAAAAAAACCTAATTTCTGAATACGTTAATAATGATAAAAATTGCATAAAAATACAGTTGGTTGGGGCCCATAACCTGATTCTCTTAGCTCTGCCGTAACACTAATCCTTGTGCTGTTGCATTCTTATCTCATCCTGGACCAAGATCCTATGACCAGGAGAAACTGCTCCATCTCTGAACCAGGAGACCATAAAAAACCTTTGCAATAAAAAAAACTGCAGTGTCTTAACTTTCATATGAGTCAAAATTCACTGTCATTCACGATCCTTTCCAATGACAACAGACTGCATGATGCATGAGCGCTATATATACAGCACCGATCTGCTCTATGGAAAGGGAAGGGGAAGAGCGAGCGAGCGAGCGGCACCTTGCTACGCTCTCTCTTCTTGATTTGTATTAATCATTCGTTGTTTGTGGATCCGCCAGGACGGATCCATGAACGAGCATTGTACAAATGTCAGATTCTCCTCCAATATCAGCCCCAAAGCGATAATCGGACAAGAATCAGCTGACGTGTACATAGTCTAAAGCACTGGTGGACTGGCTATGACTACTAATTAGGCATAACTAGGTATGAAACTAATTTCTTTGATAAAATTTCTTTCTGATTTCTGTTAGCCCAGTACAAATATAGCAAAACATGTCAGTGTGTACAGGACCCAGAATCATTATCCCTACTTTGAACACAGACATCACAGTTTAAATGAATACATATCAGTCACCTGTACATAGTATCAGAAGGAGGAGAAGTAGTGTACCATTTTTATACCTCAACAGTTTGTATTTCTGATGTTGCATTCTGTGTAATATAAATTATCCTAACACTCAGCAGGAAAACAATGGGGCCCCTTGTAACTACAAAAGTTGGTGCACGGACCTGGAAATTCATGGAAACCATGGAAAAATGTATACGTAACCATCTTAACATTGGAGAATCTACCGAAACCTAAAACATTCATTCGTAATAGACTAACCTGCTTAACATCCACTTGAAATACCTACAACTAGGATGAAGAAAGCATATATAGTGCAGTCACTAGGAATATGTTACATGAACTGACAGCTGTAGCATAGTATGCTACTATGCACATTTCTAAGATTTATCACACAGAGAATACTGCAAAATCTAACAGATCATATAAGGCTGTTTTTTTCATTTTGCAAGCTAGCACAAAGCAACAAGTGTGGTCCGGCCTTAGCGATTCTGATATAAAATTGTTGACAAATCCCTAATTTAAATTCCTTGTAGTATATAAATAACTTGCTCATTAGCCAGCAAATCTTACAGACCTCCTTAGGAAGAATTGATGGCTGACAGGGTCCCCTTTGCTACTCTATATGGCCTGGGGGGTGGTGTCTGCAAAGTATATAAGAAGCGTCCTATTAGAGGGTAGGCACAGCTTATTCTGTAGGACTCCTCCATTGCAAAGAGTACCCAAGGTGAGTTTTATACTCCCTATCCTGTCTCTCTTTGGGATTGTAACTTACTTCGGCATGGAAGATTCAAACCCGACAAGAGTAACATTTCTGCTATTTACCAAGGACAAAGAATCAGCTTAGAAGAAGACATACAGCATATTTTGGACTACAGTCAATGCTAAGGAATAATTTGCTGGACTGCCAATTAAAGCAACGACTCCTAACCGCTTATCCATCAGCAGCTGATCATCATACCTTCTTTTACTTCTTTTACTATAAAAAGGACCCTGGAATTTTACATCTACTTCTTAAATAGATATGCAATAGACATAAAATACTATTATTGTTGAATTCTTGGGTAATTGTAGGGATTTTGAAAAATTGTCCTTGCTCATACTAGCTGTGCTAAGCCTTATGTTAATAAGTAAAATGTAATTTGCACATCTCAGTTAGCACAGTCACCAAATATATCTTTCATTGCCATGGCAGCTCTGAAACGGATGAAAGCTGACTGGTTGCTTTTAATATAGATCTTTATCTTTATAAATTGGTATTGCCTATGAAATATGTTATTTGTTCCTAGAAACCTTAGAGATGATAGTAGACTGCTTAATTGAGTTTGTGATGAATGAGCATACAATATTAAGATTAATTGTTGAACTGTTTATTCATAAAATGCTAATATTTCAAGGGCTAATATTGCTAACATAGGTATACAAATATATCTATATACTATTTTATTATTGTTTTAGTTATAGAAAATATAAAAAGTTGTCTTATTTGATTGTTTTACATTGTAGAAAATAATTGCATATTTTTAAAAACTTTAACTTATTGCCCTTTATTGTTTCTAAAACCTAATTTGTCAATTATCATTTATCTTTTAATACAGTTAAATCTAAAATGGCTTTTTCTGGTCTCCTGAGTGATGCTGACATAACTGCTGCCCTGAAGTGCACAGAAGGTATTGTGCCATCCACTTTGTTAACACCATTTGCTCTCATCACTTTATTCATATATAATGTTAATGTCACTACTTGCAGCTCATTATTAGAGAAGATAAATGACTGGCAGTAAAAATAGTGAAACTTTAACTGAAAGCTAGCAACCTACTTTTATACCTCAAATATACCGGCCTTATTTATAAAACTAGGGGTAACATTAAATGTACATTAATGTTCATTGGAAATAAAAATTAGATTGTGAATAAGTCACATGTTCAATAGAACATCCTCAGATTGTTAAATTCCTACTGGGTGACACATGTGGCATTACTTCCCTATGTTCCATATGACCAGTAGGTAATGACTACAGTATAGTAAAGTCTTCGAAAGAATGCAGAAACACAAATTTTATTATGAGCAGCCTACAAAAACACTATCCTGATATTCACAACCATTTGCCCGAATAGATTTATAAAAACTGCTTTTGACATAACAATATGATTTACTTTTATTAACTTACTATTTAAAGACTTTGGTATTTTAATGCAAATTCTCCTGTTTTTTGATAGCCAAGGACTCCTTCAACTACAAATCTTTCTTTGCAAAAGTTGGCCTGGCAAGCAAGTCTGCAGCTGAGCTTCAAAAAGCCTTCGCTATCCTTGATCAGGACCAGAGTGGCTACATTGAGGAAGAAGAGCTCAGGTTAGTACCAGAAGAAACTCTGCTAAGATAAAACAACAAACTAAGACAAACATTTGTTTTTAGAATTCTCTATATCAGTTTTTCTTAACCGTTACCCCTTGAAATATCTATAAAGAGCTTGTGAAGGTCATATTAATAAAAAAAGCAATTATTGATTACATAAAATCCTAAATTCCTCATTATGCCAATAAAAATGTGAATTAGAAACAGGATATGCCATATAAAATTCCCATTTCATATAAATAATGTGTAGTGTAGGTTGTTAAAACGTACTGCATAGGACCCAAGAGAAAAGCTAATTGTAGGATTTATAATATAGAAAGAGAAATGTCATATTTTTAAACTCAAATTAATTGTTTGCAAGATATACAGAATAAAAGTGAATTCTGATTGGCTGCAACGTGTTAGATTGGTTTAATGGGCGCTTTCTGTACTTTTATCCCAAATATTATATTACAAGGTTGCCTGTGTGTCAGCAGGAGTATAGTGAGATAGGTGTTATGTTCTAGCAAGACTTTATGTAGTAATTAACACTTGTTCTTTTAATAGACAAACAAGCAAGCTTCTGATTACATGTCCTAATTATAAAATGTTGTGAACACCAAACACAAAAATATTGATCTGAGATTGTGAGGAATGAAGAGCACATGCCTAAATACTTTATAGGAGAATAGTTTAAAAGTTTTATAATACATATTACTTTCTGCAGCATGTTCACATAGGATGGGAAGTGGTCAGGTTATCATAAAATGACATACATAGTGCAATTAAAAGGTCAGGGTAGGTGTATATGTTTCCTATTAAATTCTTTTCAATTCATTCTTAAGTCTCAAAATACTTTGATTTTTTTTTTGCTTTTTCTTGTCTTCTTCTTGAAAATGGAATTACATATGATCATACACTGCTGCCAAATCTGCTACCCTAAATTTGTTACATTATAAATTGACGCTGCATTAATACATTTCTATGTTCACATTATCACCAAGCTCAACTGTCTTTCACCTTTCATCCTCAGAAAGTTCCTGAAGAACTTCCGTGCCAATGCCAGGGATCTGACTGATGCTGAAACCAAGGCATTTCTGTCAGCCGGTGACTCTGATGGTGATGGCAAAATTGGAGTTGAAGGTAAGAATGGAAATGACTTTTCATCCGATTTTAAGAAGATCTTTGCACAATCAATATCTAAAGTCAAAACTGTTCAGAATCATTTTCAAATAGTAAACTGTTGCTTAAACATGTTCCTACCTATCCGTTGACCATCCTACCTATCCTATCCATTGATCAGTCTATCTCTTGTTTTTCTTATTATTAGCTGAAGGATAATATGTTTATTTCTTTTTTTCATTTCTTTTTCAGAATTCCAGGCTTTGGTGAAAGCTTAAACATCAGCTTCAAAGGATTAGAGAAATAATTTAAACTCCCTTCTTTTTGTTACACGAAAATGTTATTGAAACCTTGTTAACAGAGTTAGAATTTACCCGGTAGAAGGGGATCAGGTTCTGCATCAATATCTTCATATAAAATTTAATTTCATCTATATTAGTTGGACAGATGTGATATTGTTCAACCATCAATATCTGAATCCTGAACTCCTGCAACCAGCTGGTAACTCTCTGATGCCTAACTTTATTTATTTATATCTTTTTTACATTGGTATTGCATTGCCAGCTGTTTCAACTATAGCAACTTTTGTAAATCGACATTGAGTCTTGATGTCTTTAAAGAATATTTAAAGCAGCGAGGATGATGTAAACACAATGCTATCAATAAAAACAATGTTTTGGAATCAGTTTGTGTCATGCTTCAATTTCAGGTAATAACATTACATTCAGAAGCTACTGGTTGGATATAAAAAGAAATACAATAGAGCGCATTTCCAAAAAAAAAACGTTTGAGAATTATGAAATTTTTTATAGTCAATCAGCTGTTATTTGACCCGTATCAATAAATACAAAAATATATAATTTACTACCCGCTACTTTATATTAAAGAATAATAAAATTATTTAAACGATACAATTAAGTATCCTAAATACAGATAACTTGTGCTAATGCTTTCTGATTTGAGCTTTATGTTTGTATCAGGCTTAGTTTAGCTGATGGTCTTGTTCCATCTTCTCTAATTCACCTAATGGTTTCGTATCATTATTTCGAACCAAAAACAGCTTTACGTGATTCACCTATGAATGCTACATCAAATCACCTTCTTGCCTTTTGTTCACCAAGGGGCCTCACCTGATGACTTCCATTTATCTAACTACTTACACTTCTCACATCTAACTCAATTTGGTACAGCGCTATCTCTCCCCTTATCTTTTAGTCAATATTTTGGCTCCATTGACCTCTCATACTTCTTCGGATACAGGCTTCCTCTTAAAGCTCTCCAAGGCTGGAGAGGATACATTTTCATCAGTGAAGCTGGATGATCCAGCAAAGCTTGAAAAGATCTGGACGAGGATTCAAAACATTTGCTAGCAAATAGCAAATGACTTTCAAGAATACATTCCAAGTTTTCTGGATCACCCAGCTTCACTGGTGAAAGCCTTGGATAGCTTTAATAACAATCAGGCCCACTGTCTCTGTTTCCATCAGCCTACTGGTTTACACCTTCAATTATAAGTAATTTGGTTGTCCAGATTACTCTCACCATCTATGGGTCTATCATCTGTTGGTCACCTATCACCACCTATAACTCTTATTAACACCTTAGTTTAAACTTTCATCATTTATTGGCTTCTTTTTATCATGTTTTACTTTTATTACCTACTGGTTTCCACACACTATGTTCCATCTGCATCATACAGTGGTGGTTCCATTTTTTTACATCATAACTATTGTGCAAAAGTTCCTGTTTACTTACCAAAACTAGATTTTCTTAGTGAATATATTCTATTTTTAAAGAATGTAAATGCAAAGACATTCTTTTAGTGTATAGGGAAGGGTTAGACCAGGGGTGTCCAAACTTTTTTCAAAGAGGGCCAGATTGGATGAAGTGAACATGCCGGAGGGCCGAACATTTTTCCGAACATTCTATGAACAATTACAATTAAATGCAAATGAATTATTTTATGCCAAGTTAATTGCAATTGGCATGCTTTTCATTTCATAACATTAAGATCAACTGACAGCTGATTGTGAGTTTTCACAATGTATTTAAAATAAATTAAAAAAAAAACTTACCTGCACTAATGTGAAGGGTGAAACTGAGATCGGTACTGCAGCAAATAGGCTCGGTCTGGTACAAAGGCAGTGGTTTTGATGCGCAAAATGTCAAGCAGATGAGAGTCACTTAGTCTTGTCCTCACACGGTTCTTGTTAAAGTTCATAGCAGAGAATGTCTTCTCACACAAATATGTTGAGCCAAACAAGCTCAGCATTTTCTTAGCCAATGTCCGAATCTCCTGAAACCTGCCCTTATCCAGTTGGATCATGATTCTGCATGATTCTGCTTTTGTTTGACCTTGGCAGGTGGAAGCCGTGTTATTTGCTTTGACAAGGTCAGACTCTCTGGTAACAGCTCACACACTTCCACCACTTCACGAATTCTGCTAGGCCAAGGCCCTACCTACCCCTGTCCAGCTCCCCACATCGCAGCACATAAAATGGCTGTCTCACCCCTATATACTGCAAGTCCCATGGAGGAGGTAGCTGAAGAAACTGCAGAGAAACTGATCAAAGTCCAGCCCTGACGTCACCGCCCACTGTCGCTCCCAACGAGCTGCAGTCAGGCATGTGCTCTGCCCTCAAGCAAAAGACTGTCTGCCACAGAAGAAGGGGGGTGACGTCAGGATCCGGCTTCCGATGCGGCCCTCCTACCGCCCTCCCTCCTGTGGCAGATAGTCTTCTGCTTGAGAGCAGAGCGTTGTGAGTGACAGTGGGCGGTGAGGTCAGGATCGGGCTTCCGATGCGACCCTCTCACCACCCTCCCTCCTGTGGCAGACAGTCTTCTGCTTGCCGCCCTCAATCCGAAGGGAGGGCCGTGGAGGGCCGCATTTACACAGAGCAGGGAGGGCTGTTAGAGGGCCATATTAAACCGCCCCGCGGGCCGGACTTTGAACATGCCTGGGTTAGACCTATGCCATTATTTTATTGCGGTCAGTGTCCTCTTTATTGGGATTCACCCTCTCTAGTTGTAATCATGATCACCAATACAGGAAGTGGGATTCTTCCTAGGGAGGAGTTACCCTACCATTAGAAGTTTTTGTTTTTTTTCCTAAATTCCTGCTGTATGTCTGTGGACACAAAGTGAAAAGAAATCTCCAAAAAAGTACACAAAATTATTCCTTCGTTACACTACGATTTTTTGGCTAGTTCCATTTTAATCCCCTCTCCCTTTAGGTGTAGCCTACCTGGTAAAAATCTTACTTATTTCCCATGCCAATCTTTACTGATAAATCCTGTTTTGTGCCATTGTAATTGTGCCATTGTAATTGATACACAAATTGCCCAGCCAAGCCCAGTTCTTTATGCACATTCACACCTTTGCCGATTCCCATGTGTTCAGTTCACTATGTTTGAGCCATACTCTGCTTTGTTTTTTAGTTGTAACACACTTTCTAACAAAGTTGTTGAAATAACATTCCACAAAATACGGGACGGTACTAAATTTTTGGCATGATTATCAGGTATTTTTTTTACTTATTGAACAAATATAATAAAATTCTTTTTAAACATGTATATTAAACAAATATTTACAGTTTTTACTCAATTATAAACCCCTAATCTTCTTCAAAGTAAACACACGGTATCATGTTCATACACAGAACACTGACTCTTCAACTCTACAGAAACAGGAGAGACGTAAATAGCCAGTGACCATGTTTGGGTTCTATCGGATTATTTTGGAAGGGTTACCATAATGACCTAACATAAACAGGTAAAAGCAGGAATAAAAAATGTAATAAAAAAAAGTCATAAAAAGTCAAAGGTGGAATGAAGGTTGTAAATAGGGGTTATTTAATATTTTAGCGGCAGAAACAGACAGGAGGATGGGTAAGTGAACAGACAAACATTAATGACAGATATATTCTACATGAGATCTAATTACACCTGTCACTTTGAAAATTTATGTGACATTTGTACACTTCTAGTAGCAGGGAGCGTGTAACATGTCTATATCCCCAGCTGTTTCTTTTTTTCGAAGTGTGCACATTTTCACTCCTCCTGTCTGGTCGGAAGGATCCTATTTTCTTGGCTATTTTGGGAATGGTTGTATGTGTTCACTTTTGTATAGTAGAGTGTCTATGCGTGATTAAGTTCTCCGGTGATTGGTTATATTTTGTCCTCTCCATGGTGAGAATCTAGCGCATTTTCAATGGGTCACGTATATTGGCAACTATGTTGTAGTGTAGACTACACAAAAAAGACTACCTTTTAAAATCTGTATCAGTCTATCCAGAGCTCTAGAAATCCCTATTTCCGGAGAAACTCAAAAGGTGGAAATTTTGGGATTCAAGCAAACATCTCAGATTTTTATGCTCCAAGCACATAGAAACTGCACATACTTGGTTGTAATGGGGATGGTGAAAGAGAGCTACCCATGGATACTAAGGTAGACATAACTATTTGGAGAGCAGTGCCTACAGTAGGGTACATTTTGATGGAAGGAGGAATAAAGGCTTTCTATGATTGAGGACAAAACAATACATTGGGACTTTTAAATCATTAATAAATCAACTATTTGTTTAAAAAATAAACCATCAAATATTTTAATAATACATTAAAAAAAATTAGGAAGCATTTAACATATTCAACAGTTGTGCAATCTCAATCACATTCGACGTGCTTCGCAGAAAACATCTGCTTCTTCAGGAATTTGGTGAGATTCATAAATTATACACAATAATTTAGGAAAAACAACCATACCATAAATCAATTTTTACAAAAAGCCTCATTATTCACATTTACTTTTACCAAAAGAATTCACATATTAGTCTTGGAGAGCTTTAATCAATCAGGCCCAGTGTATTTAAAGCAGACTTATCATCACATTTTAACATTATCTAACGGGTGGCTAACCCTTATACCCCTAAAAATGTGTTTGTTTCTTTTAAATACTTTAATTTCTTTGGGGAGGATCCCTTCTCTTTGATCTCCTCGAATGAAAAGCCTACAGACTACTTTGATACATATTGTGAACCAGGAGGCTTCAGACTGCTCCCAAGATCATGCAAGCGCAGAAGGGGTTCTCCCTGAATTTAAATAAAGAAAAAAAAAATTCAATCTCACGGATGATCTAACTCAATTTGGGACGACTTGGGAGCCTCTGGAATAAGATTTCGGAGCTATTGAGAGCTCATCAAAAGTAAAGGTCTTTTTGTTTTGTTTTTTTAAAATGAAAGTTCTGCTTTAACTATTTAAGTTCAATTAAAATTAAGCCTAAATAAAGTTTTAATATATTTTTAAAGTCATTTTTTCTATTTTCTAAATCTGAAGTTTTCTTTAAAATACCACTTTTTTCTATTTAAAAAGTTACAACATGTTATCCCTCTCTCCTAAGTGTTCTTTATGTAGTCACTCTGCAACAATTCTGATGAAGTGTTACATGACCATGTGAAGCTTCTGTAACTGCACGCTGTGCAGTTATGGATCTTTACTGTTACTGTTCCATGAGAAGCAATGTAAAGCATGTAGACAAGAAGTAATGGCAAAGAAGCTGTTTAAGGAGATTAGAGGTCCTGAGATGCAACCAGATGCAATCACTTGTTGCAAGGGTCTAAAAGGACTTGTTGGCAATATAAACCTAGCATCTAATGGGGAAAAAAGGAAAATATAAATAAGTATTGACCTAGGGGCTGTGTGAGTCTAATGCGTGGTAATGATTGCTTTTGTATAAAGTGATGAATGTGATTATTATGAACTAGTAATAGAAACAATTGATCAGTAGGATTTACCATTAAGCTACGTACACACGTCAGATTTTTATCGCCCGATAATCGACATCGGCCAATTATCGGGCGAAAATCTGCCGTGTGTACAGTCGGATACGTGGTCAGGAGCCGGTGATTTTAGTGGTCCGCGGAAAAGAAAAGGTTGGCGACCATTGCTCTAAAAATCTGTTTTAGTTTTGAAGTTATAATTTCTTGTATAACACAGAATACATACTCTGCTGTCTTGATATAGAGGACACACCTTGAATACCTATTATAATATTCAAACATGTTTATTTATGTTATCTGTGCACAGTCAATTAATGCGGCTCACAGATACCCTGAAGAAGCCAAGAGGCGAAACGTGTCGGGATGTGAGACTTTTACCCCAATATAATAACATTAATGTTAATTTAATCAGGGATATATATGTCTAGTGTAAAGGTCTAACACCCCTCCTTATCTATTTCAAATTGACCTAATAATGATTTGTACTTATCACAAAGTATTTCCAATGTGTTTTATATGATTTACAATATAATTCACTAAATATATTACCAATTTGCCAAAATATAGGTAATATATTTAGTGAAATATATTACTTTATTGGTCAATAAAGTAACAAAACTTCTTTTTGTCCTTCTAAGCCAAGCAGACATAGATGGCAATGACATTTTGACTTCTTCAAAATGTAAAGGAGAAAAGATGTTTCACATGAGGAGCATCCCCTATAAATAAATGATGTAAGTAACTTGAGATTTCAGACTGACCTCAATATACAGTAACATCAATTGCTTTCTTGGATGAAGGTCCTTTTTCTCTCCTGTAACACATCTCCTTGCTGGGATAGGCATCGATACTGGTTAAGGAATTATGTTTCAAGAATAAAGATCTGCTCAGCCTAGGGCAGTGTCCTTCATATGTAGACAAAGGAAGCAGAATTTCTCATATTTTCCGCAGCAGAATTTTTTTTTCCTGGGAAAACCACATGAGAACGTCAGTAAAGCCTTAGCAATGCTGTTATAGTATAGGCAGTCATCTTTAGGATGATATCTATCATAGTTCAATTTGTTATACAGTAGTACAATTCTATTGGCACTGAACACTAACCATTGAAAAAGAAAATTACACCATACCCAACAAACAGAGTGCGTACATTTTCAGCTTGCATTCCATCAGCTGAAAGAAGCATAGCCCATGTAGTCCATTGGAATTCACTGTAGTGGAGGCAAATGTGTTGTCAACTCAGTTAGGAAGTTAGAAGGAAATTCTGGCACATCAACAATTTTTTTCTGAATATTACTAGCTTCTTTTTATTTATTTCCTCTGTTTGTCTAAAACTGAATGAAATCATTTGAAACTTTTATTATATAAGAAAGTATTAAATTATGAGCAGATGGAGGCAGGTTTGGTATTTTAGTGCAGTCTTTCCAAATTTTGTTTTGTAAGGGTAAACTTGCACTCATAGCTAATTTTTTTTAAATGAATATTAGTATTACACATGAGATTTTTAACAACTTACTAGTACCTGTGATTTATCACAGTGGTCCCCAACCTTTTGGACGTCATGGACCAGTAAATTTAAGGACTCCAGACAGCGCTTGCTTGGGAATCCGTATGTCACTCATAGAAACTTCCCCCAGAATGACGTCATGATGGCAGTACCAGCTCACGCTCCTATCACAGACCTGAGTGGACGGGTTGGGTTCAGAAACACAGCGCTGCGTAATATGTTGGCATTATATAAATACTGTGCAATAATAATAACACAGTCTAAGGTCAATTTTGGGGGGCAAGCCGATCTGCATGTTTTTGGAATATAGGAGGAAGCCGGATGACCCAGAGGAAACCCACGCAAACATCGGGAGAACCTGCAAACTCCATTCAAATAGAGTCCTTGCTGAGATTCAAACCTAGGACCTACCGTTCCTGCTAATATATAACATTGCCACAGTTCATGAAGCTTTATTTAAATAATATCTGTCTTGGTTTATTTTAAAAAATCCCTAGTTTTTTTATCCTAGTTTTAGTACCAGGTTTCATCAGCAGGTGGCACCATACATTAGTTTAATCACATGCTTCATGGCTTTTTTATACCTGTGAATTTAGTGCACAATAATGCATTACAGAAAGTATGGAAGCATCTCAAACAGTAATCTTTCTTGTAATCTTTGTAAACAATTGAAAAGCTCAAATTTTATTTATGTTCCACCCGGACATTCCCTAATATCCTTCATAAGTCTCCTGTTGTAGAAATACATTCTAGCAAAGTTAGATTTTAGCAGGGATGTTAGCAATGCCGGCAACTCTGTAGTTGCCATGGGTTGCTTTGATGCCTCTGGTACATGTTTGCTGGATGTTTAGGTAGTGCAAATGGTTGTGCTTGGCCTGAGGAACCTAAGTTAAAGACAAGCTAAGATGAAAAACACTTAAAACAAAAATAAATCCACTTACCTTCAATCCCTCCGCTTAGTCGTTCAGTCCGGAGGTTTATCCATCGGGTCCCGTGTCGTCCCGGCATGCGACCCCCCGAGTTGAAGCACCGGGCACCGCCATCTTCAACTCTTCTTCAGGGTTCTTCTTCCTATGTCCTTGTCCTTACTACCCAACCCAAGTATGAGATTGGGTGATGTAGATTGAAAAAAAACGTGCCAATCTCACTGCACATGCCCAAGTTGCTCCGGCATGCACAGAAGAAGCACCCAAGAGCCTCCCGGTCTGCGTGACATAGGTATCCCGGTAGGCTTAGCGCTCCCATTCGCCTAGACGATCGAGAATAAGGGGCAATTGCTGCACCTTTCTTTTTATTAAAAAAGGGTGTTGCACTTAAAAAACAAACCAAATTTTTTACTATACAATAAAAGGGTTGTCTGCCCTTTTAGGTATAGTGAAATTTCTGACTTTAGGTACACCTAAAATATAATGAGCCCCTGTCAGATTAGCTCCAGAATGGTCATCTCAGGTAACTCCTTTTCCGAGGACTGGACTGTTGAGTCATCCTGGCCGATTGTGTAGAATTTGATGATGTGGAAAGGATAGACTAGGAAAGCAAAACATAAACTGCTTCCCTATCCAACTCATCATAGTGGGGCTGATTAATTAAAGGATACGCTTTCATCAGTGAAGCTGGGTGATCCAGCAAACCTGGAATGGATCTGTTCCAAGATTGAAAACATTTGCTTACAAATAGCAAATGGCTTTCAAGAAACCGATGAAAGTGTATGAAAGAGCTTTATTAAATCAGGCCCATTGTGTTTGCTCCCCAACTGATCTCAGGGTGAAGAAGCTTCCTTAGGAAGGCTGTAAGTTTAAAGAGTGCCTTATATTTACAATCCTGCTTTACATGGATTCATTAACCCAACAGTAATCCCAGTTGCAATCTGTATACTCAAAAAGATTCAGCAAACTGCCTGAGTGTGGGAGAGACGTACCTCCCATCCTGGACCAGACCATAGAATTCTCCTGGTTAGGATTTAAGAAATGACAAAAGCTGGTCATTTCCATTAAATACAATATCTGCTTAAAACATACAAATTTCAAAACTAGGTTCATTAACAATTTTATTTTTATTTCTTCTAGCTCCCTAAATATTTCATTGGAACTTCTTCCAACAGACATAACATCATTAAAACTTTACCAGCCTGGCACTTGGCTGCCCCACTCTCACCCAAGTCTATTCATTCCCTGAATTTATTAGAATCATGCTTGGCACAATGCACGGGTTACAAAACCAGGATAGCTGCTGGGTTCTGTGTCGCTTAGATTACACATGATGACTATGTCATGGTGGCAATACAACCTGCAGCATGTTTTGGCAAGAGGAGTAAAAATGTCAGTTGAGCTGATCTCAATGAGGATCTAAAGGGGACAAAGTTACTGAGTGCTTCTAATGTTACTGCTTTAGGCGGAGATCCTCTTACTCCGCACACAGCTCTAAGAAAGCGAATACACCTTGAATGGATAAAAGTTTATTAGGCTTCAGTCTGAATTTTAGTGTTATTGTGCAGAAGCATTCAATGGGGAAGTAAGAAGTTACTTCTGTAGCACAATTCATTATTAATAGGGGTGTTCACACTATACTCCTAAATTATTAAATGGTACATTTCTTATTCTGCTCTTAAGCACGACATCTTCAAAATAAATCTTATGAAAATAATATGGTTAGATAGAGGATTTTCTACATTGCCACTATTTTTCCTGTTTCATTCACTGCAAATCCCCTTCTGTATTCCTTTACCATTATTTGCAATCACAACTTCAGCCAAGGATAAGCGTAGAGTAGGAAAAAGTTAAAATATTTCATTTCATGTGACCCCATTGGTAGGATTTGCCGTAACTTTTTGTCTCTGTGCTGCGTCTTGATATAACGTACCGATGCCTGATGATGTTGGGCTTTGCTGTATTATGTGGCCCCATGGACACATGTATGGATTTTATTGTTTTTCTACTTGAGATACAAAATGCTACTGGATAATTCTACTGGATGAAGCCTTTTCTTTTTGCAATACCCACCCCCGTAAATGTCTTGATTTTACCAGCATTGTACTAGCAATTCTATTTATTCAACTGGATGAACTAATACATTTCTGTAATATGTGGTCATAAGAACACATATCTTGATTCTACCAGAATTCTGCTTGAAAAATAGGAAATTTTACATCATAACTGTGTTTTATTTGCAACATTGCTCTTGGATCCAAACAGATCAAAGTTAAAATAAATTGTCAATCATTTCACCTTTTAATTTATATATACTGTATAATAATAATAATAATAAAAATAATAATAATAATAATAATAAAGAGTATTTATATAGCACCAAGATATTACATTATATTGATATTAGTGAATTTTGGAAAATGCACTGCATGGAATCATGTAGATTCGGACAGCTGAAGAAGTAGCTCATGAACTTCCTGCAGAATTAGCTCAGGGCTGCAGATTTGACATTAAGCAGTGCTAGTTTGGTGGGCCAGCTTCTTCGGTCACCCCTTGTTGTGATGGATGTGGATTTACATTGCTGAATAATATTTTTCATGGTGCCAGTATGTTTGGTTACATTTTGGTATCTCAATGACTATGACGGAGGGATCCGTCCTGGCCAAACCTCTGTTCAGCCAGGCAGCAGCCCTTGCATCCCTTCGGATGTGGTTACTCAAAATCCTGCATTCAGCACTCCTTTGCATGTGCAAAGTAGTGCACGTCCTAGGGGTGCTGTGGGAAGAGGTGCGTGTGCTACAATGCATCCCTCTTGTACCCCCCGAGGGCGTGGCACTCGGCTGGCTCGCCCCGGGGCAGGACGTAGTTAGTTTGAATTCAGGTAGTCTCCTATCAGACGGCGCCAGGTGGCGCAAGGTCATTGGTCACTCTGGCCATTTAAGGAGAGCCTGTCCTGTACACCATTGCCCGATATAAGCCTCTGTGAACTCAGTGTGCTTGGGTGCATCCTTGTGTTGGTTTAGGTTTACCTGCTTTCTGTCATCTCCATAGTGACCTGGTCTGAAGTTGACTCTGCTTGAACTCTGAACTCGGATTGTTACTGACCATTCTGCCTGCTGCCAGCCCTGACCTCGGATTGTTCCTTGACCTGTCTTTGCCTTACCCTTTTGTACTTTGCTTGTTTGGACTTGCTGTGCTTTATGACACAGAATAAAGCCTGATTGAAGGAGGTCTGGAGTTGGTTGTGGTTTGTGTGCCCAGGCGCATTACATGCACCTTACATGGAGCTACTAAACAGCAGAAAACTTTTCTGATTCCTTATAAAGGTTACGAATCTACATGCAATTGTTTCATACAATTTATGGGTTTTACTGCAAACAGTTTTAGTGAACTTCAAAAGACTTTCACTGATCCTGGAGCAAACCAAACAATGGCATGTTTTCCTATAATTATAATTATGTAAAAATGCCCAATGATATCAGTTTTATATGTGATTTATTGTCTGTTAAATTTCCAAACTGGTTTAATTATCGGCAGCCAATGTGTCCTCTGAATGCAATAAAGGGGTCCTCTGGGTAATGTACAATACATTACATTTATAAACTAGATGTAAAGACATTTTTATACTCTCCTAATTTATATTTCTTTAAGTATTGCCTCAACCTGCCTTCTTTTTCCACTTAATTTTTCCCATTTCTATTTTTATTTTCTTTCTCTCAATACTTACTTCCAGCTGCTCCCTCACAATTTCCTTTATTAACAACCTTGTAACTAATTTAATTTTTACTAAATTACCTTATTTTTACTTTATGAGAAGAACAAGGGTGTGTATGTTTCCTCATCCATAAATAAGATCAGTGACCTTCCATGGTATACAAACCCGGCTATTGGAAGATATAATGGACAAGCTATATGTATATGCCTTGCATACTGCAGAAAAAAGTCAAGTGACCAGTGATGTACTAAGTAAAATGTTTTAACAAAGCTTTTTTTTATTTTGTAAGAGATAAATATATCACCTCCTCTTTTATGATTAATAGTTGTGTCACATGACCAATTATTGTATATTTGTTTTCTTGCGGAATTTTCTAGGTACATACGTTTTGAATAAACCATTATTTTTAGATATAATTTTAAACCTGAGATTGTTACTTAGACAATCATGATTAAAATGACACAATGTTTAAAATAAATTATATACATCACATAAATAACACGGCTGAACAGGTCTCAATAGATGTGGTTATCAAAAAAAGAAAGAAAGGAAAGCCAAGTGTGCATATAGCTACAGTTTAAACATATTAAAGCGGCACTGTTCTCCCCCGCTACACAATATGTGGGGGGGATAGACTCATGAACTAGACAATAAATTCCTACTAAAGTTATAACATTGGAACATCTCGTGTCCCGACGCATTTCGCCTCTTAGGGCCTCTTCAGGGGACTTGGTGGAGAAAGTTTGTTTAGTGACTGCATATAAACATATTATCTACACATAAATAATTAGCTACAAAACATAGCACAAAACCCGCATTGCATTAATAATGCAATGTGGGTAATGGTGTGCAGGATCTTGGTATTATAATATACATAGAAGTGCAATATATGTACAAACATACATAATCTACTGTACATGAATAACAAATTCAATAACAAGGTCTCAAAAGAGATCTTTTTCAACGCGTTTTATGGAACTAACGTATACTTTCTATCTACTAAAGTTTATAACAAATCTGAAATCAATCAAATTAAATTTAATCCAGTTTTCACAAAATCAAAAAACTAAAATATCTCCACCTACATAAGCCAGCATTCAACTTGAATAAAATGATACACAGTTTTCTTTCTATCAAGCAATAAATGAAAATTGTGAAGCAGTGTGTGAGGAAGAGAGAGACACAATGCCAAAAAAAGGTAATTTTTTGGTATTCACAATGCAAGAGTAGCATAGGGTTCATAAGAAAAACAATTTCTTTATGTAAGATCAAAAACAGATTAGTTTATGCACTTGATCCTATGCCTCTCACTAAGTTTTTCAGTCCTAACCTCAGCACTACTTCACAGTAAAAAAGAATGCATCACATTTGAAGGATATATATATGTATATATATATATGTATATAGTATATCAGGACACAAAAAAACTCACCTGTATAATCAAGGCAAAGCACTCCACCCAATAATGTATATTACCAAATTCACACTCCCTCATCACCTCCCTGCTACAGGAACCAACCCTGAGTAAATAGGTGGATAACCGGACTGTCCCAACTGACAGTGTTTTGGCTTGACAATTGAGTGCTGATGCTTGAGCACTGTTCTATGCTTCCTAAAAAGATTTACTCTTGGATGCCTACAAGGTTCACTTTCTGTCTAATGCCAGCACAAACGCTTAAAGCAGAACTGTCCGTGTCCCTGATCCCTCCACACCTGGCCTTGATTGGCCCTGTGCCATCGTGCACCCTTTTTGTCCCGTGCCACCTTTTTTTGCCTTCTTCAGCCAAAGCACCCGATTTCGTACTGCACATGTAAGGCCCGGATCAATACCTGAATTTCCCTAACACCAACCCCCCAATCTATGCCGCAGTCTTCGCCTACAGCAGCCCCCACTGAGCCTCGGGAGGCTGGCTGCGTCTCCCAGCACTCGGTTGCCCCCAGGACTCAAGGGATGGTGTCTGAAGATAGCCAGGCAACCGATCTGGTGCCCACTAATGCAGAGTATACAGAGCCACAATGCAGAGTAAGAAATGTCAGGAAATCCCAATCCAGCCGAGGTCAAACACAAGGGAAATCAGTCCATCCAGCGATGAGGGCAAAGGCAAAAACAGAGTCGGGGTCACAAGCAGAGGTCGGTCCAGGCAGCGTGCAAATGGATAGTAAGAAACAGGCGCAGGTCAGTAACAGAGAAAACTTGCAAAAACATTCCAACACAGGTAACCCCAGCAGACGCTATACCAGGCAGCTCTATAAAGCCCCAGCAGCCAATGACAGCCTGGGATTAACAGGATTTACTCACCAATCAGCTGCACACAACTCAATTTCCTTCAGAGTGCAGAGGATGCCGAGGGAAACGTCAGCTACAGGGATGTTACAACCTACAGGGCACTGATCCTGTAACCCGTTTAAATAGGCTATAGGGAATAGGCTGTGTGCGCCCTCCTGAGGTGAGGTATCGCCTGGGACCTTATGCCCAGAGAGTGCCTCCTAACAGTACAGAACTAATGTGCGTAGTTGAGTAAAATAGGCTCTGGGTAATAAATAAGTAACTTGAATATGTGGTTGGGAGATGTTGTCCTGTATACTAATTCCAAATACTGTTAAATAAATGAAGGCAACCTTTAGATTTATATATAGGGTAATGTGTTTATATTTGTTTACCGTGGAGGAGTTTCTCTCCGTTACAGGTAATAACCAATTTCTTAACAGTGAAAATAAATTACATCTATCCCCTCTCCTAGTCCAAGAATGCTCAGGAGGTCACAAATATTTGCTGTGCCAAACCTGTCACTAAGGATACATTTTACTAGTGGATTCCTAAAAAGGTCTTAATAGAGAACACACACTCTGAGAGCGGAACTAAACCCAAAATAAAAAAAACACAATAAACTTTAATCCGGCAGATCAATCTATCCGTCGGGAGGTTTCTTCATCTGGGTGCCGCGTCGCCCCCAGTATCAATCTTTGGCCTGGCACAGAGCCGTGCGCAATTATATTCTCTTTTCTTCTGGGTTCTTCTTCCATAGATTGAGAAAAAAGATTTCCGATCTCACTGCGCATGATTTTTTCCTCCATTGGTGAAAGGGCTCCGTCTGTGCATGCCCTGATTTTGGGGCATGTGCAGAAGGAGCAGCCAATAGCCTCCCGGGATGCGTGATATCGGTATCTCGAAGGCTTTGTGTTCCAATTCTGCGCGATCAAGACAGAAAGGGGAGGTGCTGCATCCTTTTTATTAATGAACTAAATTTTTACTTAAATAAAAGGGTTGTCTACCCTTTTATGTAAAGAGGAAATTCTGAGTTTAGGTCTGCTTTAAGCACAGTGGATAAGTAAGTAAAAAGATAATTTTGCTACATATATTATTAGTCAAGCCATTACAAACCAGCACAAATCAGTCTCATCTTGCAGAGAACTCAGTCACCTCATCCACACTCAATTATTATGTCAAATAGGTTCATCATAAAAACATTTCCATGACAGTTTGCATAATATTCAGGGGAGTGTCCAACCTCCCAATGCAATAGATTTTTCTAGTCAAAGATTTAAACAATGAACTCACAAAGATGGTGATATATATCTGTATCACAGTTAACATTTATTGCTTTTTTTTTTAAAGTTTATTAAACCACTAAATGTGTATATTACAGTTTAGAAGTAATCTTTAATTTTACCTGGCAATCCCACAAATTACATATTTCCTTTCCCCGGGTGGCCTTACTCATACCTAAACTAGCCCAGGCTGGGCTTTACACTCGTCTGCCCTTGTGGGGTTGGGCCGATGAGAAGATTACCTGTTTACAAAAGTTTATTGTCCCAAGAAATAACAAGTATACTATATTCAACAGATATTTACTTTACTTTCGTAAAATGTTCCTAGTCTGACAAAAAGACACCAAATGAAGTGATCATATCTAATAATTGGTAAGGTGCCATATATCAAATTTTGTTCTTGAAAATTCTTTGAAGCGTACCTAAACTCAGAATTTTCACTTTACATAAAAGAGTAGAGAACCCTTTTATGTAGGGTAAAAATTCAGTTTTTTTTTTTAGATGAAACACCCCCAGAGTGATCAGACTGCCCTGCGGGATTGAAGGTAAGTGTGTTTTTGTTTTGCTTTTTGAGTTTTGAGTATAGTTCCTCTTTAAAATTTGACATTAAAAAATGTTTTGGTCTTTCCAGTGTTAGGCAAAGTGACAAGGGCATGCCGTTTCTCTTCCAACTTTTGGTGATGGGGAAGTGGGACACTTTTTAGTCTAACATATGTAGACAAATTACACACCTGCCATAAAAAAATGAATATGCAAAAATTATTGGTTAAACTGACAAATGCGTTTTTTGACCTATCATTTAAAATTGCTTTCTAAAATACCAAAAGAAATAATTGAGAAGATGGATGAAAAGACAAACAACAATTATTATAATTCATTTATTAATAGGAAATAACATTTTTTTATTATGAAAAATTAAATAGTAGTAGAAGTAGTAGTAGTAAACATTTCTAGAAATTGACAGAAATATTGGTAAATAACCAACTTTTAAGTAAATTGTGGCTAGCAGGGGACTTCCTAGAGATAACTGTAACCAGGACCTAATCTATATAAAAGGTACCCAAGCTGTCACCTAGAACAGGTAAGGGCCCCAATGACGATGACTGGCCCTTACTTATCATTTATACTTACTAGTGTTATTTGGAGGGACTGTACTTCTTTTGAAGCCAAATCCTACATTAGTCTATCTTTTTAGTTCTAGTTTAGTGATTGATTACCTTTATAATAAATGCATTATTTAACTGCCAATAGTGTTGTACAACACTGAATCCTTATCAGGCCTCTATATCATTGTGTTTCAAAAAATTTATGATAGATAAAAGCCAGTGGTGTAAAATTTTCCCTTGTAAGTTTAACCAATTATTTTTTATTTTAAATTTTTCATGGTCTGCATAAAAGGGCATGTCAGGGGTGCATCATATGACTACATAAACTTTCCGCTAAAATATGCCTTTTTTCAGAATGTTGGTATGTTTACTGGTTGTCCCACCAAAAAACAACATACCTGAGTTCTGGTTTCCTTTTGTGGAGCATGGTTTCAATCTGCCCTCTTGGCACTGACCAGTTAAGGCATTGTACAAATATAATTTTATTTCATAATATACTAGGTAAATACCCCCATACTTATGCTAAGCTACAATGGTCATTGAGATCACTCAGTTGGTGATCAGATATTGTTTCTGTTGTCCCTTGCAAGTCAACATGAAACACATGGCAGATACATAACAAATATATTAAACTGATCTCAGTGTCTGGTTGCAGTAACATAGAATGGGTACTGGTGTTTTATATTAGCTGTCACACTTACCTTTTCCTCACTAAAGCGCAGGCGCCTTTCTCCTGAGCATGAGGGCAGTTGTGACTCTTGGCGTATCTGTGCTCCCAAGCTTTATCAGTTTCGCCCATCACTGACCAATTAGGAACTAGCCTCCTAATCATCCCTGGCTATTAAGCTAGCTCAGACACAGCACTCAGCATTCATGCAATGTGTCTCCACTAGTGCGGAGCCCCCTAGCTCTGCTGACCATTTCCTGTACACCTGTTGGTTAATTCAGTGCTTCCCCTGTCCAGCTCCTGTGTTACCCCCTTGTTGTCCAGTCTGTTGTTTCCCAGCCAATTCCCTTGTGCTGTTCCAGTGTTCCTGTCTGTCTGTGAACATCCCTGTGTCACCTGTGCCTCCTGTTGCTTCCAGTGTTTCCTGTGTTCCCTGTGTCTGCGGTGGCCCCGGTGTCACTGGCGTCTATTTCCTGGATCCCTGGTATTTGACCCTTGGCTTGTGACCTGACCTCTCTTGCTTGCTGCCTGCCTTGACCCGGCCTTCCTTGACTATTCTTCTTCTTAGTTATTTGGTACCGTGTTTCATCCTGCCCACCCTGGTGTGCCCAAGGACCGCAATCAGCAGCGCAACATCCTCACCACTAGAGGCTCTGGAGAGACCAGGGCACTGCTTAGACTTTTCAGGGCTCACACCATTTCTGTGCAAGCCGTAGCGCTTCCTAGTGGCCCTGTCTCCCCAAGTGTGACATTAGCTGTCTTGCCATCACAAAGAAATCATCCAAATGTATTAAATAATTATATTTTGTGACTCAACCAAAATATTATTTGAAAGTAATTTTATGATTTGTAATTTCTAAAATGTTCTAAATAGTAAATACTTGTACCTTTAGTGCTTTAGTTAAAAAAAAGGACGACACACCCCAGTAATAAACTTTCTCCAACACTTTAACTCAGTCACCTTATCTTCATTTATTGTGTCACATGGGTTCATCAAAAAACTTTTCCATGATGGTACTTTGCATAAAATGCATGGGAGTGTCCAGCCTCCCACTGCAATATATTATTTTAGACACAATTTGGCATCATGTAATTGTATTATAATTGACAGCCCTTGCTTTAATCTTTTCTTTATAGAAGTTTTACTGAGTTTTTAAGTATGCAATAACAATATTGTAACAATTCCTTAAACAGTATAACAACAAGGAAGGTAGAGCAACATGGTATAAAACAGTAACAAGATAGATCCGTGCAAACTCTTATAAAGATACAAAGTCTCTAAACCATGTCTAGTGATAGTCTATATAGCCCAAGAGAATAGGAACCCGTTGTATATGTGAGGAAAAAAGGAGAATAGATTGAGACAAAGGATTAATAGGACAAAGAGAAGAGGAAATTTAGGGTATAGCATCCCATCCACAATGACAGGGAAACATTTAGTAGCTTAATCCACCAGGAATGGGTGAGGGCCGTGGCTGCCAGACCTCTAAATATCTTTCATGCTTGTCTAATAAAATAGTAGTTATTTTCTCATTGATGAACACATTGTATAATAGACACTTGGCTTCCTGAAAATGGAGAGTAGGCCCTTGCTTTTAATTTTTATGTGAAAAAACAAAAATGTCAAATATTACTTTTTGTGTGTATTTTTATTAATGTAAATAGGGGATAAAGCCTTGGCAGCTTTTTTGCCTGCTTTGTCTTTGGAGTTTCCTATTTTTTTGCTGTCTGCACCTTCTTATCCTGATGACCACAGCTTCCCCCAGTTTTCATCCTGCTGGAGGTAGATTTTAAATTGTTTACCAGAATGAAATTAAATGAAAGCCACATGCACACGTGCAATAATAGTCGTTGGAAACGACCTTTCACGATCCGTTCCAATGACTACTATAGCACGATGCATGAACGAGTGTTGTACATACAGGGGAGGGGGCGTCATCCCGCTGCACGCTCTCCCCCTTCACTTGCATTACCATTGTTTGTCGTTCATTGTCTGTGGATCAGCCAAGTCGGTCGTTCGGAAGATGAACTACACGCGATTTACACACTTCAGATTTTTGTCTGATATAGGCCCCGAGCCGATTATTGGGCGAGAACTATTGGACATGTGTACGTAGCTTTAGTGATATTGTTTTTGTTGCAATATACTTATTCATTATTTGACTTTTTGACTATTCTTCTACCAAATATGAGATCACAAGTTATCAAATGGCTGTCACATATACCTGTTCCTCACTAAAGCGCAGGCATCACTCTCCTGCGCATGCTTGCAGTTCTGACGCTTGGCGTGCCTCTGTTTCCAACTTTTATCAACTCCGTCTGGCCAAACAGGAAATACACTCTTGATCAGCCCTGACTATTTAGCTAGCTCACAGACTGTATTTTATGTTTGTGCAACAAGTCTATACTAAGTGGCTTGAGCTCCCTAGTGTCCAGCTCCTTTGTTAACCCTTCGTCGTCCGGTTTGTTGGTTCACAGCCAACGTTCGTATGTTCCTGTCTGCCTGTGGATATCCCTCCATCACTTGTGCCTCCTGCTGTTTCCAGTGTCTCCTGTATCCCCTGTGCCCGCAGTGGCCCCTGTGTCATTGCTGTCTGTCTCCTGGAACCCTTGCTATTGACCCCTGGCGTGTGACCTGACCTCTTTTGGTTGCTGCTTGCCTGGGCCCCAGCTTTCCTTGACTATCCTTCTGCTTTGTGATTTGGTACCGTGCTCTGCCCCTTGGTGTGCCCAAGGACCGCAACCTGGCAGTAACCAGCGGCACAACATCTGCACCACCAGAGGGTCTGGAGAAAACCTGGTTACTGCTTAGACTCTGCGCCTTGGCCCTTCCCAGGGCTCACACCACCTCCGTGCAAGCCGTAGCTCCCCCTAGTGGTCCTGTCTCTCTGACCATGACAATGGCCAGGTATGACATGAGAAAGCCCCTAAGATGGACCCATCGCAAAAACAAGGCTTAGTAAGTTTACTTTATTACTAATTACTAGTCCTTTGCCCTGGTGCTTGCTTTTTTGGACAGCTTTCAGAATTCACTTCCTCTATAAATATTTTCCATTTTACCCAAGGCATTGTAGATTCTTGCTTTCTTCTGCTCCATACATTGCTTCCAGTAAAATTCTGACTACTGGGGAAAGCAATGAGCCAATTACACAAGCAGTGATCTCCACAAGTATACTGCACATAAAGACTCTGATTTATTAAAGCTCTCCAAGGCTGGAGAGGATACAGTTTTATCAGTGAAGCTGGGTGATCCAGCAAACCTGGAAAGGATTTCTTCAAAGTCATTTGCTATATGCTAGAAAATGTTTTCAATCCTGGACCAGATCCATTCCAGGTTTGCTTGATCACCCAGCTTCACTGATAAAACTGTATCTTCTCCAGCCTTGGAGAGCTTTATTAAATCAGACACAAGAGTGTACAGAACTTCAGCAGCTCTGTATTACTGGAAAATCATATCCCATAGTTTGATAGTGTTATATAGTTTGTTAAGTTAGCTATGATCTTTCCCTGTAGATTCACTTTAAAGGATTAACCAACCCGAGAGACACAAATCATTTTGTTTTATATGACATTAATAATATGCACAGCTATAATATTTATTCTGGTTTTGTAATTACATGTTGTGAAACCTGGGTTAACAAATCTACACAAAAGATAATTATAGTTGTTGTATATGTAACGTTTTTAATAATTATGAACTGATATTTTTTAGGATTTCATCAAAAATTATTACACAATGGAGGAAAGTTACAACCCCACCTCATATGCAGTATATACGTGATCGCACACATGAAGACTTCATCGTAGCGTCTGAACTTCTCACAGGAAACAGGTAACAGTCTGGTATGTTCTATTATTTAATTCAATGGATCAATGGATTGTAATAGGTAACTGGATAAATATTTACACTTGTGCGGACTTTTTTATTTTTATTTTGTTACATTTAAATTTGTAAGCTATTTATAAATAATTTCTGGTGTTACATTTTGACACTTTTCATTTTACTTCACTGTTTTTTTCCAAGTGTTCCTATTTAAAAAGAACTGTGAAAAACAATTTGTAGAAATTACTATATTAAACAATTTAGTTATTGAAAAATTAATATGCCATTGTTGATTTCCCTCTGACCATGCTAGTTGTTCGGCAATTATATGAACTAATTGATTTTAATAATATTTGACTCCGAAACCAGCATTGAGGTCATGAAAAGTATGGTCAAGTCAGAAGTTCACAAATGCATGTTTGTTCTTGGCTACTGTAAAAGTATTAAAGTGAAAGTGTAAAGCAAAACAAAGATAAAAATATTCATTGGTTTTCCAGCCTTTTTTTTTATTTGTTCTGAGCTACTTAATTTTGTAAGGTAAAAAAAAACTACTAGAAAAATGTTTAAAAGTCCAGTATTATCAATAGTCAAGAAAATAATTAATCCAGTACCTTGCAAAAGATCTGTTAGATTTTCTTCACTTTGTCAGGCTGCACACCCAGAACCTGGACCTTTCTATAGAATGCATTGTATGGGTGTTAAACACTACAGCTTGGTGTATTTTCCACTTTCCCCAGTCAATGAATGAGCAGCAGTATGATGATGCATGGTCATGTCTGTACTCCCCTCCTTTTACTATTCTACTGTTCGGAATATTGATATCTTGGTGTATTCTGATTGCTAATGCTCTTTCCATCTACCAAGCCATTGACCTACATAGGAATATAATCATCAGTGAAGCTGGGTGATCCAGCAAACCTGAAATGCATCTGGTCCAGGATTTAAAACATTTGCTAACAAATAGCAAATGACTTGTAACCTCCCTAGCGGTACATTTCTTTCAGGTTTTATATGTTTAAAAGCGGTACATTGTTTTTCATGACAATTTATTTTACAGTATATTATAATAGTATGAGTATAATAAAGTTTAAAAAAACAAAATCATGTAAAATAATAATTTAAATAAATTAAAAAAAAAAAAATATATATATATATATATATAGATATATATAGATATAGATATATTTTAAATTAAAAAAAATAAATAAATATTAAACTCATACTAATATATATACTGTCAAATAAATGTTCTTGAAAACAATGTACTGCTTTTACACATATAAATCCAATGTATTGCATTCAATACAGTTATTTTATATTGAATGCAATACAAATAGATTTTGAATTTCCCACCCCGCCAGCAACGTACACACGCACCAACGTCACCAGGAACTCCCGGGTGACTCATCCAGCAGATCAGCGCTGTATTTACTATTATTTCCCATAGGTTTACCTACTCCGAGTGTGACTCGGGGTTACTGCTTTTAGCAATGCATTCCAGGTTTGCCGGATCACCCAGCTTCATTGGTGAAAGTATATCCTCTCCAGCTTTGGAGAGCTTTAATAAATCAGGCCCAATGTGTTGTTATTTTGCATATATGTTTTAATGTAACTTTATAGTGCATTTTAAAGCACACTGTATTAAATCAGCCAATTTATTTTGAATGGTACAGCAGTAAACCTCAACGCAAAGAAAAAATACAAACAGGACCTAGAGTATGTGACGTTGTGTTGCACAGCAGTGCAGGTGCATTGACAGCTACTGAAATTTAACCTGTGTTGGATGCTTTTAATCTCTGCTAAAGACACATTTCATTTTTATTTTATTTTTGTTATCTTTTGCTGCAATTAAAAAATTAAAATATACAGTTGTTTATATGCATGCAGATAATGAAATCTAACATCATTACATTGCATTGCATTAAAATAATTAGCTGGTTTTCTGTTAACAGATACAGGATGAGCTGTGTACTCAGTGAAGAAAATATTAATGCTGCTTTGGCAGAATGCAAAGGTAAGGTGAAACTGATCCAATTACATTGCCTGCGTGCTGCATGCACACTGATAAAGGTATTTTCTCCCTTAACATTGTATAACTTTTGATGCTCATGTAATATATATATAAACACACACACACATGCACAAGGAATTATTATTATTATACAGTATTTATTTAGTGCCAACATATTACACAGCACTGTGTATAGTCCATAGTCATGTCACTAGCTGTCCCTTAAAAACCCAAGCAAACACAGGGAGAACCTGCAAACTCCATGCAGATAGCGTCTTGGCCAAGATCTGAACCTGGGACCTAGCCCTGCAAAGACCAGAGTAGGGATGAGCAAGAATGCTTGAGAAGATTAAGGAAATCATTACAGAAGGTGTACCATGGTTGCATTCATGAATGCAGCCATGGTAATCCCCCTGTGTGTGACCCCCGGGCACTAGAGGTTAAATAAGGGACAGGCCCTCATTTACCCTCTAGTGCCTGGGGAGGTAAGAGGAGTACAGCGGCTGCATACATAAATGCAGCCGTGGGAATCCTAATGAGGCTTGCCCTCATTTAACCTCTAGTGCCCGGGGATCGCAAACAGCAGGATTCCCACGGCTGCATTCATTAATGCAGCTGCGATACTCCTCCTGTCAGTGTGAGTCCTGTGGCTGTGCTCATCAATGAATCATCCTATGATGATTCCCACAGCTGCATTCATTCATGATGAGCACAGCTGCGGGACTCCTGTGTTCCTCGATAGAGAATCTCTATCCAAGAACACATACTACAGAGCTGCAAGAGCAATCAGGGGAGTGGAGCATTTAGGAGGTCCCAAAAAATTTGATCTCGACGGACGAATTTACACAGGCCGTTCTCACTTACATGTTCGGTAAACGAGAGCGGCCCGATTCGCCGCAAGATCGATTTTTAAAACTTTGCTCAATCATCCCTAGGCCACAGTGCTAACCACTGAGCCACCATGCTGCCCAAGGAATGGAATATAAGAGATTTTGTTTTTCTTCTAGGAATTTCTGTAGTGCATCTCTCTCATATTCCTATTTGTTGGAAACCAAATAATCTGGGAATTCCTTTTGCTTACCCACTGGTGACTTTTTTAACACACTCACTAGACTCGAATTTTCATTATCAGACCTTATAGACATACAACTTTTAGCACCCTATGCAATAGTATTCTAGTTTTTCTTGTTTTTCCTGGTCCTGATCTGGTTTGGAACAATGTGATAAGGAGTAATCATCTTTTGTAAAATTGATTGATGTAAAAAGTATGGCTGTAATATACAGGGAAAACATTACTTTTTTCTGTAACACATTCTGTGTTAAATTTGGTCCTTAACCCTAACCCTGTAGGCATCTGCTGTCTCTTACATACAGAAAACTGAATTTATTACACCCAATAAACAGATTCAAACCTGCCTTAGTAGCTTGCATCTTATACGTTATACATGAGTTACGTAAGACAGAAAGTAGCTCATCACACATTCAGGGAACAGAATGCAAGGAGTGTATTGGAATCAGCCCACATTACATTACATAGAGGCTTAATGTTAATTTATTAGATTGTTGGTTATTTTTATTGATTGTTCTTTATTTGGAGGAGTAGGGGAGCCAGGAATAAGGTGTACTAAACATAGTTCACATGATCAAGTTGAAGATTAAGAGAGCATCACGTATCATAAGTAATACTAATGATAATATCTATAAACAATAAACAGAATAATAATTGTCTTTTGTTTTTGTGGCAGAACCGGGCAGTTTTAAAGCATCCAAATTCTTTATTACTTCTAAGATGAATGAACTAAAACCCGATGAACTGCTTAAAATCTTTGAGAAGCTTGACAACAATGGGGATAAGAGTCTGGATAAAGATGATATTGTGTAAGTAACAAACACTGGTATGCAAAGTCAAATTATTTTATGGTGCACATTCAATTTTAAATGGGTGTAATCATAAGACCAATGATGTTTTTAGAAACAGATTATATAGAGGGATATTATTGTAAAAACATATTTTGATTGCTATCGATTCTAAGACTGTATGCAAAGATTTATTATAGCAACCATTCCATTTGTGTCCCACCATTAACACTGAACAAATTGCTTGCTGGAAATGGGGCAGCTGCTGGCCATCCATTATAGCATCACCATTAGGCTCCTTCAGTTAGATGCTATTTACTCTGTTTCTAGCATCCACTATAAGATCACATCTCAATAGACCCATGGTTTGAGTACCTTATTATGCAAACCCATTTACAGCAAGGAATTTGTTCAGTCTTATCTAACAAGTACCCTGAGGAAGCCAAAATAGGCGAAACGCGTCGGGTCACAAATTGCTCTATTGCTTTCAACTATTTAGAATGTGCCTTGGGACACAGCAGGTTTTGACTTTAGATTTGTTCTGCTTGGATGAAAACAACAAATTGTTTACTTTTGAGTTTTGTATATTCCTAAAATGAGGAATAAAATTGTGCACTATGTTTAATACATTGCCACACTAAGCAAATGCCCTGCCTTTTCTCTTTCTTTCATACTCGACAACTTTAGTTTATTTACTTTGCAATTTAATTCAGCTGTGAACAAACCCAAATACAACCACAGAAAATGATTACATTTACCGGGTACAGTTATTTAAATGCCAAGTTTGTATGTAAAACACAAGAGGTAACATCAGCCAAAATGTTTTCCTTCAGGTGTAGTTAGGTGGATTTCAAGAAGGATTTTGCTGTTCCTATAGAATAAAATTACTTTGCTTTTCTTTGTCTTACTGCTTTAAAATAGGAGAAGGATGAGGGAACTGTACCAGAGACATAAAATGTTCACAACATGGAAATAGATCTTTTTTTTCTTTATTAATTGAAAGTATTCTATAAACCTTTACCAATAATACTTTTTATGGGTGCAAAATAAATAACAAAAATGTAATGTTTTATTTAGAAAATTTCTGCAAAAATTCCAACCCTGTAACCGTTTGTTGACTGAACCAGAGGTATGTGACTTCTTGGCTGATGGTGACCCTGATCAAGATGGTGAAATTGGGGTCCAAGGTGAGTGATCTTACTTAAAATTCAGGGATTTGATGTCTTAACACATATATATGAAAAGACGAAAACCCAGTTTTTACTATGACTATGGTGGAAACATCTCCAACCAGCTTTGCCTTCAGATCCCTCCACAGTTATTGTCCCACTTACATTTCTGACTTGTTAAAAAAATACTCCCCCAGCCGCTCTCTCCGCTCCTCCAATGACCTACTAATGACTT
>NC_092864.1:73121238-73165387 GCF_032062135.1 Pyxicephalus adspersus | reverse complement strand
ATATATATATATATATATATATATATTAGTATATATGTATATATATACAATATACATGTACACACACATTATTATTATTATTATTATATTATTGTTTTTTACTTACTAATGTGTTCTTCTTTCTCTACTGTTTTTGCAGAATTCCAGGACATGGTTTTAAAATCTGCAACAAAGTGAAACATTTGTCATTGTGTTGAAAAATAAATAGAAAAGAAAATGAAAATAAAAGAAAGTTATAGTAACACATTGTTTATTTCTTGATTTACAGTTAACACACTCTTTTGGATATGTGAAAATATAACACAAAAAACCTCAACTATATTGGACCCAAAAAAGTTGCTTGACTGCCAAATAGAAGGGTTTGGTAATAGGGTGATGTTGTTTAACAATGAGGGATGTATGGATTTACATTGCTGCCACATTTAAATTTTCAATTACAATCTGTGTACAGAAGCATCACTTTAAACATTAAAGCCCAATTTAGGGCTAACCCTTCCCATGCAGCGGGGTCTAACTTGCATTAAAAAACCCTTAGGCTTCGGGAGGGGGGAATAGGAGAAGGGTGAAATACTTTCCTTATTACTCCTCCATAGCTCTCTGACATCACATACAATGCAGGACCAACATTATATTAAATATTTGTTCTTGGGTCGCATCTAGGGTTGACAATTTCCCTGTTGTATATCATCCTCTACCTTGGAGGATGGGTGCTCTTAATAGTATGAAACTATGTAATTTTATTTGTAATATATTTTATCTGGCACAGATACATCAATTTTATTTTGACTTTTCTTCTTTTGTGCACTAAAGGAATGACATTGCTGTAAGATTTGGATTATTGGTGGATTATTTTCACATTTATAAGGCTCTGGTCCAGCACCAGTCCTTACCGGACATCAGTCCCACTAACTAACACAGCACTCTTCACCTAAAGAAAGCCCCCGCTTAGCTTTAGAAAACTCGTGCCGTCATACATTTGCCATTTGTGGAAGGACTTGCAGGGCAAACGGAACCCACTGATAATGTAGTAGGGGAGAGTTCAGCAGAGGCAGGGGTCACACACAGGTAATCTTTTTTACCTGTAAATAAGCTACTCTTAATTAAGATGTATAGAGACTATTTAAATATACTTATTAATACTTATGTCAACAAAATACATCAAGAATGACCAACCACATAGTTATCACATGGCCACATCCCTGATCTAATAAACTATAGGATATTGAGGATTCAACTCAGTAAGTGGGACTTTATAGGCCAATTACATTCAATTATCACATATATATAAAAAACTGTATTTTATTTAAATACCATTAGGCACATAACATTTCAAACTCATTAAAAATGTGTAACTAACACAATCACATATTTCTATCTGGGTTGCCCAATCCTAGGGTCATACCCTGCTGATTTTCTATAAATAATAAAATAAAACCGCTTCTTCAGGAAAAGGGACAGAAATTTCTGATTCCTGTGGCACATAGAGCCCCCACCCCAAGTTCATTATATTGTTTCTTTCCTTCAGTTTCTTGATAGTAGTAGCTTACTAAACCTCATTATTCAGGTTTGCACCTAAATGTTTTGCTTTTTACTGCAAACAGATTCCTTCCTGCAATTAGGGGGGGACGCTGGATTCAGGTATGATAGAACAGCAATAGGAATTTTAAGCTAAATGGGGACTGGATTATAACATTAACTGATCGCAGGAAGAAATCTGTTGAAGTACAAAGCAAAACATTTGAGTGCAAAACCTTTTCTTTGTGGAAATATATTTTATTATAGTTAGCCAAAAAATCTACTCTCTTTCTTAAACATTTAGCATACACTGTCCCACAGCCATTCCAGTACAGCCATTCCAGTACACCCACATAGCACATAGCACAATAGCACAATAGGCTTCTGGGCCTTAATAAAATTGGGGTCTATAATTGAGAAACCAGCCCACCCAGCTCTTGCAGATTCCAAGTAAAATGAGCTCTAGAACAGGTTATGAATAACCAGCAGAGAAATCTACAGGTGCAACACCCTTTTTTTTAATACCTACATCACGCATCCCAGGAGGCTCATGGGTGCTCCTTCTGCACATTCCCCTAATCCCGGGCATGCACAGAAGGAGCTCTTTCATTGATGGTAAAAAAAAAATTGCCAATCTCATACAGGCACATTGAGATCTTTTTTACCAATATACATCACCCGTTCTTGCGTCTGCGCAATGTGAGATTGGGTGATGGCTCACGAGGCTCCCGCTGCACCTGGCTGAAGCTGGATACTGGGGCGACATGGGACCCGATGGAACAAAACTCCCGACGGATCTGTGGGATTAAAGGTAAGTGTGTTTTTTTATTTTGGGTTTAGTTCCGCTTTAATTGTAGTTAAAGCGGACCTATCATCACATTTTTAACTTTATATAAATGCAAATGCTTTGTAACTTTTTTGCCACCTTTAAATGTTAGGAGATAGGATGGTGTCCATCCAGCTCGCTGCCTAGTAACACAGGTGACTTTTTTGTCTTTTTTTTATCTTTTTTTTAATCTTTTTATTATATTTTATCTATTATATATATTACATATATACTTATTACATAAGTAATACTCCCACATTAACCGGATTTAATCCTGGTACTCCCCCTTACATATATACTTATTACTTATATTATTATATCTATTATATATATTATCTTTTTTTATCTTTTTTTTTATCTTTGTCTTTTTTTTTTTTTATCTTTTTTTTTGTCACTTTAAAATACCTATTCTAAGCGGAAGTGAGTAGGAGCCATAATCTGAAACTCCAGATCATGATGCTTTTCCTGCAAAAATGGAAACACCAATGGTGAAAGTTATTGACTTCTCTTTTCTCACTCGACAGGTGAGGAATTTTGACCTGGACTATTTAATGCTTTTGCTGTTCTAAATGTGTATATGTAATATGTATGTAATATTTTCATTTAACTCACATCAATAGCTAAACATTTGGATAGAATGGGGAAGGATTAGAACTCAGGTTTAAGCCTTGATCTACATAGACAGAGGAGAAGGTAAATGGGGAAAAGAGGCATAAAACATTAGAATAAATGTAAATGTTCAAACATGGGCTTCTACATGCAGCATTTTAACATAACTTTACTGCAGTTGGAGCTTCCATTGCAGAGATTCCTAATCTTTTTTTTTTAATTTCTCTTTTTCGATTGACTTTATTGCAGTAATGACTATGGGTATGATTTATTAAAGTCCTCTAAGGCTGGAGAGGATACATTTTCATCAGTGAAGCTGGGTGATCCAGCAAACCTTTTGCTGTGTCTGCGCTGGTCCATCTATCGGTACTCCACCTACAAAATTGCTGAATAATATCCAATGGAAATACTATATGTGACTGATTAAGTATTATCTATATATATATATATCAGGTAAAGAAAGTAGATCATCACATATTGGGTAACAAAATATTCTCTTTAAAATTATAGTTAAGATGAAGACAACTGGAGTTATCATAGCTTAAACAGAAACTTCTGAAGAAGCATTAATTGCGAAACGCGTCAAAGTAAAACTGTTGATTTTTGTCAGCTAAAACTAATTGAATCAATGAGCATTGTATTTGTTTGTTTGTTTTTTTAATTGTTTTTTTTTTATTGAAACATTTTAAACAAACATACAGACAAGAAGACAAAAATGAGGAAAATAATAATAAATAACAATTGAGTGTAAAATAGTAATAAGACAATAACCACAACTCTTCAGTCAGTTATTTACATCACCGTTAGTGGTATGCTCAAATAGATTCTACATATTAGTAGGATAGAACATATAGTAATCGCACTCATCAAGTATATATTATACAACAAAACAGTAGCCAATAACCCAGGCCAACCAACAACAAAATGGAGAGGAGGGTGAGAAAAAGGGCAAGGATAGGTGGAGGGGGAAAGTGTGGCTAAGACATAGGGCGACACATGGCATTTAGTCATAAGGAAAATAAAGCATAAATAGAAAATAGGAGGTCATACCGGCAGCCGGGCATAGTAATGGTCCCAGACTTCCCATGTTGCCTCAAATTTAACCACAGTATCCCTGATAAGAGCTGTGAGATACTCCATAAGACGTATCTCCTGAATACGTGTATACAGAGCAGTAGTAGAGGGGGGCGAATAGATTTCCAGTTGGAGGGAATCAGAGTGTGTGCCTCTACCAAAATATGGGCAGCTAGCATACAGGCGTATTTCCGCAGGAATGTGAGGGGGTTGACCCAATAGGTGGGTGAGAGGGTCCAAAGGAATCTGCTGTGTATTTGTTTTTGAAACTATTTTTCATACATTTTTTGTATTGTTTTATAAATTATATTATTTTTAATATCTAAAAGGTACCTCAAAAGTCCGAGATGTGAAAAAAAAATTGTAATATGTTTTTTACAGTTTTGCCAGCCTTTTTTTTTTCATTGTTAAAAGTATAACTAAATAAAAAAGTATATCTAAATTCCATGTTTAATGCTAATATAAACACAGATAACTTTCAAAAATATAAGCTAGAATGTAGGGAATATTGGATTATTAATATTAATTGTATTGTTATTATTATTATTATTATTATTATTATTATTATTAATAATAATTAGCTTGAAACAGAAAAATGATTTTTATATGCGACATGGTTGCAATAAATGGTGAACATTTTAGGAGATAATATTATTCATTCTAATCTTCTTTACATTACAGAATTTCAGACTATGATGCAGGGATAGACAGACCAAAACAAAAAACTTATACAGTTTTGCCTATATTTTAACTCTTTTTGGAATGATTGAAATATCTTGACAATATACAGGATATTCTCTTCACTTAATGTTACATCGTAAATATAAAGGATACAGCATAGTGATGCTGACCAATCACAAATCACAAAGCAAACCGATTCCTGAAATTCAATCTGGATAAAACAGAACTCATCATCATCCCCCCCTCAAATTCCGCATCTCCCGCTGACATATATCTAACTGTTACTAACACTGTTATTCGGCCCTCCCCTCAGGCACGCTGTCTTAGTGTCACCTTTGATTCTGCCCTCTCATTTACCCCCATATTCAGAACATTTCCAGGTCCTGTCACTTTCACCTACGCAACATCTCCAAAATCCACCCCTACCTGTCCCCTGAGACCACCAAACTCCTTGTACACGCTCTTATCATCTCCCGTCTGGACTACTGTAACCTCCTCCTCTCTGGTATTCCACTAACCCGACTCCTCTACAATCTATTATGAATGCTGCAGCCAGACTCATCCATCCTTCCCTCTGCTCCTCTTCTGCTGCATCTCTTTGGAGTTCTCTCCATTGGCTTCCATTTCACCTTTCATTTCATCAAATTCAAACTCCTGTGCTTTGCCTTCAAATCCCTCCAGTTCTTGTCCCATTTACCTTTCTGACTTGGTAAAAAGAATACTCCCCCTGCCGCTCTCTCTGCTCCTCCAATGACCTACTAATGACTTGCTCACTCATAACCTCATCACACGCACGGATACAAGACTTCTCTAGAGCTGCCCCAACTCTCTGGAATGGTCTTCCTCGTCCAATTCGGCTTGCTCCTACTTTCTGCTCATTTAAAAGAGCGCTCAAAACCCATTATTTCAAACTTGCCTACCAATCTTCTTCTGTCTTTTGAAACCACCACTACTTCCCACCACTGCATATCCCCCTCCTATTGTGTGTAAATTCCCCCACCTACTAGATTGTAAGCTCTTCGGGGCAGGGTCCTCTCCTCCTCCTGTATCCCTGTCTGTATTAGTCTGTCATTTGCAATCCCTATTTAATATACAGTGCTGCGTAATATGTTGGCTCTATATAAATCCGGTTTAACAATAATAATAAAGCTGTGGCTGGAAGCTGAAAAAATAAAACTAAAAAATAACTATTGGACACTTTTTTTTCCTTATTATTTCTAAAACATCATGGAAACAATTACATTGGAAACTCAAAGAATAGTAAAAACATTTCTAAATTCTGTATACCTTTATCATTTTAAATTGTTAAGACAGTGGCATAGCTCAGTGGCTGGCATTCTTACCTCTGCGGTACCAGAATATACGTCAAGGACAAGATCTGCAAGGATTTTGTGTGTTCTCCCTGTGTTTGCGTAGTAATGGGCAAATTAACAACTACTAATGAAGAAATTAAAGGAACGAATTTAAAAAAAGTGGCCGTGACAAGCACAGTATGTCAAATACATACTCAATGTGATTACATTTATCTAACTCTAAATAATGCGTAGGCAAATTTAAAAAAATAAATACACTTCCATCGCTTTACAAAACAAAACTTACTTAATATTTATATATATACATATTTAATTATTTATTTATAGTGTTTTTTATTAGTTTTTATATTATGTTATTTTTATAGTAGTTTTTTTATTTTAAAAAATTAATAAAAAAAAAAAAATTAATTATGATGAAGATCTAAAATTTTGTTGTCTATATTGAAATCAATTATGAGGCAATTCAAAAGCACAGGAACCCTAAATCATACCAATGCATAAATCTATGTTTATATACAAAGCTCAAAAAACTAAAGAAACACTAAAATCACATATCAGATCTTGAACTGAAATACTCAAGTTAAAAAGCTTTATTGATATACATTGTGTAGTTTATTAAGAACAAAATGAAGTAAGAAAAGTCAATGGAAACAAAAACAAAGTCCTGGTCCAGTCCTGGTTTTAAAATCAACCTGAAAATCAAAATGAAAATTGTATTCATCATAACATTCACATTGTGACTAAGTAGTGTAAATGCCTCTCATGTTCCTGTATGCACTCCCAACAACATCTGGGCATGCTTCTGATGAGACAGCTGATGGTGCCCTTGGGCATTTCCTCATGGGCCAGGATCTGGGCATACATGGGCTCCTAGACAGTCTCTGGCACTACTTGAAGAGCTGGATACACCAATACATAATGTCCCAGGGGGTATCTATTGGAATAGGGTCATGGGAATTTGAAGGCCAGACAATGGCATCAATACTTCCAACAATAATCCAAAAACTGCCTACACACTCTGGCCACATGCGGCCAAGCATTGCCTTGTATATAGAGGAATCTTTACTGCAGAAGTGTAAAGTCTGACGATGGGTCCGCAGATTTCATCCTGGTACCTGACAGCAGTCACAATACCATTATAGCTAGAATGTGGAGATCCTCCAAGGATATTCCCTTAGTTTACACGGCCTGTTTCCCCAGCGTTTAAGTGCCCATGTTTGAAATTCCTATTCATTTCAATGGTCTAATACGCAATAGGCTGTTTGTAGGAAGCCTGTTCTTAGCATTGCAAAGAAAGCTTAATTTTTTAGCTCCTTGTGGGCATTTGCAAGCATTTACAAGCTTTTCCTTTGAAAACAAATAGAAGTATTTACAGGTATTTAACCCCTTGGCAGTCTAATTCTGTCCGTATTTTTACGCCAAAAGCGGTACATTTTTTACATGGAAATTTATTTTACCGTATTTTTCGGACCATTAGACGCTCCGGACTATAAGACGCACCAGGTTTTCCGCACGGGAAAACAAGAAAAAAAAATTCATTTGATTTCCCCTGAGATCCAGCGTGCGGCACTTGTGCCCGCCCATGAAGGCGGCGCCGATCGGCATTCATCAAATCAATCGGCGCCGCCTTCGTGGGCGGGCACAAGTGCCGCACGCTGGAACACAGGGGAACACAGAGGAGGAACACAGACATTGGCTGCTATCTGCCTCTGTCTGTGTTCCTCCTCTGTGTTTCCCTGAGATCCAGCGTGTGGCACTTGTGCCCGCCCATGAAGGCGGCGCCGATCGGCATTCATGAAATCAATCGGCGCCGCCTTCGTGGGCGGGCACAAGTGCCGCACGCTGGAACACAGGGGAACACAGAGGAGGAACACAGACATTGGCTGCTATCTGCCTCTGTCTGTGTTCCTCCTCTGTGTTTCCCTGAGATCCAGCGTGTGGCACTTGTGCCCGCCCATGAAGGCGGCGCCGATCGGCATTCATGAAATCAATCGGCGCCGCCTTCGTGGGCGGGCACAAGTGCCGCACGCTGGGACACAGGAACACAGAGGAGGACACTGGCTGCGGGGACCGGCGAGTATACAGGTAAGTAAAAAAATATGCATTCGGACCATAAGACGCACCCTGATTTTCCCCCCACTTTAGGGGGAAAAAAAGTGCGTCTTATGGTCCGAAAAATACGGTACATTGTAGGCCCGTAATTCTTAGGCATAACTCACCAATATTGTCCAATATGTCCAATATTTATTAAATTTAATAATAAACAAATAAAAAACACAAAAATCTGTTAAAACAAGGGTGCATAAAAATACTGAAATAAAATTGTACAGTAGCATACATAACATACATATAATATAATTATATGAATATATATTTATTATAAAGATTACTTTGTATTGGATACAATACAATTATTTTGTATTGAATCCAAATAAAATTATTAGAATGTCCCGCCATGCCTCCTACATGCAATGATGCATGTACCGACATCACCAGGAACTCTCGGGGAATGTCAGTGCACTCACCGGGCAATGATCGAAAGAAGAGGACGCGGCCCGAGGATGGCATCCGACGGGTAGGATGCCGGAGGATGCCTATGGGACCAGGTAAGTGTTTATTTTAATGTTTTTAGCTACTCCGAGTGTGGCTCTGGGTTACCGTTCCAGCATTTCTTTTTTACCCCGAGCCACACTCGGAAATACCGCTAGGGGGGTTAAAGGGTTTTAAAATGCACTGAAACACTTTTAAATGCCCATAAAGCACTACGGGCTTTTATAAGCATTTTAAGCATAATTTAAAATAATTTAAATGCATGTATAAACTCCAATGGACTCATTCAAATGTGGTATGGGCCTTAAAATGCTTTTTAAAAACAGCTGTGTAAACTAAGCCTAAATGTTCCCAACAGGGGCTCACGGTCTAATGTTTTTATCATAGTCAAATGTAATAGACAGACTAAGGCCAATTTTGGGAGGAAGCCAATAAACCTAACTGCATGTTTTTTTTTTTACTTTTACCTTTTCAATTTCTCTAACTAGCTGTAGCATATAATAAAGACTTGGCAAACACTATATGCCCCTTTTTTTTGTTTTTACTCCCCAACGTCACTAACAGCAATAGCAAAAAGTGGCAACATGGCAAGCACTATATGCCCCTTCAATTTCCCTAATAGTTCATTAGCAGAAATGGCACCTTGACAACCAATTTCCATCTCTTCCTATTTGTTTCTTTAAGTTGACCCTAAGTTGACCCTATCTCACAAAATGACAAGCACTTTTTGTCTGGGTTATCTCCCCTTATTCAATGTTCCAAACTGACCAAATCTTATTCAAAATGGTGTAGCTGTACTTCATCCTTTATAAATGGAGAATAGCTTCACTTACCTTTGGGTTTTCTCCAAGTCCAAGACTGTTTATTTCTTTTATCTCACTTTTCCACTGCCTACTCCAAAGAGCCTAAAGAGAATCCTTTGTTGTAAAACCCTTTACAATGCTCTTTAGAATGTTTCTCTACCCCACTGTCCTCATTCTCGGTCCTGTAGCCAAGTGCTCATGTCTGCTTACTACATAATAAATGAACGTGTCAATCAATAGCCACACCTAGGCTATCCCACTCATTTTCAAAGCTTCTGTTGTTGGAGCCCTCCCAGTGTGACCTGCAGTGTCTGGGAGAGATACCATATGAGATTATGGAAGCCTTTCACCCTAAGTTTTTTTGTTTACTTTATGTGACATGTTCATTACAAAGCAATTAGAGTTTTGACATGTTTAGATTGTTGTACTGGAGTTTCTTTTTGCTTATTCAAATAAAAGGTGGCTATAATGTCTAATGAAAAATTTATGGAACCTGCAGCAATTGTTTCTTCTTAAGGAATGGTGATTGATAGGATTGGCATCTCTAAAGAATGAAGTAAGTGTTTGTATATCTCGTTTTAGTAAAAATGAACGTATGTGATCAATTGAAATAAACTTGTATTTATTTGTATTTGGAATAATATATTTTTCAGTATAGTTGACATTCAAAATTCCCACAACCACCGGACCTGAGGAGTGCCGGATTTTCGAAAATTCCAGTGTATTGAACCCATTCACCAACCAAGCCACCATAATTTACTAGATACCAGTCACCTTTAACAAGGAAATTTCCCATATATGCTCATCAATACTTTACAAAATGAAGTTAAGAGCAGAAGTTTTACTGTGAACTCCTTTTGAGGGAGGTGGTTTGTTATGGTCTATGGACAGTGACTAAAGCAATCAAATGCACCAGGAGGAGAAGACCACCAAATATTGCAGGAACTTTCTGCCTTATTTATTAAAGTTCTACAAGACTGGAGAAGATAAACTATTATGGGTGAAACTGGATGATGCAGCAAACCTGGAACAATTTTCTTAAAAATCATTAGCGATTAATTGGCAAATATTTTTTAATCCTGGAACAGATCTATTCCAGGTTTGGTAGATCACCCAGGCTGCCTCATATTAGTGTATTTTCTCCAGTTGTTAAAGGCTTTAATAAATCAGGCCCTTCGTGTTACAGGTTAGGAAAAGGTAGTAACATGTACAGTGGTGTGGAAAGGTCATTTAACCTCCCTAGCGGTTCATTTCTTTCTGGTTTTATATGTCGAAAAGCGGTACATTGTTTTTCATGAAAATTTATTTTACAATATATTACAGTATAATCAAATAGTATGAGTATAATAAAGTTTGAAACACAAAATCATTCGAAAACAATAAATTGAATAAATTAAAATATCTATATATTAAAAAAAAATACATAATATACTCATACTATTATATAGACTGTAAAATAAATTTTCTTGAATACAATGTACTGCTTTTACACATAAAAATCCAATGTATTGCATTCAATACAGTTATTCTGTATTGAATGCAATACAAATAGATTTTGAATTTCCCGCCCCGCCCCACCCCGCCGGCAACGTACACACGCACCAACGTCACCGGGAACTCCCTGGTGACTCATTGGATGCAGAAGCAGGAAGAAGAAGGAAGAAAGAAGACAGAGATCGTAGTGCTGGACAGCGCAGGACGCCGGCCGATCAGGTAAGCGCTTTATTTACTAACCTTCCTATAGGTTTACCTACCCCGAGTGTGACTCGGGGTTACCACTTTTAGCAACTTTTTTCTACCCCGAGTCACACTCGGGGTTACCTCTAGGGAGGTTATTGGGTCTTGGAAGGACAACATGGGAATGATGTTAATCACTCAATTTACAGCTCTCTGAAGTTCTTAAATTCTCTGTTACTGAATCACTTGGTTCAGTAAAATGAAAGCTTTAGTTCTTCGGTTTTACTAGTTGAAAGGTTAGTTGTGGCTACTCTCTGGCATTCTTGATAACAATGCTTTTGTGTATAGTATGTGGGTATACCAGAATTTAACAACCCTGCAGGTCTCAACGCAGAGCAAATAGCTTAGACAGGTTTTTCAAAATCATTTTTCAGGTCTCATCTCAAGGAGTCTGAAGATCTTAGAATAGTCTTTCAAAGAATGGTTAGGTCTTTTAGCGGAGGCAATGGGTCTTGGCAGGGCACTCCTAAAACATTAGTTAGGTATCATACCGGTCAAGTGGGTGGGAGTCATCTTTCAATCATGCAATTTTTGAGGGGGTTTTGAAGTGAGAAGTGAGAAATTTCTTTTTATATGAAGCAGCTAGGATTTGTTCTTCTGATGAAGCTGTAATAGGCAAAACACGTAAAAAGCAAAACCTTGTCCTTATGTCTGAGAATTGTCCCAAAGAAAGTCTGTGTACTTACAAAAAAGTTTGTTTTTTTAAGAAAAGAAAAAAGATGTTTTGATGGATGTTAACCAATATGGTTGTTTTTATTGATAATTTAGAATAAATATCATTGAAGAATTTTAAACTGTGTGTAAAGATTTATAGTGCCTAAAAAAACAACCAAACAAAGCACATGTTGCAAATACTCTTTGTTGTACTTTTAATGGAGAAACATATACTTGTGTGCACACATTTCACACTTTAATGTAACAGAATCTGTGTAAGTCTTTGTTCACACCCAAACAGCAAACATGAGAAATTGGTTATTTGGAACATGAAGAATCTGTTTGGATGGGACTAAAAGGTTCTAATATTTTGCAGCTGTAGACAAATTATTGGTAGTTCAATCCTGGAAGATGTAAACGGAACATGTGAACAATTTTGGCATTATATATCAATACAAATAACTGCAAGTACTCTGAAAACCTGAAAGACAGTACACCTGGAACCCAGGGAAAAGGAATCTTGGCAATCTGTTCAGACTGACCACCATATATACAAAGAACTAGAAATAAGCTGAATGTTTTACTTCTTTTTATGGATCCACAGGGCAGAATGGTGGACCCTCCGCATCACCAGCTCAGTTGGAACGGATGTGCATGGGGCGGAGTCTAAGCAGCTGGCCCAGTCTTCAGCAGAGCCTCTAGAGGTGAGGAGGTTACGCTGTAGGCAACTGCCAGGTTGCGGCCCCCATGCACGCAGAGGCAGGTGATTGCTGACAGACAAGTATCAGATAAGGTGCAGGAGCATAAGACAGAATTGAGATGAAACAAGCCAGAGATCAGGGCAGGAAGAAAGCAGGAGTAGTCAAGAAACAAAGCCAGATTCGGTACACAGAAAATCAGTAGCTGGAGAGGCGGGCAGGAATAGCAGGCACCTGGAACAGAGCCGAAGGAAATTCCTTGTTCAGACAGTTGTCTGTTGCCAGTCACTTCCCTTTAAAGTGAAGGTCATGATGATGGATGGGACCATGTGACCTGTAGACATCCTAACCCACCACCGGAGGGAGTACTTGAGAGGAGGCAATTCAGGTGCTGTTCGCCTGTTGGCCAGCAGGTGGAGAGTGTCTGTGGAACACTCTGGTCCTCTGAGGCAATGGGGCAGCTGACAGGGAGTCACATGACCTGGAAGTAAGCAGGGACTGGGATCCCTGAGCAGAGCTGGTGCTGGCAGCAGGGGAATGCAAGATGGGTCACACCTGAAAAGGATACAGATCCCCTGGCCCTGCCGGCATCTGTGGGATTTTGGGTGCCACTGTTCCTTATGCAACTTCAAACTACAGCCCTGGCACAAGTCATTGACTATTTTTTAAAAGAAGTTATGCAAATTTTAAATGTCTTGATGAGTTGATGTCCAGAGGAGTGTTGTACCTAGACAGGTTGTATGTGCAGACTGCTAGGTAATGTCCACATGTGATACTAAGCCTCCAGGACTAAAAATCTCAGTCAGGGACAGTCAGGCTGGGCATAAAAGTTTAGCTAATGCAAGATTTTCTCCATACAATGGGGCTAATTTATCAAACAAATGCACAGAAGTTCACAAGGCACCTAATCAGTCCACAGGGCTCCCACACTCGCCCCCCAGATTACAGCATTAATAAATGAGCAAATGGTCAGGAAATCACCAATTTAGCTGATTAATCTTCAGCTGTGCAGTTAAGGTGAACATGTTAGGCTCAGTCACTGGTGATGTCATAGCAATTAATTACGACACACCTCAGCAAGTGGTTGAGCACTCAACAATTTAGGCGACTAACTTACAGCCGTGCCATTTAGTTAGCAAGTCAATGGTGATGTCTTGGCAGTTAATTTGGGTACTTCTGATCCTTGTTCTGTGTGGTCCTACAGTCCAAAATAGGTTAGTTTGGTTCTTTAGTGCTATGCCGTTATGTTACATAATTATAATTTTGAAAAGTTGTTTATTTAGTTTTTGATTTGCTGTAGCTGCTGGTTTAATCACATTAGTGTATCATATGGTATAATACTGCAAACTATAATTAATATGTGTATTTATAATTATATATATATATTATATAAATTCATATAAAAAAAATTGCACTTCTCAATCTCAATTTTGGCATCTCATCCCAAGTTCCAAAGCAATTTCAATACAGAAATCAAATCTTCTAAAAACAGCTTGAATACATGTATCAAAGAACACCGCAATTTCAATTGAATCTAAAAAAGATTTAATGATCTGCAAGTGCATGCATATGCAATTTCAATTTTTCTGTTTTAACTTTGCTGGTTTGGTAATCAAGTTTACTTGTATTGTATAAAATTAGGTGAATTTTTTTTTTAATTTATTTGTTGAATAAGCTATGGTTTTCTTTTAACATACCTCATTAATGTGGATTTCCTGCCACTGTTCTACAGAACTCGTCTGTTAGTTTTAGTGTTACAAGTTTGTTCTCCCTGTACTGTGCCTTGTAGTTTTGTGGCTGATCTTAGCCCTATTGACTATGCAACTTTCTCCATGTCCTTATTCACACTTCATACATAATGTGTCCTTATTCACACAGATTCATACATAATGCTATTAATCACACTTCTTTGTTCTCTTACACACAACACCTACTTGCTACAAGTATGCTTGCTGTTCAAACAGGTTTGAATAAACCATATTTATTTGGAACTGATCAATACACACGATGGATTGTAGCCAGTTTACTCAATTTTTGATGTTTTTTGGATATTTAACAGAACCACATACGCAGGAGGAGGTTGTTGAAGCCTGGAGGAGATAGAGTATTGTTGTTTGTGTGAGTTCTGCCTTCCAAAAGATTCATTTGAAACTTTATTTATCTAATTTTAATATTTTTTTATTTTATGTGAAGGTGTTTATGGTGCTGCCTTCCTTTTTAGTAATGTCTGCCTGGTTATTGAGTTACATTTCAAAAATACCCCAAATTTTTGTGATTCTATTATTTCTGTTGACCTTTGCAAAATATTGTGAACTTTAGATATGTGGAGCTTTGTCTGCAAATTCATTAAAGTTGATGTCCTATATTATATTATGTTCCTTTGTACAACATCTGTGTCCTCTGGTTTGTTGTGCTGGAGATTTATCACGGGCTGCATCCACTGTGGAGGTAGGCAAGAACAGGTCCATTTGTTTCTTAATTTTTATGGGGTGGGTCCCATCTGTTGCATTTGGTTTTCTTTGTAAGCTATTCATGTTGAATGTATGGTGTGTGTGTGTGTGTGTTTTTGTTTTGTTTTTTTTTTTTGGGTTGGGTTTCTATGTTTTGCCCTTCTTGACTTTTTGTAGCCGGGTTTTGTTTGTCTGTGGATCATTTTACCTCCAGCTTGGATGCTTCTTGGAATTAATTTGATTTTAAATGCTTTCTATGGTTCATGTTGGTTGTTTTGGATTATGTAGGACTGTCTATAGATGCAATAGATTTGTCACAATGTCAAGTTGCTATCTGCATAATGTAGTAATGACCCCCAAAGTAATTTGCAGATTAATTTTTATTTTTTTTCTAAAATCCTGACTGTGAAAGGGAGTACACCTTAGAAATCTTTCACAGGTCAATCGGGATGTCTGCAATGTTGGGTAACTCAACAAATGTGTTCTCTAGTAGCTAATATGTTACAGATGGTATGCTATGTGTAATCTCAACCGTATTTTATCAGCCGTTCCATTGTGGGGATTTTCTTTCTCTCTGACACTCCTAATGTTCTATAGCGCGCGCGTGTATATATATAAAATGCCACAAAGTCAAGTGATTTGGGACAGGTCCTAATGCTCTTACATCAATTATTTGAAAAAAGGGCAGAAAAATAACAAGAAGGATACAATGGCATGCAGCATCTGGTGGAGTTGGTCCAACAACAAACATCGGTTTTTATTTGATCAGTACATGTTACAAGTTGATCATCTCTGTAATATGTTCAGTGAATCCCTGGGCCAACAATATTTACTGGGGAAAGCATATCTTTTGCTCCTCCTCAAAGCCAGCGACCCACCACCAGGTCAAGGCAGCGGCACGCCGGCCTCATAAGGTGGATGGCTGGACGCTAGGTGATGCTGATGCAGGAAGGTACTAGGGCACCTGCCCCCCACAAATATTTTAAATTGGAGACATGTCTCCTGTCATATTCTTAAAAATGGTTTCATGGCCCCAGGGTATATGTTTGTGTTCTCCTGTGTGAAGTAATTGGCTGGGTAAGTTAGCCTAGTGTCTGGTTCTAAATACTGAAGTGTTTTGGAGAGGAAAGAAAGAGGTTTGAGACTCGAGATTGTAAAAAGTTAATTATGTAATTATATGCTGCATACATATTTGATCAATACATTCAGATAAGATATATCCCTAGTTCTGTTATCCTTCACAGATCTGGGATATTTTGTATTATACAAAGATATGCGAACAATGGTAAAACAGGATGACCATATACGTTTGGTCACGGTTTGGCTTCTTCAGGGTGCAATATTGTGTATGATTTATTATGGTCTGTACATACAAAACAATACACATAAAGGAGTACATATGAATATAGTACAAGTTAATATTAGAGTAAGCTGTCTTAAACAAATAACCTGATTATAAGTTGAGGGTTCGGTACTGCATCAATCAAGCAAATTTAGAAACAAATACAGTGGAGACGCTAGAGAGTTTACAAGTACAGCCAAAAAGTTATTATGTATTAAGATTTGTGATGGAAGACACCTTCACTTGGAATTTATTATAAAGTGAGAAACTTCCAAAACATGAAGGAATAACTGTGCTGGGGTTGGGAGTGCTATTAAGCACTTAATGATGGCTGCTGCTTTACTCCCTCAGCGTCCTATGCCTTCAGACTTAATTGGCAAAGCGACGCAGAACAATGGGGGCGTGAGCAGCTGCCATAACTTCTTTCTCTCCTTTCCTTTGCCATTCCATTTACAGCTCAGTAGGAGAATACCTGTACATGCTTTGCTTTTATGGCCATCTGTCCAAAAGACGGCACCCCTCCTGTCTGGATGGGGCTCTTCCCATATCCAGAAGGTATTCCTATCCCAGGGAGCATGTGGGGCATGTAACCACCTGGTTCCAAAGTGGTGCTGGAGAGGGCGACATCGGTCACAGGTACGAGGCAGAGGCATTGGCACCTGAACCTCCCCCCAGCCACCATATTCTATGACAGACAGGATGGGAGGCTCCCAACTTTACACCCTCAGTAGCCGAAGGTATAAGCCCCAAGCACATCCACAGCTATGTGAGTCTTGGTATACCATTGTAAGAAAGAACTGCTATGGTAGCTTGGATATGACCTTTTGAAGTCATTTCATAGAAGTGAGTAATAATTAGATAAATGATCATAAATACTATTCATGAATGTTTATATTTTTGGATTCATGTAAAATAAGTGAAATTTAAAATTATTTTGCTTTTATAGATCTCTGCGTTTCTGCTGAAGCGGACTATGTTACACGAAAAGCATTGAACATTTATCTAACATCGATAGAATAGAAATCTAACACATGATACAATGACTAATATGGTTTTATATGTATTTTTGAATAATTATATAATTTTTTTTTTAATAGTTTTTATTGATGGATGTATCAATATATAACAACACAAAAGAATTTCAATTTTCAAATTTCAAATAGATAATAAAAACTATATCGGCACATATATATACATAGTTGGGTCCATAAATATTTGGACAGAGACAACTTTTTTCTAATTTTGGTTCTGTACATTACCACAATTATTTTTAAATGAAATGCCTCAGATGCAGTTGAACTGCTGCTTTAATTAGGAGGGTTGAACAAAAAGATTGCATAAAAATATGAGGAACTAAAGACCTTTTTAACACAATCACTTCATTTCAGGGACTGAAAAGTAATTGGACAAATTAAAAAGCTGAAAATAAAATGTTCTTTTCTAATACTTGGTTGAAAACCCTTTGCTGGCAATGACAGCCTGTAGTCTTGAACTCATGGACATCACCAGATGCCGGGGTTCCTCCTAATAATGCTCTGCCAGGCCTTTACTGCAGCGGCTTTCAGTTGCTGTTTGTGGGCCTTTCTGCCCGAAGTTTTTAGTCTTCAACAAGTGAAATGCATGCTCAATTGGGTTCAGATCAGGTGACTTGGCTATTCAAGAATATTCCACTTCTTTGCTTTAATAAACTCCTGGGTTGCTTTGGCTGTATGTTTTGGGTGGTTGTCCATCTGTATTATGAAACACCTTCCAATCAATGTGACTGCATTTAGCTGGATTTGAGCAGACAGTATGTCTCTGAACACTTCAGAATTCATTCGGCTGCTTCTGTCCTGTGTCACATCATGGATAAACACTAGTGTCCCAGTGCCATGGCAGCCATGCACGCCCAAGCCATCACACTGCCTCCGCCATGTTTTACAGATGATGTGGTATGCTTTGGGTCGTGAGCTGTTCCACGCCTTCTCCATACTTTTTTCTTGCCATCATTCTGGTAAAGGTTGATCTTGGTTTCATCTGTCCAAAGAATGTTTTTCCAGAACTGTGACGGCTTTTTTTAGATGTTTTTGAGCAAAGTCCAATCTAGCCTTTCTATTCTTGAGGCTTATGAGTGGCTTGCACCTTGCAGTGCACCCTCTGTATTTACTTTCATGCAGTCTTTTCTTTATGGTAGACTTGGATATCGATACGCCTACTTCCTGGAGAGTGTTGTTCACTTGGTTGGCTGTTGTGAAGGGGTTTCTCTTCACCATGGAAATGATTCTGCGATCATCCACCACTGTTGTCTTCCGTAGACGTCCAGGGCTTTTGGCGTTGCTGAGTTCACCAGAGCTTTGTTTGTTTCTCATGATGTACCAAACTGTGGATTTTGCCACTCTTATTATTGTAGCAATTTCTTGGATGGGTTTTTTCTGTTTTGCAGCTTAAGGATGGCTTGTATTACCTGCATGGAGAGCTCCTTTGACCGCATGTTGTCTGTTCACAGCAGAATCTGCCTAATTGATAATGACATAAGAAAGTAATTGCCCACAGGAGCCCATGAAATAGCCTTTAAATTATTTGTCCAAATACTTTTGAGCCTCTAAAATAAAGTGATTGTGTTTTTAAAAAAAAAAACTCACTTTTTTATGCAATCTTTTTGTTCAACCCACTGAATTAAGGCTGAAAGTCTGCAGTTCAACTGCATCTGAGTTGTTTCATTTAAAATGAATTGTGGTAACGTACAGAACCAAAGTTAGAAAAAAGTTCTCTGTCCAAATATTTATGAACCTAGCTGTGTGTGTGTGTGTGTGTGTGTATGTGTGTGTGTGTGTGTGTGTGAGATCGCTGTTCCATAGAAATTGCAGTGATGAGTACAATCTGTGTTTCCCAGCGGATATATACAGCAGGATGACTAGATTAGAGAATTCAGAGAGAGAAGGTACCGATCAGGAAAGCCTAAATGTTGATACCAATACTTTTGAGGGTGCCCACAGACGCGGCTCACAAGCAACCCCGCAAATATGTCCGCTGCGCTCCACGCGGTCTGGGTGTGAGGCGCCAGTTCCAGGTGTTGTGTAGAGTATAAGTCGCTCAGTATTGACTCTTCCTCTAAGTCACTTCCTACCAGAAACCCCCCATGGTCCACGGGAGAATATCCCTTGGTGACGTGGTAGTGGCTGGTATAAAGGTAAAGCAGGGAGCCGAAATAAAATGCATCCACTCAGCCTCTGGAAATCATAAATTCATATTTTATACAAAGCATATAGTAATAATCGGAATGCCTTAAAAGTCATATTTGAGGCATATTTCACTTTTAAGGCATATTTGAAATGCCATAAAAGTCCCTGGGGATTGCTTGTGTATCCTTACTAGTTCTGTGTTTTTGTATGGTGGTAATTTAGGGATGTGGCATATTTGGAAATATTACCTGAAAGGGGAACGGCCTTCCATTTATAAAAAGTATTATATTTATTTTTATAAATATCAGTCAACAATCTCTAGTTTAACAAAAATAAGTCTAACATCAACATATTAAGAACACAAATAAAATACAGATTACCAAAACAATACCAAATTTTGCAGTGTAAATGTAGAGGTATATTTATGAAGTGGTGAATATGATACTCATCAAACATGGACTGTAAGTGCATCTTGGGTAAATCAATGGCTGTAACATATAACTGAAAGTAGTGAAAGATTCTTAAACAGACCTAAAAATAAATATGTCTAAACGTCAAACTTTTCAATGATCAATATTACATTGTCTACATGTCACTTATTTTATTTTTTTTGGATGAAACAATGATTAGTAAAAAAGTAAGTTTGAAACTAAAATTGTAATATATATCAACTTCTCTGTTCCTGTATACAGATTCAAAATGAGTCTCAAAGACATGCTCAGTGCTTCTAACATTGATGCCGCTCTGAGGGAGTGCAAAGGTAAAATAAACTGTGTTGATTTCCACTTCAGGTAAATAATCATGTGCAAAAAATAGTAAACAGGGATTTTTAATAAGTTGTATGTTTGAAATCTGCGCACATATTTTTAAAACACTTAAAATGTGCATATATATATATATATATATAATGTGTGTGTGCACATTGCCACATTTTTATATATATATATATATATATATATATACATATATATATGTCGCAATGGCCTAATATTACCCTAATACATATTCCCAATAATAATATTATTGTTGTTAAAATAGTTATGATAGTTAAAATCATTAAAATAGTTTAAATGTATAAAAATATAATACTGCCTGATGTACTTTTAGATTGATAAGCATCTGTCTAATTGAACTATCTTTTTTTCAATGTATAAAATAGGGGGGGGGGGGGGAATATTTATATATAGATATAATTTTTTACATACAAGGTTGACGAGCAATAATTAAATCTTGTTTTTTTTTTTAAGACCTGAAATACCAAAGAAAGTTAGTAAACCGAAAACTCTCCTTTTATAAGATGTTTCTGATAAGAAACAATCTGATATAGATGCATATCTTACTAATAGATAATTTGCAGGCTCATGAGAAAGAGTCCGAAAGATGTAAATGTGTGTATACAGTAAGAATGTGTGTGTAGCGTATGTTACGTACAGTGGTTTTTCTTGTAATCTTACAAAAACAAGGCTAAAAAAACAAAGTATTCAATTACCATGTAATGACCCACAACCATTTACTAATGAGCTTGTTCTCAATTTGTTCTAATGTTATTTGCAGCAGCCTCTATGCTGAAGTTCATAAAAACTTCTGTGTTAATGTTATTGTGAGAAAGTGCCTAATTGATGAAAAAATAAGGAAACTGCTTCCCTTCATACTTTGGTGACATCCATGTATTTTGGCTTGATATACTCAATTATAAGTCTGATATTATATATTCTAAATGATTGTATCTAATTGTAATGCTAACACAATTCTGTTTTGTTTTTTTTTAGCTCCTGATACATTTAATCACAAAGAATTTTTACAAACCTGTGGACCATTTGAAAACACACTCAGCCAGGTGCAAGAACTCTTTCAGTTTTTAGATGATGATCGGAGTGGATATATCGAGGAGGAGGAACTCAAGTAAAATAAAATTTTAATTCCATCATGTCACTATTTAAATAAAATGTGATCAGACAGGGATAATACAAAGTTCAAATATTTTACTTTGTACTAACTTTACTCTAGCTTTTAGAAAAAAACTTGCTTAAAGTTGTCTGCCGCAGAACTCTCTGAAGAAGTTTCATTCCATTGCTGTGCTAGATATAAGTTGTATATAAGTAAGGGGAACAGACCCATAAATTGTTCTAATACACATTGACTGATGCGACTGCAAGCTGTGAGAATACATTTAAAGCACAAATGACAATGTTATCATTCCCAGAGAAACAATCTTTTATTCCTTTAATACATTAGCAAAGAATAGGAAAAATGTTTTGAGTAAAATTAGTTTTTACATTTTACTTTTGGATAGACATAGAGAACAGTTTGATTTTAAATATTCTTTTATATGTGTATTGATATTTACATTTTTGCATATATAGTGTTATGGGTGTTGGAGCAACACTTCTTTAAACCATACTTAGACTTTGATGATTTACACCAAACTTTAAGCTTTTTTAAAATCTATGAAATAATTTATTTTTTGATTTTTACTAATGCATCAAGCTCAAAAATTTGTAGAAAGTAACTTACATGATGACATAGGAGTAGGAACCCCAATAGGACGAGCTGCTTCCTAAGAAATGCACTGCAACCCAAACTCTAAACTGCCGAATGTACTTATTAGCTGAAGTCTAAGGGATCAGGTCTTACACAAATTGCAATCAATACAAATTTCTAATTAAATGTATTTACCAAGATGTCACGTGTGTGTGTTTAATTTTATGGGTCCCCTTCTTCATAGGAATTTACTTATAAATTTTGATCCAAGCGCCCGAGAACTAACCTCTGAAACCAGGGAATTTATGGCTGCTGCTGACCATGACAATGATGGGAGAGTTGGGGCTGATGGTGAGTTTTTTTTGTACCAAGTGTGTACTAAGGTAGCTATAAAGTTGCAACAAAACTGCAACAAAAAATTGTACTCCATGTAACTGGTTTATCTGTGTCCCCTCCTGTAATCTACACTATCAGACTGCAAATAGCCAGAGTGTCTTGTTTGCCTACTACTAGATTCTGATTTACGATCAGCAACACAGATGACGTATATAAGCTATTTATTTAGCTGATCAGAATTCTGCTTGACAAAACTGATTCTAAAGCTACGTACACACATCCAATGGTTCTCGCCCGATAATCGGCTCAGGGCCAATATCGGATGAGAATCTGGCGTGTGTACAGTGCCCGTTGTGCATTGTCTGAACGACCGTCCTGGCGGATTCACGGACGATGGAAGACGAATGATCCCGATGCAGGGGAAGGGGGAGAGCGCACAGCAGGGTGCCACTCCGTTGTTCTCCCCCGCCCCTCTCCATAGAACAGAAAAGAGCTGTATGTACATCACTTGTTCATGCATCATACAGTCCTAAGTCGTTGGAAAGGATCGTGAAAAATCCTATCCAACAACAATAATTGCACGTGTGTATGTCTACTCTTATAGCAGCTGTTTTTTCAGAATTGGCACCTAAGCCCACCTAAAAATTTGTGCTGGAAATTAGACCACAACAAACACAAGCAAAACAATTTGCAGTGCCCAGAATATAACGCAAAAGCTGACAGTAAAAAGAAAAAAAAAAGCACCCATTTACCACAAAAAAGTTGTATATTCAGTGTCTTCAAAAGTATTCAAACCCCCTTCACTTTTTTCAGATTTGTTATGTTGCAGCCTAATGCTACAATCATATAAATCGTTTCTTTTTCTTGTTAATCTATACTTAGTAACCCATAATGACGATTAGAGCATTTTATAAATTTATAAAAAAAAAAACTGAGCAATCAAGGACCTGATGGTCTCTCTAGAGATCCTGCATGAAGATAGGACTAAGTCCCAGAAGGACAACCATAACTGTAGACCTCCACTGATCTAGGTTTAATGAAAGAGTGGCCAGACAAAAGCCTCTCCTCAGTGCAAAAGCCCGCCTGTAGTTTGCAAAAGAGCACCTGAAGATTTTTTTAAACTGTGAGGAACAAGATTTTATGGTCGGATGAAACAAAGATTGAATTGTTTTGACTCCATTTCAAATGTTACGGCTGAGAAACTCCAGGCACCCCTCATCACCTGCCCAATACCATCCCAACAGTGAAGCATGGTGGTGGTAGCATCATGCTGTGGGGGGTTTTTAAGCAGCAGGGAGTGGGAGTCTGATCAGGGTTGAAGGAAAGCTGAATAGAGCAAAGTACAGAGAAATGAAAACCTGGACTACACTGCTCAGTACCTCAGACTAAACCAAAGGTTCGCCTCCCAACATGACACTGACTCAAGCACACCGCAAAGACAACACAGGGGTGGCTTAGGGACAATTGTAAATGTTCTAAAGTGGCCCTACCAGAGCATTGAGTTGAAGCCATTGAACATCTGTAGAAAGACTTAAAAATGGCTGTCCACCATTGGTCCCCATCCAAACTGAGCTTAAGAGGATCCAGCTGTGCAAAGCTTGTGGCATCATAACCAAAAAAGACTTGAGGCTGTAATTGCTGCCAAAGGTGCTTCAACAAAGTACTAAGTAAAAGGTCTAAATACTTATGTAAATGTGATGGTTCAATTTTTTCTTTGAATACATTTACTAAAATGATGTTTTTACTTTGTCATTATAGGGTACTGAGTGTAGATTAATGAGAGAGAGAAAAGGAAGACAAAATTTAAATGATTGTAGAATCAGGTTGCTATGTAATAATTAAAAAAGTGAAGGTGTGTGTGTTTTATATATATTTATATATATTTATATTATCTCAGTCAGTCAAAATACTATAAACAACAATACGTAATTATAATAGAAAATTCAAAGATGCACATCTTGGGAAGTTTTTCGAGGAGTTGGTAACTAAATTATTCTGTCTGTTGGATTTGCAGAGTTCCAGGAGCTGTTTGAATTATAAATGTACAGATTTTGGTGGTGTACACAACTCAGTGACCTTATAATGAAAACCGGACATTTAAATCCAATACGTTTCACTTTCACCGTGGCTGTCTCCATCCCAGGCCTGGAAAAATCGTCAAAAAAGATCTACCACTTGGTGGACCTGAATGAGTATTTATTCATGCGGAATGCACTGTTATTGAATGTCCTAACAACTTAATAAAACCAAAAAAAAAAAAAAAACTTACTTTGCTTTGTTGTCCTGGGGACGCGTCCTGCTCCTCTGATCTCCAGCCGTGAAGTGCAGAGACGATTACCAGGGGTTTCCTGGTGACGTTGGTGCATGCGTCGGTGCAGGCGGATCGGTAGTTAATTCAAAATATTTTGTATAAAGAAATATTGATATAGTATATAATTATAATCTATATGCTACTGTTCTTTTGTTATGTTATTTAAAGTTTATTAAATGTATTAAATATTGGACATATTTCGGTGGGTTTTGCCTAAGAATTATGGCCTAAAAAAAATTTCCATGCAATAAAACTAAAGCTTTTTGCATGGAAATTTGGACAGAATTAGAACACTAGGGAGGTTAATGAAATTAATTGTTTCTTTGCCAGAGAATGCAATGTGAAACCAAATGAATAGCTGTATGATAATTCCTGATTATTTCAACATTTGAATTAAACAGTAATAATTTGTAATGTGCTTACCTGTCAGTATGATCTCCAATGTGGGGCCACGCATAGGCAAAGTGCTGGTCTATAGATGCGAGTAATGTCGCTACTACAATTCCCAGCATTACTATTGCCACGAATGGCAATAACTTCAAAGCAAAAAGCCATTAGAATTTTTACTGAAAATGTGGAATGCACTTGAAAGCAATGAAAACGACCTAAAGACATTATCCCAGAAATAGTTATTTATATCTACTGACTCTATGGCTAAGACCTCTGTTAACCATATTCAAGGTGCATCTAGAGTTGTATTATATTCTGTATCAGCAGTAAAACAGCATTTTAGTTATTGCCATAATCTATAGATTTATCTTTTTAGCACATGTGGTAATGTATCCTATTTAATGGGAAAGCTCTGTTTGGAGAGAAGCTACATATTGGCATTACCCACATCTAAGTGGGTCACAGGTTACTCCCTACTCTCAAGGGACTCGCCTTCTATATGACATAAAATTACTGAGGAGGTTCTATTGTTGGGATCCTTTATATGCTATATAATACAATAAAAAATCAATCTGGTAATAACGAGGGAGAATTGAATTTTAGTGTATTGCGACAGTTACATTAAAAGGGTTATTTAACCTTCCCAGCGGTAACCTCGGGTGTGACTCGGGGTAGAAAAAGTATGCTGGAAGCGGTAACCCCAAGTCACGCTCGGGGTTGGTAAACAATAGTAAATAAAACACTTACCTGATCCGCCGGCGTCCTCCTTCGATGAACTGTATGTATTCAGTTATGATTAGGGCCCAGATTATCTAAAGCTTGTAAGCATGGAATACAGTTTTATTACGCTATGCAACTAACAAATATCTTCTTGAAAAAGCAGTGCTGACTTCGAAACACATCAAGTGGAAGAATTTAGTAAAATTAGGAATCGGTTGTTTTATAAACAATTTTGTAATTATTAGTTGTGAAATTGTAATGATCAACACTTTTGTATATATGCTGTTTTTAACTTTAATAAAATTTTTATAAGAACTGTTTTAATGCTGTTCTTGCAAATCCCCTTTTTTTTAAGTAACTTGTCTTTAAGATATTTATATGTGTTGTAAACAGTTATAAATAGAGAGGTTGATTAGTTGGGTAAGAAACTTGAGCTTGTCACCAAATCTTGCATTTGATCCCTGGATTGGTAACATAAGTCAAGCCTATTGTCACCTGGGTGATCCTATATATACCACACTTCTTCCTTCTATTTCAGCATTGTCACCTTACATATCTTCTGTATTTCCACAATCATCATCTCCTCGGACTACACAAGGTAAGACATACTATGCTTGAAGAATAAATACATTTCAACACTGATATTGCTTTAAATGCAAACCTATTTTATATTCCTTTTGTTTTCTCAGTTTAAATTATATCTCAGTTTAAATTATATATGTAGTTTTATTTTAAATGTAATGTATGCTTTATCTTCTAGCTTTTTAATTTAAAGGTATGTTTTGTACTGTACAAAGAAAATAATACATTCTGGTATTAAATGCAGTTGTGAATTTTGCTATTTGTACACATACTTTCCATAACTTTCCAAATCCAAAATGGCAAAAAATAGTGAATGATTGCTGTTGGCCATTTAATGAACAGTGTGGCATTGTGTTGTATATGTGTAAAGCCTTTGTTCTTCAATGCTACCAGGTTTTTAGAACCAATCATAGAGGATAAGGCTGGGCATAAGCACTAAGACAAAAAATAAGACAACATACTGTTTGGTCATGCTCAGAGGATGAGTACAGTTTCATATATATATATATATTATAATACAAACTATGCCATGGCCCTGGTGAAGCATTGTAATACATATTTATATTTAATAAGGGTGGTTAGGGGAAATATTTGCAATCAAAAAGAAATTACACTTCTAATAAAGCATTTTCAACTCACATAATGCCAATTATTAAACCGTTTACATGTAGGAGGCACAGAAGTAAAACAGATTGTCATAAAACCCAACAAAATTCCTCACTCGCTTTAGCAATGCAATGGTAGTTTTTTTTTATTTTTTTTATTTTTTTTTTCACTTTAAAGCAAAATTTTTAGTTATTTTGATTTCACAGCACACTGTAAGCTTCATGCACTAAAAGCAAGTCGGACAGGATCCCCTTTAGTGACTGGGGAACGTCCAGCATCATTTAGTCCTTCCTTTGCCAGTATCCCACTATCCATGGCCCATTTTTTAATTTAACACACTGCAGTTAATTTATCTCAGCTTTACTATACCTTCCCATTTACTGTTTTCAGAAAGCTATGTACAGAGTCCTGTAACGTCCGTCACCAGCCATGAGAAACACATAGAAGTTAATAAAACCAGAATATTTTTATTTAATAATTGAAATAGAATAACAATGGGGTGATGAAGATTTAATGGAAGGCAACATATCAACAGAAAAAAATTTAAGCTGGTATTTAGCATTAGAGAATCACTTATTTAATTAAACTATAAAACCATTTATAATCCAACTTATAAAAACGTCATTTATCAGGTTCCTTCACAATATACAAAGTGTTATACTTATTAAATTAAAGTAAAACAAATTTTGTGGTAGTACTAGTTTCATTTTATCTTGTCACATTGAAATGTTCTTAAAATAAACCATTATCAGAATATGATAACTGCTTGGCTGCATTTTGTGGTATGTCACTGATCTGGAACAAATGGTATACAAAATAAGAAAATTAGAATAAAGACAAATCTTTAGGTTTTGAAGTTAGAGGGGTCACCATGGCAGTTGCCAATTCGAATTGGTTAAGTGGAGGAGTTTAGGGACTGCAGCCTTCATGTTTCTCTCTTGTTAAGTACTCAAGTATAATTTTTTCATGTATTATGTTCATATCATGGGGAACCTAGGAAGTAGATAAAATGTCTGATATTTATAAAAATATAATTAAGAATGGATAGTTTACCAAAGCTCAACATATTAGGAACAAAAATCATAAAATACAATCCCTTCCACATCCACAATATTTTTGTAGGCCCGTCCTACCCATAGAATCTGTTTGTGGGCTCACTACGTGGTACACTTTCATACGCATACCAAACGTTAATATCTGCACACTCCCAACACAACACATTTTATTGACAAATAGGCAGCAGATTTAGGAATGAGATTTAACAAATCACAACAAAATGCCATGCTGTATTTTGGCCATCCATATGTAACAAATATTAGGAAACAAACTATAAATTATTGACTAGGTGGTACAGAACACAATCAAAGCTGGCGAGATTGTTCTCCCAAACAGATCCACAATGTTGGTGACATTGAAATGCCCCAGGCACGCTATTACACATTTTCTGGGAATGTCATCACATTGTCCCTTTTCTGGAACAGTATAGCAGATCTGATTCATAAATAAACTGATGTCAATATATGGTGGAATATACGGCTCTGCTCCACGTCTCCAACATGCCAAAAAAGTCTTATAAACGGTCTTTGGTGAGACATTTACTGAATGCCGCCTAAGCTTGCATACCAGCATGCCGGAAACCAGATATACCACCTACTATCAGCCAATGGTTACATGAGTAATGGAAATATACCGTATGGAAGAAATTATGGCATCTGGAGATAGTGAAGTAGAGAAATTCACGCAAACTTGGTTCTATTGGATCCAATTTTGTACAACAATAGAATAAAACTAATTGTTGACCTCACAAACCACACATGAAAATGTTGATTTTTCATTCTAAATTGGCTTCATGTAGTGTCTCTTGGTCATGCACTATGTTCCATATGATAAGATCACCCCCACGCCCACCATTTTTTTAACCAATACCTAATTGTACCACTGCATTCCCCTTCTAAACCCAACTTATTCTAGGTGTTTTTTTCTCCTATTTCTCCTCCCTTTTTCTTTGTTGTTTTCTCTGTTTCTCTATATTCAAGCAAAGACGTGCCAGATATCTAACTCCTGCGGACTAGTTATAACTTAATCTATGCAATTTGTGCTGTGAAGAGAACTATGTAAGAGATATATGTTTGTTTTACCTGACTGTTGTACAAATTGTATCCATTTTCAAGCATTTTTAAATACCCATTGAAGGATTTAGGACTCTTCATAGTGTAAATATGGAGGTATATTATTAAGCAGTGATTATGGTATTCACCAAACATGGACTGCAACTTCAAGACCTAACAGGGGAATCACACAAAGTAACTAGAAATATAGAGAGTATAAATAAAAGTAAAGCATTGATATACATTATAGAATATAATAATACAATATAGAAACCATAAATTATTGTAGAAGCAAAACTCCCTAAGTGACAACACAGAACAAAATATTAGGAACACAGAAAAGGGACTAGGTGAAGGCAGGAAAATAAAGAAAATGGGAAAGGGCAGGGAATAGAAGGAGAATGGAAAACAGAGACAATGGCCCTGATTTATTCAAGTTCTCCAAGGTTGGAGAGAGTACACTTTCACCAGTGGAACTGCATGAAAAACATTTGCTAACAAATAGCTAATGACTTTTAGGAAATCCATTCCAGGTTTTCTGTATAACCCAGCTTCACTGATGAAAGTGTATTCACTCCAGCCTTGGAGAACTTTATTCAGGGCCAATATGTGAGATGAAAGACAAACTTGGAAAGTCTGTTAAAGACAAACCCAAGAGCGAATGAAGAGGGGAGGATTTCCGTAATTCATGGTAGCCAGATATCTTCAAACTGTGTCATATTATCTGATAGCAAACCTGTGCCTTTTTTTATGGGTCATTATGCAGGAGATCCGTCTCTTCTGCATAGCTTATAAAGGTCACATATTTTTCAATGATCAATATTATTACACTGTCTTCATGTCACTTATTTTTTTGTTGAAACAATGATTTGTGCAATGTATTGAAATTAAATAAATATCAACTTTTCTGTTCCTGCCTACAGATTCAATATGAGTCTCACCGACATGCTCAGTGCTTCTGACATTGCTGCTGCTCTGAGGGAGTGCCAAGGTAAAGTTAAACTGTATAGATTTCCACTTCAGGTAACCAATTATGTGCAAAAAATATTAAAACAGGGACTTTAAATAAATTGTATATTTGAAATTGAACTGCAAATATTTTTAAAACCCTCTGAAATCTTTTAGAAATAATTTTTACATATATATATTTGAACGCAATGAAGTAATATAACCTTTATATATTTTAGATATATTTTATTTTACATTGTTATACATAGTTGGCAAATCTGAAAATGATTCATACTCTGAATGGTCTAAGGTTATTAGTGGTGTACCCCAGGGTTCAATGTTGGGACCTTTACTGTGTAACATCTTCATAAATGATATGGAGTTTGGGAGTAAATGTACCATTTCTGTGTTTGCAGATGACACCAAACTATGTAATGGAATTAGGTCCATACAGGATGTCTATAATCTACAAGAAGACCTGGATGTACTGTTTGATTGGGCAGCCAAGTGGCAAATGACATTTAATATAGATAAATGTAAAGTCATGCACTTGGGGGCTAACAACATGCATGCTTCCTACTGTATAGGGAGAATACATTCGGGGGAGTCAGAAATGGAAAAGGATCTGGGGGTTCTGGTAGATCATAGACTTAATACCAGCATGCAATGCCAAGCTGCAATATCTAAAGCTAGTAAAGTACTTTCTTGTAATAAAAGAGGAATAGACTGCAGAGATGGAGACATAATCCTGCCCCTGTACAAAGCATTGGTCAGACCACATCTGGAATATGCAGTCCAGTTTTGGGCACCAGTTCACAGAAAGGACATTGTTGAATTAGAGAGAGTGCAGAAAAGGGTGACTAAACCAAAAAAAAGATATGTTTAATACTCTAGTGGTTGAACTTGATGGACTCTCTTTTTCAACCTGACCTGCTATGTAACTATGAAAAGTTTACTAAATATAGTTTGTATTTTTAAGACCTGAAAATTAGATAGTTGAAAAAAAAGTTTAGATGGCAGAACTCAAGCAATCATAAGAAGGCAATAATGAACGGTGTCGAAAGAGCAGTATGCATCCATTTAATCTCCTGGGCGGTTCATTTCTGTCCGGATTTATATTTCTCAAAGCGGTACATTGTCGTTCATGAAAATGAATTTCACATTGTAGGCCTGTAATTCTTAGATATAACTCACCAAAGAACGTCCAATATTTAATACATGTAATAAATTTATTATAAACTTTAAATAAAAAACACAAAAATCTGTTAAAACAAGGGTGCATAAATACATCAAAAATACTAAACCCTATACTAATTGTCAGTCCTGCACTAAACCCCCATTCCCACCTGGTTAGTCCTAGTGCAATGCATTAACTTATAACTCAATAATGCACAAAAAGTTAACAAAAATAATTAGTAAAATAAAAACAAAAACTCCCCCTTATAAAATGGTTCTAATAAGAAAAAAAAATCAGATATATAGATGCATATCTTACTGAAAGATAATTTGCATGCTTATGAGAAAGATGAGTCAGAAAGACGTAAATGTGTGTATACAGTAAGAATGTGTATAATGTATGTAAAAAAGCTTACAAACATAAAGCTAAAAACAAAGCATTTAATTACCATGTAATGAGCCACAACCATTTACCAATGAACATGTTCTCAGTTTGTCCTAATGTTATTTGTAGCAGCCTCTATGCTAATTTGATAAAAATTGCTCTGTTAATGCTATTGTGAAAAACTGATGAAAAAATAAGGAAACTCTTCCATTCACACTATGGTGACATCCATGTATTTTGGCTTAATATACCCAAATATAAGTCTGATAATATATTCAAAATGACTGTATCTAATTGTAATGCTAACACAATGCTGTTTTTTAGCTCCTGATACATTTAATTACAAGAAATTTTTCCAAACTTGTGGACTGTCTAAACAGACAGCCAGCCACGTGAAAGACATCTTTCGGATTTTAGATAATGATCGGAGTGGATATATCGAAGAGGAGGAGCTCAAGTAAGATACAATTTTAATTATATCATATCACTTTTTAAATAAAATGTGATCAAACAAGATAATACAAAGATTATACAAGGAAATATTTTACTTTGCACTAACTTTACTCTAGCTTTTTAGAAAAACATGCTTAAAGTTGTCAGCAGCTGAACTCTCTGAAGATGTTTCATTCCATTGCTGTGCTAGATATAAGTTGTTTATAAGTAAGGGGACACAATTGTTCTATTACACATTGACCGATGGGTCTGGAAGCTGTGTACTTATACCAGACAAGGTTATGAGATATTACTATTATAATAACATTATCATTCCCAGCTCTTACATGATGACATTGGTTAGTTAGCAGGAACCCCAATAAAATGTGCTGCTTCCTAAGGATTGCACTGCAACCCAAAACAAGTCAAACACAGTCTCTAAAGTTCTAAATGTACTGATCAGTTGAAGTCTAAGGGTTGCTGACCAGGGTTAGATGTCCATTCTAAATAATTAAAACAACCATTTACTTAATTAAATAGCTAAATGTTGCACATTACATACACTGCCTATACTTTGACCATGTACTCTACGGGGTATTTTGCTAAAATCGTATAGGCCTTGGGGGCTCTCGTAATATTCATAGTATCATTGCCTGTTAATTCTGGGGACATTCAAGTTTAGGATTATGATTTATTTAATGGCTCTGTATTACTCTTCGTATTACATTGGTGCAACTGCATAACAAGCTATCTATATAAATTAGTAAACTGACAGTAAACTGACAACGGATCAACTGCAGATTCTAAAAGTAGGCTAGAAGAAAGAAAGTTTACAAGTCATACTGTGGCTACAGCTGCGTAGTATGAGCATGATCCTACTATCTGGGTCTTTCACAAATTTCAATAAATATAAATTGAATGGAGTTTCTAATAAAATCTAATTTTACAAGATGTCACCTAATCAATATAATATTACGGGTTCCCTTTGTTCCTTAGGTATTTCCTTCAACGTTTCGACCAAAGCGCCCGAGAACTAACAACCTCTGAAACCAGGGAATTTATGGCTGCTGCTGACCATGACAATGATGGGAAAATTGGGGCTGACGGTGAGTGGAAAAATCTAGAACTTCTTTGTACTAAGTGTACTATGGTGCTAACAAAGTTAGCTAAAGTTGCTAACTGCCTAATTTATTGGCTTAGCCCTTTCCATTTGTTACATTGCACTCCATGTAACTGGTTTATCTGTGTCCCTTCCTGTAATCTACACTATCAAACTGCAAATAGCCAGGGTGTCTTGTTTGCCTACTACTAGATTCTGATTTATGATCAGCAACACAGATGACATATATAAGCTATTTGTTTAGCTGACCAGAGTTCTGCTTTACAAAACTGATTCCAAGGTTCTGGGGTATTAAAGATCTAAGTTGGGTCTACTCTTAGAGCAGAGTTTTTTCAGAATTGGTACCTAAGCTCACCTAAACCTTTATGATGGAAACAAGATTAACAAACAAAAGCAAAACAAATGACAGTGCAGAGAATATAATGCAAAAGCAGACAGTAAAAAATCACCCCATTTTATATACAGTAAAATCCATACAGCGACTTCAAAAAGTATTCAAACCTCCTTCACTTTCAATTTTGTTATGTTGCAGCCTGATGTTTCTATCTTTTAAATCTTTTCTTTTTCTTGTTAATCATTATATACCCATAATGACAATTAGACCATATAAATAAATTTAATAAAAAGAAAAATCGGAATTACCACTTTTACATAAACATTCAGGCCTTTTGCAACAACACTTGAAGTGTAACTCCGGTGTCTTCCATTTCTTTTGACCACTTCTGACATGTTTGTCCAGCAGTGGTAAATTAAATTGATTTACATGATCTGGAAAGGCACACACCTCTCTGTAGAAGGCCTTATAGCCAATAATGCATATCAGAGCAAAAACCAAGCCTTGGGGTCAAAGGATCTCACTGTGGAGCTCAAAAATGGGATTTTTACAAAGTACAGGTCTGGGGAAGGCTACAAAACATTTTCTGCTGAATCGAAGGGTCCCAAGAACACCTTCATAATTCTCAAACAGTACTACCAGGAATCTTCCTGGTCATTGGGACAAACTGAGCAATCGGGGTAGTAGGGTCTTATTGAGAGAGGTGACCAAGAACCTGATGGTCACTCTGACTGAGCGCTAGCGATCCTGCATGAAGATAGGACTAAGTCCCAGAAAGACAACCATAACTGTAGCTTTCCAGTGATCTGAGTTTAATGGAAGAGTGGCCAGACAAAAGCCTCCCCAGTGCCAAAGCCCACTTGTAGTTTGCAAAGAGCACCTGAAGGATTTTTAGACTGTGAGGAACAAGATTTTCTGGTCCGATGAAACCAAGATTGAACTCTTTTGACTCAATTCTAAACAGTATGTCTGGAAAAATCCAGGCACCCCTCATCACCTGCCCAATACCATCCCAACAGTGAAGCATGGTGGTGGTAGCATCATGCTGTGAGGTGTTTTTTTAGCAGCAGGTACTGGGAGACTGGTCAAGGTTGAGCGAAAGCTGAATAGAGCAAAGTACAGAGAAATGGAAACCTGGATCACACTGCTCAGTACCTCAGACTAGACCAAAGGTTTGCCTCCCAACATGACACTGACTCAAAGCACACCGCAAAGACAACACAGGAGTGGCTTAGGGTGAACTTTTTGAATGTCCTAAAGCTAAAGTGGCCCTGACTTGAAACCTATTGAACATCTGTAGAGAGACTTGAAAATGGCTGTCCACCATTGGTCCCCATCCAACCTTAGTGAGCTTAAGAGGATCCAGCTGTGCAAAGCTTGTGGCATCATAACCAAAAAAAAATTTAGGCTGTAATTGCTGCCAAAAGGGCTTCAACAAAGTACTAAGTAAAGGGTTTAAATACTAATGTAAATGTGATAGTTTATCTTTTTTAAAAAAAAAAAATACAAAATTGTCTAAAATTCTGTTTTCACTTTGTCATTATGGGGTACTGAGTGTAGATTAATAAGAAAAAAGAATTTAAACAATTGTAGAATCAGGTTGCTACATAATAATGAAAGGGGGTCCGAATACTTTCTGAAGCCAGTGTAAATATTTGCTGTAACCTGTGTATTGAGTGCATACAGACACTTAAAACATATTAAACATATAAACAGTCAAATATATATATATTTAAGTCAATCAAAACACTGTAAAACAACAAAACATATTTTTAATAGGATTCCAATATGTGTATTTTTCTATTGTCCAAGTTTTTCACGGAGTAGGTAACTAAATTATTCTGTCTGTTGGATTTGCAGAGTTCCAGGAGCTTGTTCATTCATAAATCTACGCATTTTGGTGGTGTATACAACTCAGTGACCTAATAATGGAAACAAGACATTTGATTTCAATACGTTGTGCTTCACGTTCACCTTGGCTGTCTCCATCCCTGGCCTGGACTAACGAATGAAGCTAGAAAAAAGATCTACCACTTGGCGGACCTGAATTGGTTGTTCTTCATGTGGAATGCACTATTATTGAATGTCCTAACAATCCAATAAAACCTTACAGACCATGATATAATTGTGTCGCGCTGGTTCTTTTACGTCAGCTGACACATACAGAAGTATATGATTATATCCAATTATACCAACACGAGAATTGCATAACATTATTCCTAAATTTATATATACCTGTATATGACTTTAGGGTAAACATGTTCAAAGGAATTTAGAAAACAATTTAAATCTTTTTATAATTCTATACAAGGAGCTGATGATTTGGAATATATATATATATATATATATATATATATATATTTATTTAGACCATACATAATCTTGGAACTGGATAATAACGCCAACACTGGAAAGTGATCATTTTCCCTTACATACTCATGAGATTAGCAAGACCTGCGTCTGATTTGTGCTGTCATCACTGTATATTAGAACTTTGAACATGGTTTTAATATGGATTGGATATAGGCAGCTCAGTTATTGAATATACGTTACCCACTATCTTGGCAGGAAACCTGTGTTGGCTTATTCACACCAGCAGTATTCCCAAAACAAACCTAACACAAGAACAAGACAATATTCTTTTTTTGATGGCATTTATTATTTTATTATTTTAGTGTGCTGGTTTCTGCAAAAAACAAAAAAATAAAATAGTACATGCAGATTTTTAATGTGGTGTATCATATTGCAATGTTCTGCCATACATTTTAATTCATAGTTTTTTAAAAATTAAACACAGCAAAAAGGTTGCATTGCAGTGCATGTTCACAATGCACACCAGCACGTGTATTATATGTGCACTAAATAGTGTTAGAGTCCTCTGGTGGGAATGAGCCCTGATATAAATGTGTGTCCTGTAGGTGCTGTTTGGAATGCAAATACTATTTGGGAAGAGGTTTCTGACATAGGTTACCAAACCAGGAATGATTCATTTTAATGCACATCAATCACTCCACACTGATGGCAGACAGTGTATTCCATTTTGTATCCACAATACAAAAACTGCTGACGAGAACTCTCCAACATTACATTCAAGGGTGGGCAAGACAGCAGCTGGATGTTTTACATTCAAAGACCAAACATTCAGTTTCTTGGTCCAGTAATCAGGAGTTTAGCTACCTGGCACTCAAAATTTGCCAGCTAAGATGATATCATCTGCCCGATTTCATTACTTAACTCGCCACCCTCATGCTGCCGCTGTGGCTGAATATTGGAAATGTCTAGGAGGCTGAAGTTGTCCCAACTCATAGTGCTGCTTCTAGATCTGGCAGCTGCAGTGGTAATATAGAGATGCCGCTGCTGACAAAATGCACTGGTATAATAATAATAATATTAATATAATAAAAAAAAAAAAAAATTATAATAGTTTTAAAATTAGGAATATAAAGTTTGCTTTGATAGCAAGGTTCTAGAGCAGGGGTTGGCAAACTCCTGCCCTTAGGCCAAATATGTCCTAGCCGGTAGCCCTCTGGCCGATCCAGCCTAATGCCGGCCGGCAACCCATGACTACCGCTGGACCTCCCGTGCCGGTGTTGATACTTCCGCCGCCGTGGTAAATAGGGAACGTCCCCTGAAGGAAAATCCCTCTCCTCCGCAATTCATACGGAGGAGAGGGTTTTCACTTCAGGGGGAGTTCCCTGATGGTGGGTGGGATTATTAGGATGGGTCTGGCCTAGTGTGCCCCCGCCCACCCCATGAATGGCCTAGTGGCCATAAAACTTTGCCGACTCCTGGTCTAGAGTGTGGCCACTCAGGTTTCTCTGATATGAACAATACACTTGTCACTTGAAAAGAAAAATGCGTACAACTTACCATGTTTGCCAAGGTGGATGCTGAATCTACTCCCTCTGCCCCCCACTGCAGGCCATTATTCTCCTTGTCATCCTCAGCATGACACCCCGGATGTCTACTAGACTGATAATCTGTCACCTCCTTGCATTATACCCAAGTTCTTCTCTTGTAGTTCCTCTTACAATTCCTCCTCATCCTCTTCATGTAGCTGCCCTCCCTCTAACTCCTAGTACAGTGGACATTCCCCATAAAAGTTCCACTCCCCAATAACACTTTCACGGTTGAAAAGCAAAGAATGGGAGTCTTCCTTTTGTCCCCCATGCTACATCAGATCATCCAAATGAAAATGATCACTGTGACATCATTGATTCTGCTGTTTTCCCAAAAATTAGATGCCTCCTCCATAGGCTTTAATGTGCAACACACATCCCTAATCAGCTGCCACTGTCTTGAGTAAATAAAAGCCGATGACCTTACCTTTTTTTGCTGCAGTGTATCAGGTAGTTACTATTTTCCTTTGTTCATACAAGTGGTCCAGCATATATAATGTTAGTTTCCAGTGGGTGGGCATTTCAAAGATCATTTTGCCAAATGGGTGACCATTCTATCTCAGTAAGGCCACAATGACATTTTTCACATTGTAGGATCTGCCAAAGTGGGTGCAGCCCTTTCTGGACGTACCTCCACAATGGCTGCTCCATGGTAAAAAGGGTTGGATGAGGTTGTACAATTATTATACAGTATTTATATAGCACCATCATATTACGCAGTGCTGTACAAAGTCCATAGTTGTGTCACTAACTGTCCCTCAAAGGAGCTCACAATCTAATTTTTTTTTTTTAGATTTTTAATTTGTCATTAGATTAGCTCTAAGCTCTGTCCCTGATCATCAGCAAATAGCATCCTGGCTAACCATGCACTGTCCTTTAAAGAGGGCTGCACTGACATTAGGTGTGGGGGCTATTTTTGTAAAGATCCAAATGACCTACCACCTGGCCCCTTCCCCTCCTGTTTAAAAGAAATAAATTTTTAAATAAAATCAATGGAATACCTGCTTTGGAAAATTAGGACATATTTGAGATTGACACAAATTCACACCAAATGACAAAACACTAATAGGAAGCAAAGTTTTAGTATTAGTGAAACATTTTTCCCAATCTTTACCCATACAATCATTGAGCTAAAGTACATTAGCAATTATAAAGGCACATTGCAACAAACAGCTCTCCAAACTCCCTCAAAAGACAGGGTTTTTATGATACAGTGTAAAGATGTAAAACAAATATTTTAAATGTACTTTAGTATTTAAATTTTACACAATGCAGTGAAACAGCACAAACTGTAGACTTGTGGGATTGTTTTAAAAGCAGGGAAACATAAGCTGTTTTTGAAATTGTTGCAGTTTCTTGAACTATTTGCCCCACATATTTTGCAGGTTCACATTTGAATTTTGTTCAGGGTGGAATTTGGCTGAAATCATGAACTGCCCCAGTACTACCCAAGTTGCATATATCAGCCCAAGTCCCTTGTGTCAATCAACGGGCATAGGTTTTAATAGGCAACAAAGCCAGAGCAAACAGCTGCACTAAATACAGTCTGTGGCATTTCATCAGTTCAAGCAGGTTTTTTATTTCCATATGAAATGTATGAAGGTTGAACCCTTTAAAACAGGGGTGACAAACTCAGGCCTGCGGCGCAAATCTGGCCCACACTGTATTTATATTTGGCCCATGAGAAAATACTAAATGTCTACTAGAGCTGGCCCACCGGTAGACCGTGAGTGCATGCACCGCTAGTATTACAAATCTCAGAATTCTCTGCTGGCACGTCAATCAGAACCCACAAGGGCCCTCTCCTCTGATGACATTCATTAGAGACCTTCCTCAATTGTAGATATTTTCTCAATAAACATCAGAGTTGGCCCGCGACTTTGTCCAAATTTTTCATTTTGGCCCACACTGTATTTGAGTTTGACACCCCTGCTTTAAAGCAATCAAAAGATAGGCACTGGCCCCTTAAATGACTCAGTTAAGAGCAGCATCCTTTTGACCCCCCCAAGAATTTTAACAAAAATCTAATCTAAAAGCCCCATTTACATAACAAAATTGGTGGTCATGTGATGTTTTTATTACAGAGTAATGTTTTCTTGATAAGGATAAAATTTTGGACATACTGGAGAGATGGATAGACTTGTTCTCCACTATCTAAAGTTACTTTTCTTTTATTAGCCATACTTAATAAACAGAGCCAGGGGTTGGTGATTTTGCCTAGATATGAGATAGTAGCAAGTTGCCACTATGGGAGAAATAGTATTCTAGCTCACTTTTAATTTAATGGGCATTTTTTACACTAATACCCAATGAATTGGTTTATGGCAGGGGTATCCCTGAGACCTGAAAAAAATAACAAAAGGTTCCTTTAGGGTAAAAGAATATTAAGCAAACCTTATAGGTTTAAAACCTATCATAGGTTAAACCTATCATTATTTACATATGAATTATTCCTGTACCATGTAATACCAGTGTGCTACCTTATGTCCTTCTTCATCTTTTAAAAAAAGAAATTGTAGGTATAACTATGTTTATAAGGGTGAGCCACATCTCTTTGTTATAATGTAGGACAGACTGAACTTTTGATCAATGGACGTTAACATTTGCAGAATTAACCTTTAATCCCGCAGATCCCTCCATGGCGCTGGTCTGTCCAACTATCCAGTCCTGCGGCATCCTGGAATTCCTTTTATCCCCGCCATCTTCAGTCTTCTCTTCCATCTCCTTCTTCGGGTGTGAGATAAGTAATGTAGCTGCTGTGAAGAGGAAAAAAAAGAGAGATCGGCATCTCTTTGCCCCTGGAAGAAAAACAGCCCTGATCTCGGGCATGCACAGAAGGAGCAGAAAGAGCCTCCGGGGATGCGTGACGAAGGTATCCCGGGGGGCTCTGTGCACCCATTAAGTCTTGATTGCCATTGCGGTAAAGGGGTGGTACTGCACCCTTTTTATTAAGTTGCACTTAGAAAAAAAAGCACATTTTTACTTTACATAGCAGGGTTGCCTACCCTTCTATGTAAAGTAAGAATGTTGAGATTAGGTACACAATGTTTTAAAGAGTGTTCAGTTTTAAGACAGACAACATCAAGGCCTCTATTTACTTTAATGCCCATCTGTAGCCTGATTATTAAATTTAAAAAAAAACCTAGGTCCTAGGTTCGAATCCCAGCCAGGACACTATTTGCATGGAGTTTGCAGGTTCTCCCCGTGTCTGCGTGGGTTTCCTCCCACATCCCAAAAACATGGAGTTAGGTTAATTGTCTTACCCCTAAATTGACCTTAGACTACATTAATGACATATGACTATAGTAGGGACATTAGATTGTGAGCTCCTTTGAGGGACAGTTAGTGACACGACTATGGACTTTGTACAGCACTGTGTAATATGATGGCGCTATATAAATACTGTATAATAATAATGTTATATGTCAGTGCTGCGTAATATGTTGGCGCTATATAAAATCCTGTTTATTAATAATAACAATTTTGTCCTACATAACTAAAGGCTATCTCAGGGCCTATAGAATGGAGGAGGCTCTCAAGAAACTTAGAACTAAACTATTAGTGATTGTTTTTTAATTTAAGTTCAAATATTTATTGCATCTTATTTATTAATGTATTAATTTTGCTGAAAAGGATTTCCATTAAGTATTTTTATTTACCTTATATCTAAGATAACTGTTGCTAGTCCTTTTCCCTATCAAAGTGTGCATGAAGCAGGTGGAAAATGTCTCTCTGGTTCCAATTTCATCTCATTTTCTTGATTGTACACCCAGTAACAACACACCTATTACATAATATCATTCTCCATTCAAAACCCAAGTCTCACCTTCTGTGTCATACGAACTGACACCATCACACAAAAAAACCTATTCATTATATATGATGATGGGGAATCCCTTGCAACACTTGACCACATGTGGTAGAGTTCGGAAAGATAATCCCACATTTCACTGTGCAGTTGGAGAAATGTTTTCACCTGATAGCTTATTACCTAGAAGATACCATTCCGGTAATAATTACATTCTCAAGAGTATTATGACTTTCCTCTTTACATAAAAACATCTACATTTTGAACACTGACTTTGGTATTAGAATAAAATGTAAAAAATAAAAACAAAGTTGAAGACCTTTATTACTTCCCTACCAGGGTTCCTCCGGAGTTTGTCAAGGGTTCCTTGAGCACTGGCAGATTCATTTACCACCTTCAATGACCAGCGATGTTGGGTAATTATTTTCGCTTCTTCAGCGACCTTCAATGTAAAGGGGCTTTCTTCCATTAACATTCAATGTAAGGAGGTACTACACACATTCTGCACTCAGTACAAAAGGTAGGGGGTCAGTAAATTTATTATAAAGCATTTTTATTAAAAGATAAATGGTGTCAATAACAGTCACCAGACCTGGAAGTTAGATCTACATGTGTACAGTTTTGAAGACACAGCGGGAAGTAAGAGGAAATATCTCGAAAATGAAGATCTTCTCTTAGGCTGTAGTCACGTTAGTAAATGTCTCCATTGGCAGACTTCCTTTTATTTGTCTTATTCTGTTTATTCTGTCTTATTTCTCACACGCACGGCTCCAAGACTTCTCTAGAGCTGCCCCAGCTCTCTGGAATGGTCTTCCTCGTCCTATTCGGCTTGCTCCTACTTTCTGCTCATTTAAAAGAGCCCTCAAAACCCAACGCTTCAACCTCACCAACCCATCTTCTTATGTCTTTTGAAACCATCACTAATTCCCACCACTACATATCTTCCATCCTATTGTTGTGGGAAATTCCCCCACCTACTGGATTGTAAGCTCTTCGGGGCAGGGTCCTCTCTTCCTATATCATTGTCTGTATTAGTCTATCATTTGCAATCCATATTTAATGTACAGCGCTGCATAATATGTTGGTGCTATATAAATCCTGTTTATTATTAATAATAATAATAATAATAATAATAAAGCAGGTAATGCAGATTGCTGGTGCAACACAGGTTCCAGGATTTGTTAGCCAGGGAGCCTTCTGCTATCCGCTGTACAGTGAAACTAAAGCTAAAGAAGGGAACAAGGGGCTGCTCTAGTTCCCTATAGAAGAAACTTGCTTGTCTTTCCCATCCCCTCTCCATACAACAGTGCTGCCTGTATAGTGCTCTTTAATGACTGTCACTGGAAATGATCATTAGCGACAACTTTTCCAGCAACAATTGGTAAGTATGTGTACATACAATTGGGGAACAACAAGGCAATTATCATTTTCAGAATTGTACCAGCAAGGACAGGTCCAGCACGGAGAAGCCCCAGGGTAGCAGAATTCAGTAGATATGGGCTTACATCCAATAAGAGTTTTTCTGGTGCTTATTCACAGCAACACATACTATCAAGTGATTGCAGGGTGCTTCATCCAACAAAACTGATAAGCAATAGGGCCAATCATACACAAACCCAACATTTACACCTACCAATGCTATAGTAAAAAAATGATAATTGCTGCGGGTTTGTAATGGTATAATCATCAAAGCTCCAGTTCTGCTCGGCCTAATAAAGTCGATCTAATATGAGAAATCTAAAAGCCACCAGGAAGAAACACTATTTGACAATTTTTGTCAAATAACTAAATTCCTGGCTGCAGGTGGCTTTTTTGTTTCTGCTCCAAACTACATGGTGCATGTCTTGGTGTGCATGCTTAATGATTATGGCAGAAGCTTACCATCCACCAATGAGATCCTTAATATAAATTGATGTAAGTTGTCATTGCTGAACCTGTGTGTGCTAATTGCTTGGATGTAAAGCTGATCATTTGGTGTCTGTAGTTTCAGTCACACCTAAAACAAGCATGCGGATAACTGTGGCACAAATACCATTTACAATGTGCATACTCATTCTGCGTGAATGATTCAAACAGTATTAAGGACACAGAACCAGGCAAACAGTATATCGCATATCAAAGTCAGCAATGGCAGTTTACATAATGGGCCTGATTTATTTAAAGTGGAAGTAAACTTGTGATCCAGTCCCATGTCGTCCTTTGATTCCTCTCATTCCGGTGCAGAGGAAGCGCCGGAGTGCCGCCACCTTCTGCCTTCTCTTCCAGTCTTCTTGCTGCGAGATCGGTGATGTAGCCACTGTGAAGGGAAAAATAAGAGCGTCTCACTGCGCATGTGTGAGATCCGCATCTGTTTCCCTTAGTAGAAAAAATGCCCCATCCGCGCATGCCTGAGATCACAGTAGCTCAGGGGTTTGCACTCCAGCCTTTGCAGCACTAGGTCCTGGGTTTGAATCCCACCCAGGGCACTATCTGCATGGAGTTTGTAGGTTCTCCCCGTGTCTGCATGGGTTTCCTCCCACATCCCAAAAACATGCAGTTAAGTTAATTGGCTTCCCCCTAAAATTGACCTTAGACTACATTAACCACATATGACTATAGTAGGGACATTATAATAATAATAATCAGGGCATGTGCAGAAGAGCAGCCAGAGCCTGTGCTCCCATTAAGTCTTGCTTGCCGCGGCTTACAAGACCTAAAGAGACGCTGCTTCAAATGTTTTTTTTTAAGGGTGCAGCACCGCCCCTTTAAGTCCTTATTGCCTACTAAAAATGTTGAGTTTAGGTACGCTTTAACCTCCTGGGCGGTTCATTTCTGTCCGGATTTATATGTCTAAAAGGGTTACATTGTCTTTCATCAAAATTTATTTTACATTGTTGGCCTATAGGCATATTCCACCGAAATATGTCCAATATTTAATCAATTTAATTATAAACTTTAAATAAAAAACACAAAAATCTGTTAAGAAAAGGTGCATAAATAAATTAAAAATACTGAAACCTGTAATATAACTGTACAGTAGCATGTATATTATATATAATGAAATTATATATATATTATATAAAGATTTATTTGTATTGGACTCAATACAGCTATTTTGTAT